>NC_088243.1:87563741-87711241 GCF_036934945.1 Oncorhynchus masou masou
TAGTAGTTGTGTTGCTGTGTTAGTAGAAGGGTTGCTGTGTAGAAGTGTTGCTGTGGCAGTAGAAGTGTTGCTCTGTAAGTAGAAGTGTTGCTGTGTCAGTAGTAGTGTTGCTGTGTTAGTAGAAGTGTTGCTGTGGCAGTAGAAGTGTTGCTCTGTAAGTAGAAGTGTTGCTGTGTTAGTAGTAGTGTTGCTGTGTCAGTAGAAGTGTTGCTGTGTCAGTAGTAGTGTTGCTGTGTCAGTAGAAGTGTTGCTGTGTTAGTAGTTGTGTTGCTGTGTTAGTAGAAGGGTTTGCTGTGTAGAAGTGTTGCTGTGTCAGTAGAAGTTTTGCTCTGTAAGTAGAAGTGTTGCTGTGTTAGTAGAAGTGTTGCTGTGTCAGTAGAAGTGTTGCTGTGTCAGTAGAAGTGTTGCTGTGTCAGTAGAAGTGTTGCTGTGTCAGTAGAAGTGTTGCTGTGTTAGTAGAAGTGTTGCTGTGTCAGTAGAAGTGTTGCTGTGTTAGTAGAAGTGTTGCTCTGTCAGTAGAAGTGTTGCTGTGTTAGTAGAAGTGTTGCTGTGTCAGTAGAAGTGTTGCTGTGTCAGTAGAAGTGTTGCTGTGTCAGTAGAAGTGTTGCTCTGTCAGTAGTAGTGTTGCTGTGTCAGTAGAAGTGTTGCTGTGTTAGAAGAAGGGTTGCTGTGTCAGTAGAAGTGTTGCTGTGTCAGTAGAAGTGTTGCTGTGTTAGTAGAAGTGTTGCTTCTCTATGTGATTATTAACACTGCTGTGTTAGTAGAATTGATCATAGTTATCACGAACATTAACACAGCATTATCTCCAAGAACAGAATGGTTCAGGGACACGGACATTAACACAGCATTATCTCCAAGAACCGAATGGTTCAGGGACACGAACATTAACACAGCATTATCTCCAAGAACAGAATGGTTCAGGGACACGAACATTAACACAGCATTATCTCCAAGAACAGAATGGTTCAGGGACACGAACATTAACACAGCATTATCTCCAAGAACAGAATGGTTCAGGGACACAGACATTAACACAGCATTATCTCCAAGAACAGAATGGTTCAGGGACACGAACATTAACACAGCATTATCTCCAAGAACAGAATGGTTCAGGGACACGGATATTAACACAGCATTATCTCCAAGAACAGAATGGTTCAGGGACACGGACATAAACCAGCATTATCTCCAAGAACAGAATGGTTCAGGGACACGGACATAAACCAGCATTATCTCCAAGAACAGAATGGTTCAGGGACACGGACATTAACACAGCATTATCTCCAAGAACAGAATGGTTCAGGGACACGGACATTAACACAGCATTATCTCCAAGAACAGAATGGTTCAGGGACACGGACATTAACACAGCATTATCTCCAAGAACAGAATGGTTCAGGGACACGAACATTAACACAGCATTATCTCCAAGAACAGAATGGTTCAGGGACATGAACATAAACACAGCATTATCTCCAAGAACAGAATGGTTCAGGGACACGGACATTAACACAGCATTATCTCCAAGAACAGAATGGTTCAGGGACACAAACATTAACACAGCATTATCTCCAAGAACAGAATGGTTCAGGGACACGGACATTAACACAGCATTATCTCCAAGAACAGAATGGTTCAGGGACACGAACATAAACACAGCATTATCTCCAAGAACAGAATGGTTCAGGGACACGGACATTAACACAGCATTATCTCCAAGAACCAAATGGTTCAGGGACACAAACATTAACACAGCATTATCTCCAAGAACAGAATGGTTCAGGGACACGAACATAAACACAGCATTATCTCCAAGAACAGAATGGTTCAGGGACATGAACATAAACACAGCATTATCTCCAAGAACAGAATGGTTCAGGGACACGGACATTAACACAGCATTATCTCCAAGAACAGAATGGTTCAGGGACACGAACATTAACACAGCATTATCTCCAAGAACAGAATGGTTCAGGGACATGAACATAAACACAGCATTATCTCCAAGAACAGAATGGTTCAGGGACACGGACATTAACACAGCATTATCTCCAAGAACAGAATGGTTCAGGGACACAAACATTAACACAGCATTATCTCCAAGAACAGAATGGTTCAGGGACACGGACATTAACACAGCATTATCTCCAAGAACAGAATGGTTCAGGGACACGAACATAAACACAGCATTATCTCCAAGAACAGAATGGTTCAGGGACACGGACATTAACACAGCATTATCTCCAAGAACCAAATGGTTCAGGGACACAAACATTAACACAGCATTATCTCCAAGAACAGAATGGTTCAGGGACACGAACATAAACACAGCATTATCTCCAAGAACAGAATGGTTCAGGGACATGAACATAAACACAGCATTATCTCCAAGAACAGAATGGTTCAGGGACACGGACATTAACACAGCATTATCTCCAAGAACAGAATGGTTCAGGGACACGAACATTAACACAGCATTATCTCCAAGAACAGAATGGTTCAGGGACACGGACATAAACCAGCATTATCTCCAAGAACAGAATGGTTCAGGGACACGAACATAAACACAGCATTATCTCCAAGAACAGAATGGTTCAGGGACACGGACATTAACACAGCATTATCTCCAAGAACAGAATGGTTCAGGGACACGAACATAAACACAGCATTATCTCCAAGAACAGAATGGTTCAGGGACACGGACATTAACACAGCATTATCTCCAAGAACAGAATGGTTCAGGGACACAAACATTAACACAGCATTATCTCCAAGAACAGAATGGTTCAGGGACACGGACATTAACACAGCATTATCTCCAAGAACAGAATGGTTCAGGGACACGGACATTAACACACTCACACAAACATCTCATCCTCAGACACTGTTGTCCAGCCTTTCCTCTCCTCTCACAGTCTTTTCTTTACCATATCCATTGTTCTCTCCCTCCTTTTTCCCCACTGAATCCTGTCAGGACTAGATACATCGTCAGAAAGCACCAACTTGTCTCCATATTTCTCTCTCTGGTCAACGGATAATCGCTCTCCAAAGGGCACAAGTAGGCCAGATGCTCGTTTAATCATTCTATCTTTCTGTGTGTGTGTGTGTCAAACTAACTGAAGCTGTGTCTAGGATTAAGGGATGAAGGGATGGAGGGACTCTTGTCATTTCTCCGTGATCATAGCCAGTAATTAGTCCTCTCCCTGGACAGCAGTAGGGAACATCATTACCAGACGCACACAGGCACGCACGCACGCACGCACGCACGCACGCACACACACACACACACACACACACACACACACACACACACACACACACACACACACACACACACACACACACACACACACACACACACACACACACACACACACACACACACACACACACACACACACACACACACAGTGAATCCCCAGGACTTGAATAACGTCTGTGTGTAACGAGCGCAGAGTGGCAGTGATTTAGTCCCTATCCTGTGTTCCAAATGGCTCCCTATTCACTACGTAGTAATCTACTGTTGACCAGGCACCATAGGGGGACTATATAGGGGACATGGTGCTATTTGAGACACAGTTCCATGAGTCAGATATCTCCTCCTGTGTGGCAACCAAAGTTAAGTCAAACTTCACGGACAAGGGGGGTTACTTTTTTCATTTCCTCCTCCTCCTCCTCCTCCTCCTCCTCCTCCTCCTAGTCCACCTCCTCCCCCTCCTCCTCCACCTCCTAGTCCACCTCCCTTCTCGTCCACCTCCCTCCTCCTCCTCCTCCTCCTCCTCCTCCTCCTCCTCCTCCTCCTCCTCCTCCTCCTCCTCCTCCTCCTCCTAGTCCACCTCCCTTCTCGTCCACCTCCCTTCTCGTCCACCTCCCTCCTCCTCCTCCTCCTCTCCTCCTCCTAGTCCACCTCCCTTCTCGTCCACCTCCCTTCTCGTCCACCTCCCTCCTCCTCCTCCTCTCCTCCTCCTAGTCCACCTCCTCCTCCTCCTCCTCCTCTCCTCCTCCTAGTCCACCTCCCTTCTCGTTCACCTCCTTCCTCATCTTCCTCCCTCACTCCGAAGATGAAGATGTATAAATCAATAGGAAGGATGGAAGTACGGAACACAGAAATGGTTCTAAGCAGTCATTTTTCAGCATAGGACGAAGGTTCTCTAATCATCATTCTCATGACTCCTTATGACAGTTGATCTGGCCAAGAGAGGGCAGTATTGCGTTGTTGTTTTGTATGGTGAGTGGATGTTGACGCTTACATATCCACGGGGCATGCAGGCTAGGCAGAGAGCGGTCTGCTGCAGTGAGTGAATGAAAGGATGTGGAGAGATAACTGCCCAGTGAGTGACAGGGGGAAGCTACGCTGATCAACATTGATCCTTCAGCTCAGACCCCGAGCCTCCTTTTGCCCTTTCTGCCTCCACCGTGGCATCATCATTGTATTATCAGCCTACATGATTGCATCACGGCAAATATGTTGTTTTTTCTTCATGATAGATACAATACACAGGGCGAGTTGCAAACGGCACCCTTTTCCTTATTTAGGGCCCATAAGGCTCTGGTGAAAAGTAGTGTTTCTATCAACTAGGAAAGCCGTGAGGATTTCCTATACTGGACAGCTTGTTGCAGCAGTTGATAAGTCATTGATAATCATTTTTTTCAGGTCATTACATGAAGATGTAATGGGGGTCGATCGTAGCTACGTTCAATAACATTCACGAGTTGATTTAAAACGAATGTTTAAACCCTTTTTATCATGATTGGTGTCTTGAGGGATTTTGTCATAAAACATTACTTTTATTATGTCCTTGCATTTATGTCATTTATCTTTATATCATATATGAAGCATTAATCAGTTAAATTAGACATTGAACTTGAAACTCTGTGAGAATCCTGGATCTAAGCTGTCGGACAGTTTTTTTTTGTGTGGAAATCTCATAAATCTAGTAAAATATACATACCATTCTCCTCGTGTGACGTGGTGAAAACAGTTGTCATGGATACACAGATTCAAAATAATAAAAGGCATCGCAAATCAAATGCTTCTAACCAAAACAGTCAACTTACATTGATACTTAAAAAAACCAACAGCCTACCTGACCGCTAGGGGGGTGTCCGCTTGGTCCTAAAGCCCAGTTTCTCTGTTTTGTATCAGATTCCAATGATAACCCCCGTCCCTGTCCCCGTCCCCAGTGAAAGATGTTCCCCTGCTTAAAACCTAAATTGATACTGTCATTAGTCAATCAATCAATCAATTAAATGTATTTATAAAGCCCTTTTTACATCAGCAGACGTGACAAAGTGCTTATACAGAAACCCAGCCTAAAATCCCTATTAAATGTGGTTCTTCAATAATTATGCATAATACACGTTCGATGCACATTTGGTGTCCAGCTGATTAGTTAAACCGGGATATTTTCACACGTCGTCATCTGATCCAGGAAGGAATTTCCCCCAATGACAGTCAAGTAACGAACAGCCCAAAGTGCCGGGGGGAAAAACAGATATTCATGAGGAATGGTCCAGAATAGCTTGGTGTGTCATTCGTTACTCTGGTGAAAAAACAATTGTGCCTGGATCTACGTTGGATCCTATAACCCGAGAGAATTGATGATGATCATCTATTGTCTGCTTGATTTAAAGCAGGGTCTCGTTAGATTTAACAGAGAAAGCGTCAAGGTTACGAGTTCATGGTTTTCACATGTTTTTGTGCCTACGGATTGGACACCAGGTCTACTGTGCTCAACACCCAACGTTATTCCTATGAATTAGTTTGGATATAATGACAACAAATGACATAGCCTAGTGGGTGTATTGACACTATGATCAGGTAATAACATTGTGGACATTTGTCCATGTTAGAACTGTAAATTTAAACAAATCAAGGGGCTTGAAGTAGCCTACTTGAACTTGAATTTGGAGCTCAGCAATTCAAAGGGCTTGAAGTAGCCTACTTGAACTTGAATTTGGAGCTCAGCAATTCAAAGGGCTTGAAGTAGCCTACTTGAACTTGAATTTGGAGCTCAGCAATTCAAAGGGCTTGAAGGAGCCTACTTGAACTTGAATTTGGAGCACAGCAATTCAAAGGGCTTGAAGTAGCCTACTTGAACTTGAATTTGGAGCTCAGCAATTCAAAGGGCTTGAAGGAGCCTACTTGAACTTGAATTTGGAGCACAGCAATTCAAAGGGCTTGATGTAGCCTACTTGAACTTGAATTTGGAGCTCGGCAATTCAAAGGGCTTGAAGTAGCCTACTTGAATTTGAATCTCAGCAATTCAAAGGGCTTGAAGGAGCCTACTTGAACTTGAATTTGGAGCTCAGCAATTCAAAGGGCTTGAAGTAGCCTCCTTGAACTTGAATTGTGGACATTTGTCCATGTTAGAACTTTTAAACAATTCAAGTTCAGGAAGAGTCCTATCATAACATCTCCTCAACTTGGTGCTTGAAAAGTTATTGAAATTATTGTAGACAAATGTATAGGTTTCTCCTGCTCCCTTATAATGATCTGTGATTTCATTTTTTATATATTTTTTTGAGATGTGGCCACTTTCATCTCCTGCTGCTTCAATTGATGGGTGTTGTCTACTCGTTTGATGGGTGTTGACTACTCTGTTGAAGGGTGTTGTCTACTCTGTTGAAGGTTGTTGTCTATAGCAACAGGCAGCCTAGTGGTTAGAATGTTGGGCCAGTAATTTAAAGGTTGCTGGATTGAATCCCTAAACTGAAAAGGTACAAATCTGTCGTTCCGCCGCTGAACAAGGCAGATACTCTGTTGAAGGGTGCTGTCTACTCTGTTGAAGGGTGCTGTCTACTCTGTTGAAGGGTGCTGTCTACTCTGTTGAAGGATGTTGTCTACTCTGTTGAAGGGTGTTGTCTACTCTGTTGAAGGGTGTTGTCTACTCTGTTGAAGGGTGCTGTCTACTCTGTTGTCTACTCTGTTGAAGGGTGTTGTCTACTCTGTTGAAGGGTGCTGTCTACTCTGTTGAAGGGTGCTGTCTACTCTGTTGAAGGGTGCTGTCTACTCTGTTGAAGGATATTGTCTACTCTGTTGAAGGGTGCTGTCTACTCTGTTGAAGGGTGTTGTCTACTCTGTTGAAGGATGTTGTCTACTCTGTTGAAGGGTGCTGTCTACTCTGTTGAAGGGTGTTGTCTACTCTGTTGAAGGGTGCTGTCTACTCTGTTGAAGGGTGCTGTCTACTCTGTTGAAGGATATTGTCTACTCTGTTGAAGGGTATTGTCTACTCTGTTGAAGGGTGCTGTCTACTCTGTTGAAGGGTGCTGTCTACTCTGTTGAAGGATAATGTATACTCTGTTGAAGGGTGCTGTCTACTCTGTTGAAGGGTGCTGTCTACTCTGTTGAAGGGTGCTGTCTACTCTGTTGAAGGATATTGTCTACTCTGTTGAAGGGTATTGTCTATTCTGTTGAAGGGTGTTGTCTACTCTGTTGAAGGGTGCTATCTACTCTGTTGAAGGGTGCTGTGCTACTCTGTAAAGGGTAAAGAGAAAACAGTCACTCACTTTTCAGTTGGGATGCCAATCAGTTGGGAGGCCAATGATATTGTAAAAGCATTTCATATCCCTCTCCCCAAGCCTATACTCACTGTGTTTGAGAAGCATTGGAACTACTGAAACACCTGCATAACATCACTACTTAGTTTCCCCATCTACAGTATTTAGGATCAGCAAAATGCAATATGATGACAACTCTGCTTTCCTACAATAGCAAAGACCACTTTTCTTCCAACCTTACAACCCTTCAACCCTCCAAGCCTCCACATCACTTCTGAAGGAGAAAAATAAATAAAAAAATAAACACATTTCAGGCAAAATCTATAATCAAGATGCCTCGTTCCACCCCCTCCAGAACAGCCAATCAGTATTCTGAAAGATCCTCTGCCCCCTATTGCGTTCTCAATCTCCCAGCAGGAAGGAGGGAGAAGAGGCCACTAAGCCTTAGGCTGGAAAACGTAGAGCTATGGATTAATGACCGGTAGAACACATGAGACCATGAGAGGGTTTATACTGTATATATCACTACAAAGTAGCAGATTTTGTAGCAGTTATATCTATCTATCTATCTATCTATCTATCTATCTATCTATCTATCTATCTATCTATCTGTCTGTCTGTCTGTCTGTCTGTCTGTCTGTCTGTCTGTCTGTTAAAAACAAACAACTATGTTTGCAGTAGGCATTGTTTTATCATATAAAATCAAGCTTTGCATGTATACTTACAAGACCATCATGCTTGATAGAGCATGGGTGGAGTAGGCGTTGTGTTTCTCTTTTTTCTTAGCAACAAAAGTATTCCATGAGCAGTGCTATTGTATCCTTTAATTTGGTATTTGCCAAAAGGTCTGGGCCTTAATGGCACAGGTGGAGTGCTGGCATAACTGCAAGGGTCGCTGGTTTAAAACTCCGGTATTCTAGCTGTTGCCCTCTAATAGCTAAAATCAGTTTTGAACGAACTATTAAATTATGTTTAGAGTTTAACATGGATAGCCAAAAGTAATTGTCTGTAGTTTTCAGAAGGTGAATAGCTCAAGTCTTACATAGTGAAATATGACTTAATTCCCATTGAAAGCAAAGGAAAGGAAAACGGTGTTAAGAAATTGACTTTTGAAGATTGTATAATGCAGCCATATAAACTAAACAAAGATATCCCCTGCAATCTCACCACACCTAGCGCCGTGTCACTGCAATGGCTGTGCACGGCAGAGTTGATGACTGATTTAAATTGTGGAATAAAAATACAATCAAGATGGTCAAAGGGCAGAGTTGTTAGTTTGGCACAACACATATTTTGATTAAATTGTCAAGAAGACAGGAGAAGGAGCGTACTGGAATCTATTCCAGATGTTTGAAACTGGTGAGTTTTTCAGATGGGGCGGCAGGGTAGCCTAGTGGTTAGAGCGTTGGACTAGTAGCCGGAAGTTTGCAAGTTCAAACCCCCGAGCTGACAAGGTACAAATCTGTCATTCTGCCCCTGAACAGGCAGTTAACCCACTGTTCCTAGGCCATCATTGAAAATAAGAATTTGTTCTTAACTGACTTGCCTAGTTAAATATAGGTACAAATAAAAAAAGATGCAAGCATGAACAGTGCCTTGCGAAAGTATTCAACCCCCTTGACTTTTGCCACATTTCAAGCTTCAAACATAAAGATATAAAACTGTATTTTTTTGTGAAGAATCAACAACAAGTGGGACACAATCATGAAGTGGAACGATATTTCAAACTTTTTTAACATATCAAAAACTGAAAAATTGGGCGTGAAAAAATCACAAAAAAACACAGTTTTATATCTTTATGTTTGAAGCCTGAAATGGTCGCAAAAAGGTCGCAAAGTTCAAGGGGGCCGAATACTTTCGCAAGGCACTGTATTTACATACTGCACTGCACTGTTTTCGTAGCTACAGTTTCAGTTGTGTCCTGATTGACAGTGAAATATGGCTAGCTCTTACCGTAGCTTGGACTACAAGGCCCTCCCCCAGCCCCTCCTTCAGCAAATCAGATCATGCCTCCATTCTGCTCATCCCCCTCCTATAGGAAGAAGCTTAAATAGGAAGTACCTGTGGTTAGGACTGTTCATCGTAAGTGTGACCAATCGGATTCTATGCTTCAAGATTGTTTTGATCATGTGGTCTGGGAGATGTTCCATTTTGCCTCTGAGAATATCATTGGTGTATAAACTGACTCGGTCACTGAGTTCATCAGGAAGTGCATAGTAGGACGTTGTTATCTAAACCAAAAAAGCTTTTGCATTTTCTAGAACTGAAAGCGCGAACCACCACATTTAAAAAAAGGTGACTGGGAACATTGTACAGTGCAGACAGTCCAGTTATGCCATCCTTAAGGCAAAACGACAGTACAGGTACAAAGTGGAGTTGCAATTCATTGGCTCAGATAGGACACATTCAGAATGTGTCAGGGACTCCAAACAATCAAGGTTGCCTGGAGTTATTTTTTTGCTGATGTGAAGAAGAAACGGACTGAAAGAGACTACAGTGAAGATAGCAAGGGGAAAAAAGGTTGCCCATATTTTCAAGACCTGAGCTAACTCATTTATTTAGGAAATGTTCTAGTTTATTTAGGCAATTTAAGATGTTTCTTTAAGCTTGGCCTATTTAGTAGGCTATTTTGTAGCATGAAGCTATATTTGTTAGCATAAAGTTGAGTGACTCACTCATTCATGGCTTTTGATCATAATAAATAAGTACCAACATTCATTCCATTCATTTAATAAATAAATAATTTGACCAAGTTCATCTGCTCATCTTGTGTGTGTGGTTGTGTTCAATTATTTAGGTAGCCTAGTGGTTAGAGTGTTAGACGAGTAACCAAAAGGTTGCAAGATCAAATCCCCTAGCTGACAAGGTAAACAATTTGTCGTTCTGCCCCTGAACAAGGCAGTTAACCCACTGTTCCTAGGCCATCATTGTAAATAAGAATTTGTTCTTAACTGACTTGCCAAGTTAAATGAATGTAAAATAAAAAAAATGGTGATTACAGAAGAATGTAAATGAGAAAATAAATTCTATTCATAATGAATAATCACATGATTGTTGCAAACTTGTAATTTTTCCTTTTTTGTAATCCTTTATATTTTTAGACAATAGAAAACATACACAGACAAACGACAACTACATCACCCCCTGCCCAGACACACCTGCTCACAACCCTATCAACTACATCACCCCCTGCCCAGACCCACCTGCTCACAACTCTATCAACTACATCACCCCCTGCCCAGACCCACCTGCTCACAACCCCATCAACTACATCACCCCCTGCCCAGACCCACCTGCTCACAACGCTATCAACTACATCACCCCCTGTCCAGACCCACCTGCTCACAACCCTATCAACTACATCCCCCCCTGCCCAGACCCAGCTGCTCACAACCCTATCAACTACATCACCCCCTGCCCAGACCCACCTGCTCACAACCCTATCAACTACATCACCCCCTGCCCAGACCCACCTGCTCACAACCCTATCAACTACATCCCCCCCTGCCCAGACCCACCTGCTCACAACCCCATCAACTACATCACCCCCTGCCCAGACCCACCTGCTCACAACCCTATCAACTACATCACCCCCTGCCCAGACCCACCTGCTCACAACCCTATCAACTACATCACCCCCTGCCCAGACCCACCTGCTCACAACCCTATCAACTACATCCCCCCCTGCCCAGACCCACCTGCTCACAACCCCATCAACTACATCACCCCCTGCCCAGACCCACCTCTCACAACCCCATCAACTACATCACCCCCTGCCCAGACCCACCTGCTCATAACCCCATCAACTACATCACCCCCTGCCCAGACCCACCTGCTCACAACCCCATCAACTACATCACCCCCTGCCCAGACCCACCTGCTCACAACCCCATCAACTACATCACCCTCTGCCCAGACCCACCTGCTCACAACCCCATCAACTACATCACCCCCTGCCCAGACCCACCTGCTCACAACCCCATCAACTACATCACCCCCTGCCCAGACCCACCTGCTCACAACCCTATCAACTACATCACCCCCTGCCCAGACCCACCTGCTCACAACCCCATCTCCAGCGCCCGCATCACTCTCCGCCTCAAACTGCACCATTTTGTTTCTCTCCGTCGCCCCACACACTTTCAACATTTACATAACAAAGCATATAAAGACTGACATTGGTGGATTTCCAGTAAAAAAAAAATTGTATACTGAAAGATGATTGACGAGAAAAGTATGGTCCAACCCATAGGATATCTCCTTGCACCCGTAAATGCCACATCTTGAAATATGCAGACAGACGGATTAGGACAGATAGATTAGGACAGATGCGTTTTGGACAGATGCTTAAGGACAGACGGATAAGAAGGACATTGTAATACTTCTGACAGCCAACTTTCGAACCCCGCCCATAACTTTTAGACCTCATAACGTTCCCAGAAGGCATGGATTATTATAACCTAATGAAAAATAAAACTGGTCATTTAATTGTATTTACTGCAGGCCTAATACCTATGGCTTTAACCTTCTGAATGAATGATTATAATGAAGATAGAAGCGGCCTCTTAATGAGTTCCGAGAGCCGATCCATTACCCAACAAAATAACACACATTTATTTAGCCTAATTGTTTTTATGACTACAGACAGCAGGCTATTAGTCCTCTTTTCCTTCATTAATTAATTTGTCTGCATGTCTATTCAACATTTGGCTAAAAATAACTATGTATTTTTATTTTCACAATGCAATGCGGCACATTGATAACTCAAATCGCTTTATAGAGCCTTATAATATTAGACAACAAATAAACATACTAAGAAAATAACAGTTCATTCTTCAGGTGGATTTCTTGAAATTGCTGTGCAGAAAAATGATGCCATCTACCGTGCCTGGTCGAAGCTGGCTTCTCTCTGAAACCACACATCCATCTGTAGATGACGCTTAATCCTCTGAAACCACACATCCATCTGTAGATGACGCTTAATCCTCTGAAACCACACATCCATCTGTAGATGACTCTTTATCATCTGAAACCACACATCCATCTGTAGATGACGCTTAATCCTCTGAAACCACACATCCATCTGTAGATGACGCTTAATCCTCTGAAACCACACATCCATCTGTAGATGACGCTTAATCCTCTGAAAGCACACATCCATCTGTAGATTATGTTTTATCTTCTGAAACTACACATCCATCTGTAGATGACTCTTTATCATCTGAAACCACACATCCATCTGTAGATGACTCTTTATCTTCTGAAACCACACATCCATCTGTAGATTGTTTTATCTTCTGAAACTACACATCCATCTGTAGATGACTCTTTATCATCTGAAACCACACATCCATCTGTAGATGACTCTTTATCTTCTGAAACCACACATCCATCTGTAGATTATGTTTTATCTTCTGAAACTACACATCCATCTGTAGATGACTCTTTATCATCTGAAACCACACATCCATCTGTAGATTGTTTTATCTTCTGAAACTACACATCCATCTGTAGATGACTCTTTATCATCTGAAACCACACATCCATCTGTAGATGACGCTTTATCATCAGACACCACACATCCAGCTGTAGATGACGCTCTATTGTCTGGAACCACACATCCATCTGTAGATGACGCTCTATTGTCTGGAACCACACATCCATCTGTAGATGACGCTCTATTGTCTGGAACCACACATCCATCTGTAGATGACACTCTATCGTCTGGAACCACACATCCATCTGTAGATGACTCTTTATCCTCCTGAACCACACATCCATCTGTAGATGACGCTCTATCGTCTGGAACCACACAATTACCAGGTGGACAGTCGGCCTCTTGAGAGCGATAGAGGAAATCAACAAGATCCACAAGTATTCTATCGTCTTGCCGTTACATTCCGTACTGAGCAGCGCTGTCCCACTATCCGTGCTGAATGACATCCACTATTTGTTTATGTAATGGGATGCAAGGTAACAATCTTTTCTTTTTTTTGTAAAAAAAAAAAATTGTCAGTCCACATATCAAGTGTATTTGCGCTACTGTAATTAACACAATTCTCCGATGCAGGGCTCTAGTGCAAGAGGAGAGAGACTCTAGGACAGAAACATTCACACCTCCATTCATTTACAAAAGGATAGTCTAATAGCTAGGCTAGGTGTGAAAAATCCCCCAATTTGTTTAGACCACCGATAGATGTTGTGGTCAGTCAGAGTTGAGTCATATTGTAAAGTGTAGCCTAATTGCCAAAAAGGGCACACTTGCAATGTATTTGAGGCTCTAGTCCTCTAAGGTTTTACATTTCTGACTCGATATCAGATACCTGATTTGCCCTATTGAAAAATGCATCACCCCCTACAAATGCAGTACCAGTCAAAAGTTTGGACAAGGGTTTTTCTATATTTTTCCTATTTTCTACATTATGGAATAATAGGGAAGACATCACAGCGATGAAATAACACATATGGAATCATGTAGTAACCAAAAAAGTGTTAAACAAATTAAAATATATTTTATATTTCAGATTCTTCAAATAGCCACCCTTTGCCTTGATGATGGCTTCACACGCTCTTGGCATTCTCTCAACCAGCTTTATGAGGTAGTCACCTGGCTGTCCTTCCTTATGCACACCTGTCACCATCATTGCGAGCAGCTGTGCTATATTGTACTCACCTGGGCTCCATTACCTTGTTGATTACTCTCTCCACATCTGTGTGCTCCTCCGTTTGTTCCCTGTGTCAGCATCGATGTCATTATTTTCCCCCTGTCCAGACGCTGCTCCTGTCCTGTTCCATGTCCCTTGTTAATTTACTGTTCTCCCTGTACCTGCTTCTCGTCTACCTGCGTCAATCCTTACACTTTGAAAACTAAATCTAAATCGACCCTGTTAAAAATCCTGTATGTCAGGAGTTACTCTTGTCATTTTACTTTTTTAAGTCTTTGGCTTGTAGTGTGATTTTGTAACATCCGGATGGCTCATAACGAGAACTGAAGAGTGTGTTGTGAACCTCCAGTCAAGTTGATTTTCACATTTTCATCAACATTGTTCTCATATTGTAGGTGCAAAAATAAAAAATATTGGCCTATATATGACCCACCACCTGGATTTGGGTTTATGTAGCAACATTTGAATGTCTGTTTTTTACATTGGATAAAAGTAGAAACAGAGCTACAAAAATGGTATATCATCCACTGAATTTGAGGAAACAATGGGAAAGTAATTATGCTTAGTAAGTTGAAAAGTTACTTTTGAGAAAACCATCTTTCAATGTTTTGGTATTACTACTGGAGAGCCCTGTTTGTCTACACCAATTTAGCATTGTTCACACCCTCTTACGCTTTAGCCCCACCCATCTCTTTAAGGGATGAACCGTGTATTCTGTACTAACTTGCCAGCTACTTCCAGATATCTAAGAGAGAGAGAGAACAGCTCACTGAACATTACTCGCCCTATCTCTCTAATCTGTGGTTTCGCGTTCAGAGCGAACACTGGACACTGGCCAATAAGTAGGGTTGTTCTGAAAGCTCTGACCTCACAACTACAGTCAAGCACCCAAGCTAACTGGCTATCATTGGCTAGCTACTTACAGACACATAATGAGAGAACACCCCATCCCCCTATCAGAGCTGGTTAGGCTTTTCATGTTATCCAGAGTGTTGGTGACTATAACTGTGCTTCTGGCAGAAATTGAATGGCTGGCTCGTTAGCTAGCGAGCCAGCCAGCTAGCTAATAGTACACTTTAACTTGACATTAGGTTTATGCAGTTTTACTAAGCAAATATTTTTATATTTTTTTAAAGCCTCTTTCGACACGATTACCTAGGCATACTGACCAGCTCCAATAGACAGAGGCGCGCAATATGGTAGCTCAATCCAAACTCATCTCAGCTAATCATGGCTAGCGGGAAGGATGCTCTCTTTTTCTGTGGCCAAACCAACTAGGCTCGTAATTCAACAATTACTGTATATTCATATTTATAGATGGCATACAAGTTTAATGATATTTAGGCACATGAAAGTTCACAAGTTCGAGAATGCATTTCTGCCCAAAAACACATTTTGTTTTAAAAAAATGGTTTGACATTCAAACAGCTTTCCTGTGAAGTTGTGACTTGCGACATATTAGGGTCAAATATCGACTCTCCCTTTGCTGTCAAAAATGGAAGAAAAAGCCTACCGCCACGACTATAATATTCATCTGTCAAACTGTTTCGTATCTCTATTACCCTCCCATGGAATCACTGTTTCATGTCTCTACTACCTTCCCATGGAATCACTGTTTCGTATCTCTATTACCCTCCCATGGAATCACTGTTTCATATCTCTATTACCCTCCCATGGAATCACTGTTTCATGTCTCTATTACCCTCCCATAGAATCACTGTTTTATATCTCTACTAACTTCCCATGGAATCACTGTTTCATATCTCTATTACCCTCCCATGGAATCACTGTTTCATGTCTCTATTACCCTCCCATGGAATCACTGTTTCATATCTCTATTACCCTCCCATGGAATCACTGTTTCATATCTCTATTACCCTCCCATGGAATCACTGTTTCATATCTCTATTACCCTCCCATAGAATCACTGTTTCATATCTCTATTACCCTCCCATGGAATCACTGTTTCATATCTCTATTACCCTCCCATGGAATCACTGTTTCATATCTCTATTACCCTCCCATGGAATCACTGTTTCATATCTCTATTACCCTCCCATGGAATCACTGTTTCAGGTTTCTATGGAAACAACATAGATTGGTGGCATTAGAATATGATCAGTAGTTTTAAAAGTCATGTTTGGAAGTGCAAATGTGGGAAATTGTGTTTGATTTCCCTTAATGTAGGGATTTGATCAACTGAAAAGCAAGCTTTAACAAAGATACAGTAGTGGGTGATGACTGCAATTAACACGTGTCTTCTCAGTAAGCGTGGGGATGTATTGAAATTACTATCCTCCTTTCCTGGTCTGTAAAACGTCTATCACAGATTCATTGTAGAGCTGGAGACGATGTAACTTTGCATCCAATAAGGATGTTTTGAAAATTCTCAAGAAATAGCCGGAAGTGACTTTAATAATGATAATGATAATGATAATTAATAACAATAATTATAATAATGATAATAATATTTATAATAATAAGAATAATGAATATAATAATTATACCAATGATAATAATATTTATACGTATAATAATAATAATTATTATTATTATAATAATAATAACAATAACAATAATGATATTGATAATAATAATAATTAAGATAATAATAATAATAATAATAATGATATTGATAATAATAATAATTAAGATAATAATAATAATAATAATAATGATAATGATGATACAGATAATAATAATATAATAATAATAATGAGAATAATAATACAGATAATAATAATAATAATAATAATAATAATAATGATGATGATACAGATAATAATAATAATAATAATAATAATAATAATAATAATAATAATAATAATAATAATAATAATAACGATAATGATACAGATAATAATAATAATAATAATAATAATAATAATAATAATAATAATAATAATGATAATGATACAGATAATAATAATGATAATAATAATAATAATAATATAATAATAATAATGATAATAATAATACAGATAATAATAATAATAATAATAACAATAATAATAATAATAATAATAATAATGATGATGATACAGATAATAATAATAATAATAATAATAATAATAATAATAATAATAATAATAATAATTATAAAAATAATAATAATAATAATGATAAAAATAATAATAATAATAATAATAATAATAATAATGATCATGTATGAACAATGAGCAAACAGTTATATCCAGTCCCAAATTTTCGGAGAGCAAGCCCTTTGTGTGAAAGTATGAACTACCTATTTTGTGGTAATGCAATATATCAAACACGGGCGCTCAAAGTTGGAGCCAGTATTATACTGACAACTTCAAAACCTTGAAACTTTTTCTCTCTCTAAATCTACCCTCTTAAGGCTCTTCTAAAGCTCTAACCCTGTCGCTCGTCTTTTACTATCTCATAATGAATTAGCTAGCGGCAATAACCTGGCAAATCAATAGCAATCGGCAGCAAGACACTGACAGAAAGGCTATATGGACTGTACTGTGTGGTCATGTATGGAAAGAAAAAGAGGCCTTGGAAACCAAGCAGGATCTATTCAGCAGGGAAGACAAGTATCCATACATCAGGGCTTTGACCTTCTGCCTGCCTGCCTGCCTGTCTGCCTGACTGTCTGCCTGTTTGTCTGTCTGCCTGTGTGCCTGTCTGCCTGCCTGCCTGCCTGCCTGTCTGCCTGTCTGCCTGTCTGCCTGTCTGTCTGTCTGTCTGCCTGTGTGTCTGTCTGTCTGTCTGCCTGCCTGCCTGCCTGCCTGTCTGCTTGTCTGCCTGCCTGTGTGTCTGTCTGCCTGTCTGCCTGTCTGCCTGTCTGGTGTCTGCCTGTCTGCCTGTCTGTCTGTCTGCCTATGTACGTACCTATGTGCCTGCCTGCCTGTTGTCTGCCTGTCTGCCTGTCTGCTGTCTGCCTATCTATGTACCTATGTGCCTGCCTGTCTGCCTGTCTGCCTGTCTGGTGTCTGCCTGTCTGCCTGTCTGTCTGTCTGCCTATGTACGTACCTATGTGCCTGCCTGCCTGTTGTCTGCCTGTCTGCCTGTCTGTTATCTGCCTTTGTACGTACCTATGTGCCTGCCTGTCTGCCTGTCTGCCCGTCTGCTGCCTGCCTGTCTGCCTGTCTGCCTGTCTGTCTGTCTGCTGTCTGCCTGTCTGCCTGTCTGTTGTCGGCCTTTGTAAGTACCTATGTGCCTGTCAGCTGCCTGTCTGCTGCCTGTCTGTCTGCTGCCTGTCTGCTGCCTGTCTGCTGCCTGTCTGTCTGCTGCCTGTCTGCTGTCTGTCTGTCTGCTGCCTGTCTAGTGCCTGTCTGCCTGTCTGCTGCCTGTCTGTCTGCTGCCTCTCTGCTGCATGTCTGCCTGTCTGCTGCCTGTCTGCCTGTCTGCTGCATGTCTGCATGTCTGCCTGTCTGCTGCCTGTCTGCTGCCTGTCTGCCTGTCTGCTGCCTGTCTGCCTGTCTGCTGCCTGTCTGTCTGCTGCCTCTCTGCTGCATGTCTGCCTGTCTGCTGCCTGTCTGCCTGTCTGCTGCATGTCTGCATGTCTGCCTGTCTGCTGCCTGTCTGCCTGTCTGCTGCATGTCTGCATGTCTGCCTGTCTGCTGCCTCTCTGCTGCATGTCTGCCTGTCTGCTGCCTGTCTGCCTGTCTGCTGCATGTCTGCCTTTCTGCCTGTCTGCTGCATGTCTGCCTGTCTGCTGCCTGTCTGCCTGTCTGCTGCCTGTCTGCTGCATCTCTGCCTGTCTGCATTCACCGCCAAAACATAGCCATGTATATCTTTCATTGATCACCGATAATAATTTCTCGATACTATCTATGACAGGCTCCAAAAGCTGTCATCCTTCTTAATTTCAGCAAACCACAACTGCAATATATGTTATGAGGAGCCTGGAAACGGAGGAGGACACAACCATGGAGAAAGATGAGAAGGCGTTTCAATCACCGGTTAGACACATGACGCCCTTGGGCGGAATTCTCTTGCCAGCATCCTATAGAACCATGCTGCTTCCATCTGAAGACATGTAATATTTACCACATGGTACAACATAGGCCTCCAATGAATCTCCTGTGATTCATATGTACTATGTACTATAACAACCCTGGAGTACAAACCGTCCCACACAGTCATTCTTGAGCAGAGCTCTGGGTGTATTTTGTCTGAGACAATGGTTTAATAACAATCAATGAACCTGTCCACCAATCCCACAAGGTCATTTTCATTGTATGACAACAGTGTATTTAACAGCAACGTCACAGAAGGTTTGTATGTCTTGTTTTCTGACGTCTGAAAGCATCCAGCCAAGGGAGCGGACCTTGAACAAGAAGCCAATCTAATCACACTATTTTCATTTAGATCACAAAAGGACTGCCTTGTTTTTTGTTGCATGCTTTTAGTTTTTACAGTTGTATCGCTTTCTTTTGGGGAGGAGGGGGGGGGGGGTAGGGAAATAAGACCCAACTTATTGTGTTCTCAGAATCCTGAGGAAGATTTTGAAATTTCGAGTCCCACTGTTAATTTGTGTGTTGAGGTACCAAGGCGAAGTACATTACAATTCCAGTTTCCTGATTCTTTAAGGTCAACACGCTCACTTCCTTCCTTGTTTTATTCTGAGGGGAAATGACTCTCAGTAAGGGCAAACTGAAGGAAATCAAAGAGAAGGTATTTAACCCATTGGAGACCGTTGCTATTAGTCTGGAGGTGGTGACGGAGCCAGAGGACTGACTGCTCACTCTCATCTTGTCTCGTCTGGCAGGCAGACCTGGGTTCAAATAGTATTTACACGTCAACTGTCTGCGTTAGCCTGCCTGGAATGACAAATGGACTGGATTTTTTTTTAAATCTCACAAGTTCATTTTTTTCTCTCCATTTGGCCAGACACTCAATCAAGTTCAGGCTAAAGTGTTCGAAGTTGTTTCAAATAGTATTTGAACCCAGGTCTGCTGGTAAGAGAGAAGTAGACAACAGCAGATGGCTTGGACGACTCACATCCTGAAGGACGCACGCATGTCTCGTCCCCTAGCCCCCCCCCCTCCCAGCCAGAAGGTCACAGAGGTGGGCTGTAGAGTAATTGGTGACTGTCTGGGAGACCAGACAACTGCAGGTTTAGCTCTTAATTGGCAATTGTAAATAACAAATGAAACTGATGGCTCAAATTACCCGTACCACAAAGCTTCTGCTACAACTCATTAATTGCCTCCTGAAACGCGACACACAATAACAAATGATTGTGGGGGCTGGTGGGATGCTGGCTGCTGCCAGGTTGCCATTGTATGCTGGGTTGATATGAGACAGAGCGTACGACCCAAAATGGCACCCTATTCCCCATACAGTGCGCTACTTTTGACCAAAGTCCATAGGACCCATAGGCGTCTGTTCAAAAGTAGTGCACTATATAGGGAATAGGGTGCCATTTGGGACGTACCGAGAGAGAGGAACACATCAAGAAGGTATAGAGGGTAGCGGATTGTAAATATCAGCCGATTCATCTGACCAGTTGTGAAATAAACGGCAATGGGGCTTGCAGGTAGCGCGGCACGACGCGTAATGGGGCGGAGCCAGTCTCCGCCAGACTGGGCCGAATGAACAGACACGGGTTTTTCACTGCGAAACCCA
This sequence comes from Oncorhynchus masou masou, assembly GCF_036934945.1. Lineage (NCBI taxonomy): Eukaryota > Metazoa > Chordata > Actinopteri > Salmoniformes > Salmonidae > Oncorhynchus > Oncorhynchus masou. The sequence goes on from NC_088243.1 coordinate 87,584,504, forward strand.
CGACAATGTCAAATGTGTTGCGACACGCTATTTTGTGTTGTGTACATGGAGGACGTGACCAGCGACACGCAGGGGACCCGCTTAACCAAAGCAACAACATCCGTGTCTGGACAAATGTCTGGGTATTGTCGCCCCTTCCACCACACATGATAAACCAATAGGATGCCGTCGGTACAAAGAAATCACCAATCAAGTCGTACCAATCCAGCTAAGGGTTGTCCATTAGAGGTGGTCTCCTCTGCTCCTCTTTGTCAGTTGGCCACACACTTACAGCACTAGGCAGACTGGCCCTGTTCATAAGCTCTACGGGGACAGACATAGTACCTTTTCATTAGAGGTCTAGCAAGAAGTCATGTAGCAGAACTACTGTATGTGTTAAGGGTGGGATTTTGACTGATGATGGGGGAACGTTGCGGCTGCAGTGGCATTTGATTTACTGGCTCTCCCACCGCTGTAATGAGGAGTAATTCTGCCTTGACACCCTCCGTCCTCCCTCCATCCCTCCATCCCCCCGTCATCATCCCCCGCTACCAGCTAGCATCAGCTCCCACCCATCCCTTTGTGCAGGACTGTCACAGTGGCAGCTCGGTCAAAGCTTCCCCACTACATCTTCCAACGAGAAGAAAAATCTGACACTTGTCTTATTAACGAAAGGATTTAGCATGTATCTTCATTACGGACCCATTAAAAATAGAGAGACACTGAACTCTCCGTATTCAATATCCGGCAAGGAGATAAAAGTTAACTCGGATGATTTATGTTTCTGCCAGGAAAATACATGTATTTAGTGTAAGTTCAAAGGCTAAATAAATCATAATTAGAACATGAATAGGAATTGATTGGTTCAGGTGGCCGCAAATTGCAAAGAAGTAGCATTCAGAGCAAAGCAACACATATAACCCTAAACCTATTTCTAATCCTAACCCTTGGACGGGAAGGGGTGAAAACTAAACCCTAACTGTTGGAGTAGAGGAGTGAAAACTAAACCCTAACTGTTGGAGTAAAGCAGTGATAACTAAACCCTAACTGTTGGAGTAGAGGAGTGAAAACTAAACCCTAACTGTTGGAGTAAAGCAGTGATAACTAAACCCTAACTGTTGGAGTAGAGGAGTGAAAACTAAACCCTAACTGTTGGAGTATAGCAGTGATAACTAAACCCTAACTGTTGGAGTAGAGGAGTGAAAACTGACCCCTAACTGTTGGAGTAGAGCAGTGATAACTAAACCCTAACTGTTGGAGTAGAGGAGTGAAAACTAAACCGTAACTGTTGGAGTAGAGAAGTGATAACTAAACCCTAACTGTTGGAGTAGAGCAGTGATAACTAAACCCTAACTGTTGGAGTAGAGGAGTGAAAACTAAACCCTAACTGTTGGAGTAGAGAAGTGATAACTAAACCCTAACTGTTGGAGTAGAGAAGTGAAAACTAAACCCTAACTGTTGGAGTAGAGCAGTGAAAACTAAACCCTAACTGTTGGAGTAGAGGAGTGAAAACTAAACCCTAACTGTTGGAGTAGAGAAGTGAAAACTAAACCCTAACTGTTGGAGTAGAGCAGTGAAAACTAAACCCTAACTGTTGGAGTAGAGGAGTGAAAACTCAATTTCAATGAGTCATGCTGAAGTGATTGTGTCCCAAATTGCACCATATTCCCTATGTAGTACAGTACTTTTGTCCATAGTGCCCTGGTCAAAAGTAGTGCACGATGTGGGGAATAGGGTGCCATTTGAAACTTTCCCAGTCAAAGGAACACCAAGGTCAATATAGAGACATGAGCCAATGACAAGGCCACATCCTTTCATTTCAATCTGTACATCATGTAAAGAACTCAGCAGGGAGGAAGGGAAAGGTGAGGAACCTTGCTATAAATCACACATACACCTTTTGGACATTTTCTGTGGCAGAATTTCAAAATGCTTAATCAAAATAATACACACAAAAATGAAATACCCACACCACCATCCATTTGGTAACACTTTGGTAACGGTCCATTATAAACCATGTTAATAGTTCATTATAAACCATGTTAACATTCCGTTATAAACCATGTTAACAGTCTGTTATTAACCATGTTAACAGTCCGTTATAAACCATGTTAACGGTCCATTATAAACCATGTTAACGGTCCATTATAAACCATGTTAACAGTCTGTTATAAACCATGTTAACAGTCTGTTATAAACCATGTTAACGGTCCATTATAAACCATGTTAACGGTCCATTATAAACCATGTTAACGGTCCATTATAAACCATGTTAACAGTCTGTTATAAACCATGTTAACAGTCTGTTATAAACCATGTTAACAGTCTGTTATAAACCATGTTAACAGTCTGTTATAAACCATGTTAACAGTCTGTTATAAACCATGTTAACAGTCCATTATAAACCATGTTATAAACCATGTTAACAGTCCGTTATAAACCATGTTAACAGTCTGTTATAAACCATGTTAACAGTCTGTTATAAACCATGTTAACAGTCTGTTATAAACCATGTTAACAGTCTGTTATAAACCATGTTAACAGTCTGTTATAAACCATGTTAACAGTCTGTTATAAACCATGTTAACAGTCCATTATAAACCATGTTAACAGTCTGTTATAAACCATGTTAACAGTCTGTTATAAACCATGTTAACAGTCCATTATAAACCATGTTATAAACCATGTTAACAGTCCGTTATAAACCATGTTAACAGTCCGTTATAAACCATGTTAACAGTCCATTATAAACCATGTTAACAGTCTGTTATAAACCATGTTAACAGTCTGTTATAAACCATGTTAACAGTCTGTTATAAACCATGTTAACAGTCTGTTATAAACCATGTTAACAGTCCGTTATAAACCATGTTAACAGTCTGTTATTAACCATGTTAACAGTCCATTATAAACCATGTTAACAGTCTGTTATAAACCATGTTAACAGTCTGTTATAAACCATGTTAACAGTCCATTATAAACAATGTTAACAGTCTGTTATAAACCATGTTAACAGTCTGTTATAAACCATGTTAACAGTCTGTTATAAACCATGTTAACAGTCTGTTATAAACCATGTTAACAGTCTGTTATAAACCATGTTAACGGTCCGTTATAAACAATGTTAACAGTCTGTTATAAACCATGTTAACAGTCTGTTATAAACCATGTTAACAGTCCGTTATAAACCATGTTAACAGTCCGTTATAAACCATGTTAACAGTCCATTATAAACCATGTTAACAGTCTGTTATAAACCATGTTAACAGTCTGTTATAAACCATGTTAACAGTCCGTTATAAACCATGTTAACAGTCTGTTATAAACCATGTTAACAGTCTGTTATAAACCATGTTAACAGTCCATTATAAACAATGTTAACAGTCTGTTATAAACCATGTTAACAGTCCGTTATAAACCATGTTAACAGTCTGTTATAAACCATGTTAACAGTCTGTTATAAACCATGTTAACAGTCTGTTATAAACCATGTTAACAGTCTGTTATAAACCATGTTAACAGTCTGTTATAAACCATGTTAACAGTCTGTTATAAACCATGTTAACAGTCTGTTATAAACCATGTTAACAGTCTGTTATAAACAATGTTAATTAGTTCATTATAAACCATGTTATGAACCATGTTAACAGTCCGTTATTACTAACCTAGCCTTAACCATTACCTTACCTAACCTAACTTAACCCTTCCTAACCTAACCCTTAGCTAACCTATTCTAACCTAACTTAACCCTTTCTAACCTAACTTAACCCTTCCTTTCCGAACCCTTAGCTAACCTATTCTAACCTAACTTAACCCTTCCTTTCCTAACACTTAGCTAACCTAACCTACCTAACCCTAACCCTAAATGGTGTGCAATATGTTTTTGTAAATGCCTGATAAATGTTTTATGACAGACCGTTTAAATAAAGTGTAACTGTTGATTGAAATATTGTGCCATAGACAGAACGTTATTAAGTCGCAGTGAAAGCTTTACCCGAAGTCAACTTTAAACTTGTTTATTGTGAGGACTAGCTCTAACCTCATACATGGGGTCACGGTAATAGATGTCAGGTGTAACATGTTATTTGTCTAATATACAAAGGTACAAAATGAGAAGCACAAAGGTCTGATGTCTCAAACAAACGCAGTGTAAAATACATACCCGTAAAGAAAGAGAGAGAGAGCTATGCCAGGCATACAAAGCTTTGTTGTTTCTCTAGCCACATCTATTCTGTAGCCTTCCCACCAGAGTAGGAGTCAACTGTAATCTCTTTTCATATATAGAAATACAGAATGAAAAGAGACTTCCCTCGCTCTTGTAAGAAGTCTTAATTAGCCGAAGCAGAGGTAAACACCACTTTACTTTCCACCCCTTTGAATGTATCTACTTTAGAAGGACGGAAGCATCAAAAGACATCATATCACAACAACAGGAAGGAGCAGAAAATAAAACCAGCTCTTCTCCTCTCCAGTTATCTATCCTCGCTTTCTCTATGACATGTTCATACCCAACTACTGTCCTATACCACATCCCTCTGTCTAGCCGGTCGCTAACCCTGAACCTCACGGATCTACGCTCATTAAAACCTTATTCCCTGATAAAAAACCACAGTCCTTGTCACTGGCACATAAGAAAGAGTCTTCCATTTCGCTCTCATCCAACACTAACATATTTCCTCACTGAGAGTCTGTCTCGTACGCTGGGCTGTGAAGGGGCATATTTCTGCCTGGTGAATAGGAATGTCAAGGTGGAGGAATGCTGTTGAGAGCAACACGGTTTTTGCTGTGTTGTTGTAATAAAGAGAAAGTTGCAGGCTCGCAAAAAAATAGATATGGATTAAATCAGTTGCAGATATCAGATAATTGGTGAGTCAGTGACCTGTGACCTCCTGTTAAAAACTGTTTTCCAAACCCTCTAACCTGTAGCGTTTCTTCTAAAACCCTTTAACTTTAGTAGTTGGTGATTTTATCACAAAAGGAACGATTCCTTCAAAACAAATTCTTCTAGCTGGCCCACTATATAGCATTTTCTTTAGGTTCGAAGAATATGTGTTGCTTGACCCCTCTCCTTCTCCTATAAGAGATCCACCGGGTCAGAGAACTTTGTAATGAACTGCTGGTACTGTATGTTAGACAACTAGACCAGACAGTGGTGATACTGTATGTTAGACAACTAGACCAGACAGTGGTGATACTGTATGTTAGACAACTAGACCAGACAGTGGTGATACTGTATGTTAGACTACCAGACCAGACAGTGGTGATACTGTATGTTAGACAACTAGACCAGACAGTGGTGATACTGTATGTTAGACAACTAGACCAGACAGTGGTGATACTGTATGTTAGACTACTAGACCAGACAGTGGTGATACTGTATGTTAGACAACTAGACCAGACAGTGGTGATACTGTATGTTAGACAACTAGACCAGACAGTGGTGATACTGTATAGACTACCAGACCAGACAGTGGTGATACTGTATGTTAGACTACTAGACCAGACAGTGGTGATACTGTATAGACTACCAGACCAGACAGTGGTGATACTGTATGTTAGACTACTAGACCAGACAGTGGTGATACTGTATGTTAGACTACTATACCAGACAGTGGTGATACTGTATAGACTACCAGACCAGACAGTGGTGATACTGTATGTTAGACTACTAGACCAGACAGTGGTGATACTGTATGTTAGACTACTATACCAGACAGTGGTGATACTGTATGTTAGACTACTATACCAGACAGTGGTGATACTGTATGTTAGACTACCAGACCAGACAGTGGTGATACTGTATGTTAGACTACTAGACCAGACAGTGGTGATACTGTATGTTAGACTACTAGACCAGACAGTGGTGATACTGTATGTTAGACTACTAGACCAGACAGTGGTGATACTGTATGTTAGACAACTAGACCAGACAGTGGTGATACTGTATGTTAGACTACTAGACCAGACAGTGGTGATACTGTATGTTAGACTACTATACCAGACAGGGGTGATACTGTATGTTAGACTACCAGACCAGACAGTGGTGATACTGTATGTTAGACTACCAGACCAGACAGTAGTGATACTGTATGTTAGACTACTAGACCAGACAGTGGTGATACTGTATGTTAGACTACTAGACCAGACAGTGGTGATACTGTATGTTAGACTACTAGACCAGACAGTGGTGATACTGTATGTTAGACTACCAGACCAGACAGTGGTGATACTGTATGTTAGACTACTAGACCAGACAGTGGTGATAGACTACCAGACCAGACAGTGGTGATACTGTATGTTAGACTACTAGACCAGACAGTGGTGATACTGTATGTTAGACTACTAGACCAGACAGTGGTGATACTGTATGTCAGACTACTAGACCAGACAGTGGTGATAGACTACCATACCAGACAGTGGTGATACTGTATGTTAGACTACCAGACCAGACAGTGGTGATACTGTATGTTAGACTACTAGACCAGACAGTGGTGATAGACTACCAGACCAGACAGTGGTGATACTGTATGTTAGACTACTAGACCAGACAGTGGTGATACTGTATGTTAGACTACCAGACCAGACAGTGGTGATACTGTATGTTAGACTACTAGACCAGACAGTGGTGATAGACTACTAGACCAGACAGTGGTGATACTGTATGTTAGACTACTAGACCAGACAGTGGTGATACTGTATGTTAGACTACCAGACCAGACAGTGGTGATACTGTATGTTAGACTACCAGACCAGACCAGACAGTGGTGATACTGTATGTTAGACTACTAGACCAGACAGTGGGTAACTTGTGTAACATTATACTTGAGATGCCGTCTAGATGGAGGAGCTACACATCCTGGATATTGTTGCCTCAGAGAACATTTCCTTCCGTTTGATCTGATCTCCCAGCAGGCAGACTCCTAACTCCTAACAGTCCGGCCTGAACATTAAATATTTCAACAGAAATCATTGGCTATGGTGTTATGTAATGTGTAGTGCAAGCTGAGAAGCTACAGCACTGGGTCTAAGGAGACGTAGCTAGCTTATCTTGACAACCGTAACAAAAAAAAAAGCTTCCTTAGCGATTTTCTTTCTGAGATCTTCTTGCACAGGTAGTATAAAGGTAGACACTTTTACACTATCCTCCAACTCTTTCAAACAGGACTCTTGTACATGTTTTTTTTTAACAAACCAAGCATTTTCTGTGTGTGTGTGTGTGTGTGTCACTGTGCTAAAGGGACATCAAAGCCCTCGATCTCCCTCCCCTGTGTCCTCTGTGTTCTCCTGCCCAATGTCTCTCACTGAACAGGAACTCTGTGTCCTCTGTCCTCCTGCGCATTGTCTCTCACTGAACAAAAACCATTTGTCCTCCTGCCCAATGTCTCTCACTGAACAGAAACTCTGTGTCCTCTGTCCTCCTGCGCATTGTCTCTCACTGAACAAAAACCATTTGTCCTCCTGCCCAATGTCTCTCACTGAACAGAAACCCGTTGTCCTCCTGCCCAATGTCTCTCACTGAACAGAAATCCTCTGACCTCCTGCCTAATGTCTCTCACTGAACAGAAACCATTTGTCCTCTGTCCTCCTGCCTAATGTCTCTCACTGAACAGAAACCATTTGTCCTCTGACCTCCTGCCCAATGTCTCTCCCTGAACAGAAACCATTTGTCCTCTGACCTCCTGCCCAATGTCTCTCACTGAACAGAAACCATTTGTCCTCTGTCCTCCTGCCCAATGTCTCTCACTGAACAGAAATCCTCTGACCTCCTGCCTAATGTCTCTCACTGAACAGAAACCATTTGTCCTCTGTCCTCCTGCCTAATGTCTCTCACTGAACAGAAACCATTTGTCCTCTGACCTCCTGCCCAATGTCTCTCCCTGAACAGAAACCATTTGTCCTCTGACCTCCTGCCCAATGTCTCTCACTGAACAGAAACCATTTGTCCTCTGTCCTCCTGCCCAATGTCTCTCACTGAACAGAAATCCTCTGACCTCCTGCCTAATGTCTCTCACTGAACAGAAACCATTTGTCCTCTGTCCTCCTGCCTAATGTCTCTCACTGAACAGAAACCATTTCTCCTCTGACCTCCTGCCCAATGTCTCTCCCTGAACAGAAACCATTTGTCCTCTGACCTCCTGCCCAATGTCTCTCACTGAACAGAAACCATTTGTCCTCTGACCTCCTGCCCAATGTCTCTCCCTGAACAGAAACCATTTGTCCTCTGTCCTCCTGCCTAATGTCTCTCCCTGAACAGAAACCATTTGTCCTCTGTCCTCCTGCCCAATGTCTCTCACTGAACAGAAATCACTCAATATCTACTCTCTGTTTTTCCAGTCTGGGTGCTGCTGACTGCAGGTTACACATTCAATGGACCTCCAGCCTTCAAATAAAGTGCAGGGCAATTTATTTGTTATTTATTTAATTTAACCTTTATTTAACCAGGTAAGCAAGTTGAGAACAAGTTCTCATTTACAATTGCGACCTGGCCAAGATAAAGCAAAGCAGTTCGACACATACAACGACACAGAGTTACACATGGAGTAAAACAAACATACAGTCAATAATACAGTAGAAAAATAAGTCTATTTACGATGTGAGCAAATGAAGTGAGATAAGGGAGGTAAAGGCAAAAAAAAAGGCCATGGTGGCGAAGTAAATACAATATAGCAAGTAAAACACTGGAATGGTAGATTTGCAATGGAAGAATGTGTCAAGTAGAAATAGAAATAATTGGGTGCAAAGGAGTAAAATAAATAAATAAATAAAATAAATACAGTAGGGGAAGAGTTAGCTGTTTGGGCTAAATTATAGATGGGCTATGTACAGGTGCAGTAATCTGTGAGCTGTTCTGACAGCTGGTGCTTAAAGCGAGTGAGGGAGATAAGTGTTTCCAGTTTCAGAGATTTTTGTAGTTCGTTCCAGCCATTGGCAGCAGAGAACTGGAAGGAGAGGCGACCAAAGGAGGAATTGGTTTTGGGGGTGACCAGAGAGATATACTTGCTGGAGCGCGTGCTACAGGTGGGTGCTGCTATAGTGACCAGCGATCTGAGATAAGGTAGGGACTTTACCTAGCAGGGTATTGTAGTTGACCTGGAGCCAGTGGGTTTGGCGACGAGTATGAAGCGAGGGCCAGCCAAGGAGAGTGTACAGGTCGCAGTGGTGGGTAGTATATGGGGTTTTGGTGACAAAACGGATGGCACTGTGATAGACTGCATCCAATTGAATAGGGTATTGGAGGCTATTTTGTAAATGACATCATCGAAGTCGAGGATCGGTAGGATGGTCAGTCTTACGAGGGTATGTTTGGCAGCATGAGTGAAGGATGTTTTGTTGCGAAATAGGAAGCTAATTCTAGATTTAACTTTGGATTGGAGATGTTTTATGTGAGTCTGGAAGGAGAGTTTGCAGTCTAACCAGACACAAAGGTATTTGTAGTTGTCCACATATTCTAAGTCAGAACCGTCCAGAGTAGTTATGCTGGACGGGCGGGCAGGTGCAGGCAGCAATCGGTTGAAGAGCATGCATTTAGTTTTACTTGTATTTAAGAGCAGTTGGAGGCCACGGAAGGAGAGTTGAATGGCATTGAAGCTTGTCTGGGGGGTTGTTAACACAGTGTCCAAAGAAGGGCCAGAATTATACAGAATGGTGTCATCTGCGTAGAGGTGGATCAGAGACTCACCAGCAGCAAGAGCGACATCATTGATGTATACAGAGAAGAGAGTCGGCCCAAGAATTGAACCCTGTGGCACCCACATAGAGACTGCCAGAGGCCCAGACAACAGGCCCTCCGATTTGGCACACTGAACTCTATCACAGAAGTAGTTGGTGAACCAGGTGAGGCAATCATTTGAGAAAGCAAGGCTATTGAGTCTACCGATGAGGATGTGGTGATTGACAGAGTCGAAAGCCTTGGCCAGGTCAATGAATACGGCTGCAGAGTATTGTTTCTTATCGATGGCGGTTAAGATATAGTTTAGGTCCTTGAGCGTGGCTGAGGTGCACCCATGACTAGCTCTGAAACCAGATTGCATAGCGGAGAAGGTGCAGTGGGATTCGAAATGGTCGGTAATCTGTTTGTTGTCTTGGCTTTCGAAGACCTTAGAAAGGCAGGGTAGGATAGATATAGGTCTGTAGCAGTTTGGGTCAAGAGTGTCCCCCCCTTTGAAGAGGTTGGATGACTGCAGCCAATTTCCAATATTTGGGAATCTCAGACGACACATAAGAGAGGTTGAACAGGCTAGTAATAGGGGTTGCAACAATTTTGGAAGATAATTTTAGAAAGAAAGGGTCCAGATTGTCTAGCCCGTCTGATTTGTAGGGGTCCCGACTTTGCAGCTCTTTCAGAACATCAGCTGACTGGATTTGGGAGAAGGAGAAATGGGGAAGGCTTGGGCGAGTTGCTGTGGGGGGTGCAGTGCTGTTGACTGGGGTAGCTGTAGCCAGGTGGAAAGCATGGCCAGCCGTAGAAAAATGCTTATTGAAATTCTCAATTATAGTGGATTTATCGGAGGTAACAGAGTTTCCTATCCTCAGTGCAGTGGGCAGCTGGGAGGAGGTGTCCCAGAACTTTTTTGAATTTGTGTTGCTAGAAAAAGCTAGCCATGGCTTTTCTAACTGCCTGTGTATATCGGTTTCTAATTTCCCTGACAAGTTGCATATCACGGGGGCTGTTCGATGCAAATGCAGAATGCCATAGGATGTTTGTGTGTTGGTTTCAAGGGCAGTCAGGTCTGGAGAGAACCAAGGGCTATATCTGTACCATGTTCTACATTTCTTGAATGGGGCATGCTTATTTAAGGTGTTGAGGAAGGCATTTAAAAAAATAGCCAGGCATCCTCTACTGACATGAAGAGCTCAATATCCTTCCAGGATACCCGGGCCAGGTCGATTTGAAAGGCCTGCTCGCTGAAGTGTTTCAGGGAGCGTTTGACAGTGATGAGTGGTGTTCGCTTGACCTCTGACCCATTACGGATGCAGGCAATGAGGCAGTGATCGCTGAGATCTTGGTTGAAAACAAGTTGGTTAGGATGATATCTATGAGGGTGCCCGTGTTTACGGCTTTGGGGTGGTACCTGGTAGGTTCATTGATAATTTGTGTGAGATTGAGGGCATCAAGCTTAGATTGTAGGATGGCTGGGGTGTTAAGAATGTTCCAGTTTAGGTCACCTAGCAGCACGAGCTCTGAAGATAGATGGGGGGGAAATCAGTTCACATATGGTGTCCAGAGCACAGCTGGGGGCAGAGGGTGGTCTATAGCAAACGGCCAGGGTGAGAGACTTGTTTTTAGAGAGGTGCATTTTTAAAAGTAGAAGTTCAAATTGTTTGGGTACAGACCTGGATAGTAGGACAGAACTCTGCAGGCTATCTCTGCAGTAGATTGCAACACTGCCCCCTTTGGCCGTTCAATCTTGTCTGAAAATGTTGTAGTTAGGGATGGAGATTTCAGAGTTTTTGGTGATCTTCCTAAGCCAGGATTCAGACACGGCTAGGATATCCGGGTTGGCAGAGTGTGCTAAAGCACTGAATAGAACAAACTTATGGAGGAGTCTTCTAGTGTTAACATGCATGAAACCAAGGCTATTACACTTACAGAAGTCATCAAAAGAGAGCGCCTGGGGAATAGGAATGGAGCTAAGCACTTCAGGGCCTGGATTCACCACTACATCACCAGAGGAACAGAGGAGGAGTAGGACAAGTGTATGGCTAAAAGCTATGAGAATTGGTCGTCTAGTACGTCCGGAACAGAGAGTAAAAAGATGTTTCTGGGGGCAATATAGCTTCAACGTATAATGTACAGACAAAGGTATGGTAGGATGTGAATACAGTGGAGGTAAACCTAGGCATTGAGTGATGATGAGAGAGATATTGTCTCTAGAAACATCATTGAAACCGGGTGATGTCATCGCATGTGTGGGTGGTGGAACAGAAAAGTTGGATAAGGTATTATGAGCAGGTCTAGAGGCTCTACAGTGAAATAAGCCAATAAACACTAACCAGAACAGCAATGGACAAGGCATGCTGACATTAAGGAGAGGCATGCTTAGCCGAGGGATCATAAGGGTGCAGTGAGTAGTGAGGTTGGTTGGGGTCACGGCGATTTAGACAGCTCGCTGGGCCATCGGTAGCAAGCTGGCAGAGGATGGAGGTCTGTTTTTAGGCACCATATGCGTTTCCGTCGATGGATTAGTGGGGTTCCATGTGGTAGAGGGGACCAATCCAATTGGCAAAATCGATATAGTTGTAGTGACCCAAGAAAATTATTCGATAGACCTATTCAGATAGCAGCCGATAAGACAGCTAACGATTAGCGGGCCGCAGATGGGCTTTCAGGTAACGTCGCGACGGAGGGTTTAGTTGGATAATTCCCTTGGGCAGATAAAGTCGGGATTCCAGTCGTGAAGCGATAGCTTTTTGAGCTAAAGGATAGCTGATGACCACCAACCGTGGTTAGCTGAATACTAACGTTAGCCAGTAAATTGCTTCTGGCTAGCTTCTGTCTAGCTTCTGGTTAGCTTCTGGCTAGCTTCTGGCTATCTTCTGTCTAGTTTCTGGCTAACTTCTTGCTATCTTCTGGCTATCTTCTGGCTAACTTGTTGCTATCTTCTAGCTATCTGCTGGCTAACTTCTTGCTAGCTTCTGGCTAACTTCTTGCTATCTTCTGGCTAACTTCTTGCTATCTTCTGGCTATCTTCTGGCTAACTTCTTGCTATCTTCTGGCTATCTTCTATTGTGGATTTCAGATTTGAGGTGAATAATACTTTTTTAAATTGGTGAGGCGGGTTGCAGGAGCGTGTTTTGAAGTTGAGATTTTTAGAAAAAAATATATATAAAAAGATATGCGAAGAAAAGATGTAAATATATATACAAGGGACACGACAAGACGATGACAAAGGACGTCTGACTGCTATGCCATCTTGGGACATCTCATGTTGATGATAGGGATAATAGGGACAATGGCCTTGGAATACAGGAGACAATGCTTTCACACCACAGTTCCACTCCCAGGGAGAAAATGGTACTTCAGGAGGGACAATCATCAAAGGGAAATGGCATTGCTCGATGTCCATAATCATCTCTTTAAATTGTCTTACAGTAGAAGCGTGGGGCTACAGGAAGAGAGACGATAAAACACACCCGAAAAAAGAGAAACATTCAAACTAATTCACAGCATCAAAATGATTGTATTGGTACTTGACAGAGCAGGGTGCCATAGACTGTACATCGTAGCTTTGACTACCCATAATGATGCAATTATAGCAGAAACATGTTGTACTTTTAAAACTAGCTGATCTTCTCATTCCCCTTCTGACGGAATTGATTGCTGGCTGTTATTAGGTATTCTCATTGCTATTAACCACTGCTGAATGAACTGAGGCATGTATTCCCTGTGCTTGACTGCTTCACCGAAATAAACCTTGGGATAATGGCTATAGAAGTGTATGGGGGTGGCAAATTGAGGTTGTGCTGTGCCCTACAGCCTATTTATAGATGTTCAGCAAACTGCTTTATAAAATGAAGTGAGTGTGTGTGTGTGTGTGTGTGTGTGTGTGTGTGTGTGTGTGTGTGTGTGTGTGTGTGTGTGTGTGTGTGTGTGTGTGTGTGTGTGTGTGTGTGTGTGTGTGTGTGTGCGTGTGCGTGTGTGTGGGTATGGCCGACCTGCTCATTAGGCAGGATTAGCCGGCCGTTCATAGCGGAAGATTTACGAGGGCATTTTCTGAGCTAAACTGACCAAGACACACCTCCAACAACAACACATAAAACCTCACACAATTCTGCCAAAAACAATGACAATTTCTCTCAACCAGTGACATATGGGCTTTTTTTAGGTGAGTGCTGATGCCACCCTGTGATAAGCATTGTCCACTTTGTCAAAGGCAGGGACGCAACATATTTCTCTTTTCCATACCCAGCGCTCCTCTCCAGTGTGCTGTCGGAGAGAGGCATCGCTGCGGCAGAAAGAGTATGTAGCCGTTTCCTACAGGCTGGAAGTAAAATGTGTGACAATGTAATGAGATGGACACTTTGTCCTTTAAATAGCTTAACCTAAATGGCATTCCAATCAAAAAAAAAAAAGTGCTGCAATGTTAAACAAACAAAATCCCCCCCACCCCAAACAACAGGACAGGTCAATGTAAAATGGATGCTATGGAACTGCTCTCCAGGAGTTTCACCCCATTGTCATGCTCAGTGATTTTAAGTTTGTATCCATACATTTTTTTTTTGACAAGCTGATCAATAGTGAAAATATATATGTTTTAAAAGGGCTGCATTTCCGGCTGTGTAAACACATAGGCTCATGCAAACAGGCTCACCATAACTCCTGATGAAGTTGGGTAGCTGATATTCAGGGCTTAAAAAAAGCCAAATTGCTTGGTCACAGGAATCAGGACTAATAAAGCCAATGCAACGGCCTGTTTTACAAACGGTGGGCCTACCACATGGATGGGTATACCACATGGATGGGCCTACCACATGGATGGGTCTACCACATGGATGGGCCTACCACATGGATGGGTCTACCACATGGATGGGTCTACCACATGGATGGGTCTACCGCATGGATGGGTCTACCGCATGGATGGGCCTACCACATGGATGGGTCTACCACATGGATGGGTCTACCACATGGATGGGTCTACCACATGGATGGGCCTACCACATGGATGGGTCTACCACATGGATGGGTCTACCACATGGATGGGTCTACCACATGGATGGGTCTACCGCATGGATGGGCCTACCACATGGATGGGCCTACCACATGGATGGGTCTACCACATGGATGGGTCTACCACATGGATGGGTCTACCACATGGATGGGCCTACCACATGGATGGGCCTACCACATGGATGGGCCTACCACATGGATGGGTCTACCACATGGATGGGCCTACCACATGGATGGGTCTACCACATGGATGGGTCTACCACATGGATGGGCCTACCACATGGATGGGCCTACCACATGGATGGGTCTACCACATGGATGGGCCTACCACATGGATGGGTCTACCACATGGATGGGTCTACCACATGGATGGGCCTACCACAAGGATGGGTCTACCACATGGATGGGTCTACCACATGGAGGGCCTACCACATGGATGGGTCTACCACATGGATGGGTCTACCACATGGATGGGTCTACCACATGGATGGGCCTACCACATGAATGGGCCTACCACATGGATGGGTCTACCACATGGATGGGTCTACCACATGGGTGGGCCTACCACATGGATGGGCCTACCACATGGATGGGTCTACCACATGGATGGGTCTACCACATGGATGGGTCTACCACATGGATGGGTCTACCACATGGATGGGCCTACCACATGGATGTGTCTACCACATGGACGTGTCTACCACATGGATGTGTCTACCACATGGACGTGTCTACCACATGGATGGGTCTACCACATGGACGGGCCTACCACATGGACGGGCATTCTTCAAATTTCACATGGCAGGCTACACCCCAGTAAGCGTCTTTCGGACATCTGTTTTTGGTCGTATCTTTTTTTTTTGTCCTGTTATTTTTTTTTTTGAGGGGGGGGGTATTTTACAAATGGTAGACTTACCATACAGATGGGCATTCATAAAATGTAATTTCAGGCATCACTGTAGGCAGCTCAGTCAGCTCGGGCCGGCATCTTCGGATGTCTTTTTCTGTGTCACATCCTGGACCGGCCTTGATTTTCACATCCATGGACATTGACGTCTGTGTTTGATTCAGATTTTGTTCGGTCGAGACCAGGCTTGATTTGACCCAAAACATAGACGTCTATAAATTACGTATTTTCAACTTTAAGAACCGAAAATCAACCTGATTTCAACATCTGGAAAATACATATTTTTCAACTTCTGGGAATGACGCCTTTTCAACGCCCTGGAAAATATGTATTTTAAACGTCTGGAAAATAATTATTTCCACCTTTCATTCAGAACCTAAAATTGAACCTAACTTCAACGTGTGGACAATATGTCTTTTCTATGTCTTTTCAACGTTCTTTTGCTTACTGGGACTGCTATAGCTTTGAGGGGTAACATGTTTTTTTAGAGGAGCTTATGCCTGAAGGGCTACAAGGTAACTTTTTCCTGCCTTCTAATTGTGTTCATGTACAACCACGGTCACAACATACTGTTCATCAATATTTGTAAAACTGAAGTAGTTCCTTTCAAAGTAATCAGTTAATTAACACATAGATGCAGTGCTCTGGTCAGATTTATTGGGCTTTCGTTGTGGGAAGGAGAGTCGGACCAAAATGCGGCGTGTAGATTACGATTCATGTTTAATGACCAAACACACTAAACACAAAATCTACAAAAGTAACGAAAACCGAAACAGCCTATACTTGTGTAAACTAACACAGAACAAGGACAAAAGGACACTAAGGACAATCACCCACGAAACACTCAAAGAATATGGCTGCCTAAATATGGTTCCCAATCAGAGACAACGATAAACACCTGCCTCTGATTAGGAACTACTTCAGACAACCATAGACTTAAACCAGACTTAAACCATAAACACCCCACTAAGCTACAATCCCAATACAAACACACCACATATAAAAACCCATGCCACACCCTGGCCTGACCAAATAAACGAAGACAAACACAAAATACTTTGACCAGGGCGTGACATCTGGTCAGATTTATTGCACTGTTGTAGGGCCCTGGTCAGATTTATTGGACTGTTGTAGGGCCCTGGTGACAATTATTGCACTATTGTAGGGCCCTGGTCAGATTTATTGGACTGTTGTAGGGCCCTGGTCAGATTTATTGGACTGTTGTAGGGCCCTGGTCAGATTTATTGGACTGTTGTAGGGCCCTGGTCACATTTATTGCACTATTGTAGGGCCCTGGTCACATTTATTGCACTATTGTAGGGCCCTGGTCAGATTTATTGGACTGTTGTAGGGCCCTGGTCAACAATAGGGATGCAAACATTATTTATTTGTTACGTGCTCAAGAGTTCTTACTCCATAGGAGAGGTCTTTAACAGCTTGTCTTTGTGCTAAATGTTTCTAATCGATCTTAAACTCATATGTGTTCTCTGTCCTCAAACACAAAGCTCTCTATTGTATTCACTCTGCTTAGTCATATTCAGCTTTATTGATTAACAATATGTCACAAAATGAGCATCTCTTTCACTGAAAATCTTCATTAACTGAATGAATGGCCCCTGAGTGGGTGTTGATGAATAGTCATAGCAAATGCTTTTGAGATGGCCTGACGATAAGAAAATCCCACTTCTGACACCAACGCAGCGACTTCAGGACATTATAAGGCTTTAAGAACACCTACTCATTCAATGATTTTTTTGTTGTTTATTTTGACTATTTTCTACATTGTAGAATAGTAGTGAAGACATCAAAACTATGCAATAACACATATGGAATCATGTACGTTTTGCAAATTGTAGTGTTGCTGTACTCCATGTGCCATCGGTGCCATGTGGAGCAAAATCAATATGGTGACAGATGAGACTTCTTGGCCGCAACCAGTGATGTAACACTATGTCTGCATCACAAATTAGATCCTCTACCCCAAATTCCCTTCCCTACTATTCCCTATTAGTGCACTACTTTTGACCAGAATTTTAGTTAAAAGTAGTGCACTATATAGGGAATAGGGTGCAATTTAGGACGAGTGCCAATAAGAATTCATATTGGTATGTGTCCATATTCATGTTGTATTGAATTCAGCTAATAACAGAAATAGTTCAGACTCTGTTCAAGGTTCCTCTGTGACCTTCACAGGTCTGTGAAGGTAGGACTGTTCAAGGTTTCTCTATGACCTTCACAGGTCTGTGATGGTAGGACTGTTCAAGGTTCCTCTGTGATGGTGGGACTATGTTCAAAGTTCCTCTGTGACCTTCACAGGTCTGTGACGGTAGGACTATGTTCAAGGTTCCTCTATGACCTTCACAGGTGTGTGACGGTAGGACTATGTTCAACGTTCCTCTGTGACCTTCACAGGCTTGTGATGGTAGGACTATGTTCAAGGTTTCTCTGTGACCTTCATAGGTTTGTGACGGTAGGACTATGTTCAATGTTTCTCTGTGTCCTTCACAGGTCTGTGGCGGTAGGACTGTTCAAGGTCCCCCTGTTACCTTCACAGGTCTGTGACGGTAGGCCTGTTCAAGGTTCCTCTGCTATGGTATGACTATGTTCAAAGTTACTCTGTGACATTCACAGGTCTGTGACGATAGGACTATGTTCAAGTTTCTCTGTGACCTTCACAGGTCTGTGGCAGTAGGACTGTCCAAGGTTCCTCAGTGACCTCCTTCACAGGTCTGTGACGGTATCCCCCCCCCCCTCTCTCAACTCACAGCCCAGCTAACACAGTGACAGCCTGGCTAACACAGAGACTGTCTGGCTAACACAGCGACTGTCTGGCTAACACAGAGACTGTCTGGCTAACACTGAGACTGTCTGGCTAACACTGAGGCTGTCTGGCTAACTCTGAGACTGTCTGGCTAACTCTGAGACTGTCTGGATAACTCTGAGACTGTCTGGCTAACACCGAGACTGCCTGGATAACTCTGAGACTGCCTGGATAACTCTGAGACTGTCTGGCTAACACTGAGACTGTCTGGCTAACACTGAGGCTGTCTGGCTAACTCTGAGACTGTCTGGCTAACTCTGAGACTGTCTGGCTAACTCTGAGACTGTCTGGATAACTCTGAGACTGTCTGGCTAACACAGAGACTGTCTGGCTAACACTGAGACTGTCTGGCTAACACTGAGACTGTCTGGCTAACACTGAGGCTGTCTGGCTAACTCTGAGACTGTCTGGCTAACTCTGAGACTGTCTGGATAACTCTGAGACTGTCTGGCTAACTCTGAGACTGTCTGGATAACTCTGAGACTGTCTGGCTAACACTGAGACTGTCTGGATAACTCTGAGACTGCCTGGCTAACTCTGAGACTGTCTGGATAACTCTGAGACTGCCTGGATAACTCTGAGACTGTCTGGCTAACACCGAGACTGCCTGGCTAACACCGAGACGGTCTGGCTAACACTGAGACTGTCTGGCTAACACTGAGACTGTCTGGATAACTCTGAGACTGTGGCACCCTTTTCCCTTTATAGCGCACTACTTCTGAACAGAGATCCTTGGACCCTGGAAAAAAGTAGTGCACTCAATAGGGAATAGGGTTCCAATTTGGAATGCACAGCCTGTGTGTGTGGATGCACTGTGTTTATTTACGCAGTACAGGACTGTAGTGTGCGTCTTGGGATTGATCATATAAATTCTACTAGAAATCATTAATGCGCCAAAGATGGTCAAGGCCACATTCATATTTCATTATGTCCGCTCCATGAGTGGCATCTTCCAATTAGGGGGGGTTGAAAGAATCCCAAAGAGTGACATATCATCCTTGGTTAGTTCCACTTCCACTTCCACATAGTTCAATTTCTACCCCCCCCCCAACACAATGAAAAGTCCCATACACAAAATATTCCGAGAAATCATTGTTTAAGGTTCTAATTTCAGTGGCAGGCCTTGCAAATCTTATCTGGGCAGTAATGTTATTTCACATCGCCCTGGGCCACTGCATATTTAAGCAAATCATCCTGTCTTTTTTTTCAGACAGGCAATGTGAATTATAGAAAAGCATGTATTTCTCCAACTAAATTAATTTTATCAGCACATGGGAGTTGAATGATAGCTGTCACCATATAGATTAAAAAAACAAAAACTTTTGAGGTTCCAGTTATTTATTTTAATTTTGCAATTTGCAGTGACACCAGTCCGTCATGCCAATTAAACACATTTCTACAAGTCCAATCATTTGTGAGAAGTGCCAAGCGGATGCCAGACTATAAATGTCCTCAGTGATTTAAATTCTGGCTGCTCCATACGTGACCAGAGAATCCAGATGACCACTCAGGGTCACTGCTGTAATAAATGTAAAAGAAAGTCATTGAGATTTGACAGAGTATCTTGGAAAGCAGTACTTGTTGCACTTAAATCCCATTAAGTTATTGAAAACAGCCAACAAATATTTACATTCCTGTGTCTTTACCAGTTTTGTCTCAAGTCTATGAACGAGACAGTTGAATCAATCGCAACACACCAAATTATATCATCATTATATCATCATTCTTCACTGTATCAGCTGGTCACAGTAGTGGGTACCTGATATTGAAACGTTTACCTATCATGAATCAGCACTAGCATCGCTGTACTACCCAAACACTCCCTTCATGCTTAGAACCTCATCCATGAAGTGATCTATGTGTAAATGGAGAACACTCTTCACAGTGGAATGTATAGGGGTCGAACTTCGGTCTATTATTTTATGTCTATTTTCTGGCATTATTCACTAGGCATGTCCACTGGGCCTTCTTCACTAGGCACGTCCACTGGGCCTTCTTCACTAGGCACGTCACCTGGGCCTTATTCACTAGGCACGTCCCCTGGGCCTTATTCACTATGCACGTCCCCTGGGCCTTATTCACTAGACACGTCCCTGGGCCTTATTCACTAGGCACGTCACTGGGCCTTATTCACTAGACACGTCCCTGGGCCTTATTCACTAGACACGTCCCTGGGCCTTATTCACTAGGCACGTCACCTGGGCCTTATTCACTAGGCACGTCCCCTGGGCCTTATTCACTATGCACGTCCCCTGGGCCTTATTCACTAGGCACGTCCCCTGGGCCTTATTCACTATGCACGTCCCCTGGGCCTTATTCACTAGGCACGTCACCTGGGCCTTATTCACTAGACATGTCCCCTGGGCCTTAATCACTAGGCACGTCCCCTGGGCCTTATCCACTAGGCACGTCCCCTGGGCCTTATTCACTAGACACGTCCCTGGGCCTTATTCACTAGGCACGTCCCCTGGGCCTTATTCACTAGGCACGTCCCCTGGGCCTTATTCACTAGGCACGTCATCTGGGCCTTATTCACTAGACATGTCCCCTGGGCCTTAATCACTAGGCACGTCCCCTGGGCCTTATCCACTAGGCACGTCCCCTGGGCCTTATTCACTAGACACGTCCTGGGCCTTATTCACTAGACACGTCCCTGGGCCTTATTCACTAGACACGTCCCCTGGGCCTTATTCACTAGGCACGTCCCCTCGGTCTTATTCACTAGGCACGTCACCTGGGCCTTATTCACTAGGCACTTCACCTGGGCCTTATTCACTAGGCACGTCCCCTGGGCCTTATTCACTAGGCACGTCCCCTGGGTCTTATTCACTAGGCACGTCACCTGGGCCTTATTCACTAGGCACTTCACCTGGGCCTTATTCACTAGGCACGTCCCCTGGGCCTTATTCCCTAGACACGTCCCCTGGGCCTTATTCACTAGACACGTCCCCTGGGCCTTATTCACTATGCACGTACCCTGGGCCTTATTCACTAGGCACGTCACCTGGGTCAATGTAAAAAAAAAATGCCTTACCTTGTCCAATAAGAACTCAATTTTTCGTTTTCCGTAGCAAAAGTTTTGTTATGGTGTGCACTAATGAATAGGACTCTTTGACATTTACCCAGACACTTAACCTGACATTTAACCCGACATTTAACCCGACACTACCCCGACACTTACCCCGACACTTACCCCGACACTTACCCCGACACTACACCGACACTACCCCGACACTTACCCCGACACTACCCCGACACTTACCCCGACACTACCCCGACACTTACCCCTACACTACCCCGACACTTACCCCGACACTACCCCGACACTTACCCCGACACTACCCCGACACTACCCCGACACTACCCCGACACTACCCCGACACTTACCCCTACACTTACCCCGACACTACCCCGACACTTACCCCGACACTTACCCCGACACTACCCCGACACTACCCCGACACTTACCCCGACACTACCCCGACACTTACCCCCGACACTACCCCGACACTTACCCCGACACTACCCCGACACTTACCCCTACACTACCCCGACACTTACCCCGACACTACCCCGACACTTACCCCGACACTACCCCGACACTACCCCGACACTTACCCCTACACTACCCCGACACTTACCCCGACACTACCCCTACACTACCCCGACACTTACCCCGACACTACCCCGACACTACCCCGACACTTACCCCGACACTACACCGACACTACCCCGACACTTACCCCGACACTTACCCCGACACTTACCCCGACACTACCCCGACACTACCCCGACACTACCCCTACACTTACCCCGACACTTACCCCGACACTACCCCGACACTACCCCGACACTACCCCGACACTTACCCCGACACTACCCCGACACTTACCCCGACACTTACCCCGACACTACCCCGACACTACCCCGAAACTTACCCCGACTCTTACCCCTACACTTACCCCTACACTTACCCCGATATTTACCCCGACACTTACCCCGACACTTGCCCCGACACTTACCCTGACACTTACCCTGACACTTACCCTGACACTTACCCTGACACTTACCCCGACACTTACCCCGACACTTACCCCGACACTTACCCTGACACTTACCCTGACACTTACCCTGACACTTACCCTGACACTTACCCCGACACTTACCCTGACACTTACCCTGACACTTACCCTGACACTTACCCTGACACTTACCCCGACACTTACCCTGACACTTACCCTGACACTTACCCTGACACTTACCCCGACACTTACCCCGACACTTACCCTGACACTTACCCTGACACTTACCCCGACACTTACCCTGACACTTACCCTGACACTTACCCTGACACTTACCCTGACACTTACCCTGACACTTACCCTGACACTTACCCCGACACTTACCCTGACACTTACCCCGACACTTACCCCGACACTTACCCTGACACTTACCCTGACACTTACCCTGACACTTACCCTGACACTTACCCCGACACTTACCCCTACACTTACCCCAACACTTACCCCGATATTTACCCCGGCACTTAACCAGACACTTACCCTGACACTTACCCAGGCACTTAACCAGACACTTACCCCGACACATACCCCGATATTTACCCCGACACTTAACCAGACACTTACCCCGACACATACCCCGATATTTACCCCGACACTTACCCCGACACTTACCCCGATATTTACCCCGACACTTAACCAGACACTTACCCCGACACTTACCCCGACACTACCCCGACACTTACCCCGACACTTACCCCTACACTTACCCCTACACTTACCCCGATATTTACCCCGACACTTAACCAGACACTTACCCCGACACTTACCCCGACACTACCCCGACACTTACCCCGACACTTACCCCTACACTTACCCCTACACTTACCCCGACACTTAACCAGACACTTACCCCGACACTTACCCCGACACTACCCCGACACTTACCCCGACACTTACCCCTACACTTACCCCTACACTTACCCCGATATTTACCCCGACACTTAACCAGACACTTACCCCGACACTTACCCCGACACTACCCCGACACTTACCCCGACACTTACCCCTACACTTACCCCGATATTTACCCCGACACTTAACCAGACACTTACCCCGACACTTACCCCGACACTTACCCCGACACTACCCCGACACTACCCCGAAACTTACCCCGACTCTTACCCCTACACTTACCCCTACACTTACCCCGATATTTACCCCGACACTTAACCAGACACTTACCCCGACACTACCCCGACACTTACCCCGACACTTACCCCGACACTTACCCCGACACTACAACCGACACTTACCCCGACACTTACCCCTACACTTACCCCGATATTTACCCCGACACTTAACCAGACACTTACCCCGACACTTACCCCGACACTTACCCCGACACTTACCCCGACACTACCCCGACACTACCCCGAAACTTACCCCGACTCTTACCCCTACACTTACCCCTTCACTTACCCCGATATTTACCCCGACACTTAACCAGACACTTACCCCGACACTACCCCGACACTTACCCCGACACTTACCCCGACACTACAACCGACACTTACCCCGACACTACCCCGAAACTTACCCCGACACTACAACCGACACTTACCCCGACACTTACCCCTACACTTACCCCGATATTTACCCCGACACTTAACCAGACACTTACCCCGACACTTACCCCGACACTTACCCCGACACTTACCCCGACACTTACCCCGACACTTACCCCGACACTTAACCCGACACTTAACCCGACATTTAACCCGACACTACCCCGACACTTACCCCTACACTTACCCCGACACTACCCCGACACTTACCCCGACACTTAACCCGACACTTACCCCGACACTTACCCCTACACTTACCCCTACACTTACCCCGATATTTACCCCGACACTTAACCAGACACTTACCCCGACACTTACCCCGACACTACCCCGACACTTACCCCGACACTTACCCCTACACTTACCCCTACACTTACCCCGACACTTAACCAGACACTTACCCCGACACTTACCCCGACACTACCCCGACACTACCCCGAAACTTACCCCGACTCTTACCCCTACACTTACCCCTACACTTACCCCGATATTTACCCCGACACTTAACCAGACACTTACCCCGACACTACCCCGACACTTACCCCGACACTTACCCCGACACTACAACCGACACTTACCCCGACACTACCCCGAAACTTACCCCGACACTACAACCGACACTTACCCCGACACTTACCCCTACACTTACCCCGATATTTACCCCGACACTTAACCAGACACTTACCCCGACACTTACCCCGACACTACCCCGACACTTACCCCGACACTTACCCCGACACTTACCCCGACACTTACCCCGACACTTACCCCGACACTTAACCCGACACTTAACCCGACATTTAACCCGACACTACCCCGACACTTACCCCTACACTTACCCCGACACTACCCCGACACTTACCCCGACACTTAACCCGACACTTACCCCGACACTTACCCCTACACTTACCCCTACACTTACCCCGACACTACCCCGACACTTACCCCGACACTTACCCCGACACTACCCCGACACTTACCCCGACACTACCCCGACACTACCCCGACACTTACCCCGACACTTACCCCTACACTTACCCCGATATTTACCCCGACACTTAACCAGACACTTACCCCGACACTACCCCGACACTTACCCCGACACTTACCCCTACACTTACCCCGACACTTACCCCGACACTTAACCAGACACTTACCCCGACACTTACCCCGACACTACCCCGACACTTACCCCGACACTTACCCCTACACTTACCCCTACACTTACCCCGATATTTACCCCGACACTTACCCCGACACTTACCCCGACACTTACCCCGACACTTACCCCGACACTACCCCAACACTTACCCCGACACTTACACCGACACTACCCCGACACTTACCCCGACACTACCCCGACACTTACCCCGACACTACCCCGACACTACCCCGACACTTACCCCGACACTACCCCGACACTTACCCCGACACTACAACCGACACTTACCCCGACACTTAACCCGACACTACCCCGACACTACCCCGACACTTACCCCGACACTACCCCGACACTTACCCCGACACTACAACCGACACTTACCCCGACACTTAACCCGACACTACCCCGACACTTACCCCGATATTTACCCCTACACTTACCCCGACACTTACCCCTACACTTACCCCAACACTTACCCCGATATTTACCCCGGCACTTAACCAGACACTTACCCTGACACTTACCCAGACACTTACCCCGACACTTACCCCGACACTACCCCGACACTATCCCGATATTTACCCCGACACTTAACCAGACACTTACCCCGACACTTACCCCGACACTACCCCGACACTTACCCCGACACTACCCCGACACTTAACCCGACATTTAACCCGACACTACCCCGACACTACCCCGACACTACCCCGACACTACCCCGATATTTACCCCGACACTTAACCAGACACTTACCCCGACACTTACCCCGACACTACCCCGACACTTACCCCGACACTTACCCCGACACTTACCCCGACACTTACCCCGACACTTACCCCGACACTACCCCGACACTTACCCCGACACTACCCCGACACTACACCGACACTACCCCGATATTTACCCCGACACTTAACCAGACACTTACCCCGACACTTACCCCGACACTACCCCGACACTTACCCCGACACTTACCCCGACACTTACCCCGACACTTACCCCGACACTTACCCCGACACTACCCCGACACTTACCCCGACACTACCACGACACTTACCCCGACACTTACCCCTACACTTACCCCGATATTTACCCCGACACTTAACCAGACACTTACCCCGACACTACCCCGACACTACCCCGACACTTACCCCGACACTTACCCCTACACTTACCCCGATATTTACCCCGACACTTAACCAGACACTTACTCCGACACTTACCCCGACACTACCCCGACACTTACCCCAACACTTACCCCGACACTTACCCCTACACTTACCCCGACACTTACCCCTACACTTACCCCAACACTTACCCCGATATTTACCCCGGCACTTAACCAGACACTTACCCTGACACTTACCCAGACACTTAACCAGACACTTACGCCGACACATACCCCGATATTTACCCCGACACTTAACCAGACACTTACCCCGACACTATCCCGACACTTACCCCGACACTTACCCCTACACTTACCCCGATATTTACCCCGACACTTAACCAGACACTTACCCCGACACTTACCCCGACACTACCCCGACACTTACCCCGACACTTACCCCTACACTTACCCCGATATTTACCCCGACACTTAACCAGACACTTACCCCGACACTTACCCCGACACTTACCCCTACACTTACCCCAACACTTACCCCGATATTTACCCCGGCACTTAACCAGACACTTACCCTGACACTTAACCTAACACTTAACCTGACACTTACCCTGACACTTACCCTGACAGTTAACCAGACACTTACCCTGACACTTAACCTAACACTTACCCTGACACTTACCCCGATATTTACCCCGGCACTTAACCAGACACTTACCCTGACACTTACCCCGACACTTAACCTGACACTTACCCCGACACTTAACCTGACACTTACCCCGATATTTACCCTGACACTTAACCTGACACTTAACCTGACACTTACCCCGATATTTACCCTGACACTTAACCTGACACTTAACCTGACACTTACCCCGATATTTACCCCAACACTTAACCTGACACTTACCCTGGCACTTAACCTGGCACTTAACCTGACACTTAAACTTACACTTACCCCGATATTTACCCTGACACTTAACCTGACAGTTAACCAGACACTTAACCTGACACTTAAACTGACACTTACCCCGACACTTAACCTGACAGTTAACCTGACACTTACCCTGACAGTTAACCAGACACTTACCCTGACAGTTAACCAGACACTTACCCTGACAGTTAACCAGACACTTACCCTGACACTTAACCTGACACTTAAACTGACACTTAAACTGACACTTACCCTGACAGTTAACCTGACACTTACCCTGACACTTAACCTGACACTTAAACTGACACTTAACCTGACAGTTAACAAGACACTTACCCTGACAGTTAACCAGACACTTACCCTGACACTTAACCAGACACTTACCCTGACAGTTAACCAGACACTTACCCTGACACTTAACCAGACACTTACCCCGACACTTAACCTGACACTTACCCTGACACTTACCCTGACACTTAACCAGACACTTAAACTGACACTTAACCTAACACTTAACCAGACACTTAAACTGACACTTACCCTGACACTTACCCCGGCACTTAACCTGACACTTACCCTGACACTTAACCTGACACTTAACCAGGCACTTAACCTGACACTTAAACTGACACTTAACCTGACACTTACCCCGACACTTAACCTGACACTTAACCAGACACTTAACCAGACACTTAACCTGACACTTAACCAGACACTTAAACTGACACTTAACCAGACACTTACCCTGACACTTACCCCGACACTTACCCCGACACTTACCCCGACACTTACCAAGCACTTAACCTGACACTTACTCTGACACTATGAACACACCATACCACCCACACTCCTCCCAGCATCTCCATCAGCTCATTGGCAACATTTAGCTCAACTTGTTGACGTTATTATCTTGTTAAGAGTGTCTGGCAGTGACAAACAGTGAGAGAAGATGCAGAATATTCCACAATGGGATTCTCAGATTGCCTGACCTGACCAGCACATTCCACGGAGCGCCGAGGCAGGGCTGAGCTTGTCACATTGTGCAAGGTGCAGAGAGTAGAATTCTGGAAGTAAAAAATAAAAAGTGACAGAATATTGATTTGCTTATCTCTGCTGTGCAGACACACAGAAGTGAAGGGCGAGTTTGGGGGGGGCGGGTGGTTATCAGGCTTCAGCGTCTGATAGAGGAAACAGTGAGAGGGGAAAAAAATGATTCCTTAACCGATTGGTTAACTTCAATTTTTGTTCCACTTTCTTCTGGTGCATTACAGTAAGAGCCAAGGTACTTTTACAGTAGATGAAAAGTAGTGGAGCTTTTTGGATGTTGATAGGATTATTCACGGCCAAATAGATAGCTGAATGAATGTTGGTTTTTATCTGTAATGGCTATTGATGGACGATTCATCAATATCCTGGCTGTGTAATTGGGTAAATTAATCATGTGGAACCATCACAATAACCTACAGTTGATGTACTCAATTTAATTTGTGGTTGAGGGAACCAATCAACACAGCCTATTATCAACACAGCCTATCATCAGTATAAAAACATCACCCTGGCACAGTTTATTGCAAAAAAAGGCAAATGTAACAGTAGCTGACGTATTTCTCAATGCACCGAGGTCAATGGGAAAATACGTGTTATGTGGTTGATGTTTTTGTCAGTACATTGGGTTCAATGGGAAAATATGAGTGTCACAGGGTTGATGCCTAAGTGAATACATGAAATTCAATTAGGGAAGATTAGCGTCACAATATAGAAAGGCATCACAGACATGACACCTGCCCCTCCCTCCCTCCCTCCCTCCCTCCCTCCCTCCCTCCCTCCCTCCCTCCCTCCCTCCCTCCCTCCCTCCCTCCCTCCCTCCCTCCCTCCCTCCCTCCCTCCCTCCCTCCTTCTTTCCCCCTGTATCTACTCTACTTCTCTCTCTCTCCTCTTGCTCTCTCTCCTCTCTCCCTCCTCTTTCTCCTCCCTTTCCCTCCTCTCTCTCCCTCCTCTCTTTCACTCCCTCCTCTCCCTCCCTCCTCTCCCTCCTGCCTCTACCTTCCTCCTCTCAATCTCTCTCTCTCCCACCTCCACCCCTCACTCCACTTTCCCAGACAGGATATTGACGCATAGATATGCATCAAAGGTATTGGCGCATAAGTCAATACATTGCATTCAATGAAAAAAGTTGGTGATAGACCTGCAATGGGAAGATTGGTGAAAGACACAGACAGAAAGACAGACAGAGAGACACAGACAGGCAGACAGACAGACAGACAGACATATCCACTCACAGACCGACCAACCGACCGACCGACAGACAGACAGACAGACAGACAGACAGACAGACAGACAGACAGACAGACAGACAGACAGACAGAGAGACATATCCACTCACAGACTGACAGACAGACAGACAGACAGGCAGGCAGGCAGACAGACAGACAGACAGACAGACAGACAGACAGTTAGACAGACAGACAGACAGACAGACAGACAGACAGACAGACAGACAGACAGACAGACAGACAGACAGACAGACAGACAGACAGACAGACAGACAGACAGACAGACAGACAGACAGACAGACAGACATATCCACTCACAGACCGACAGACAGGCATGCAGACTCTAAATTCAACACTAATTCTAAAACTAACACTAGCTGCATGTCCACATCCTGACACAACCCTAACCCTAGCCAGGGTCTAACCCTAGCCATAGCCTTAACCCGAGCTTTAGCCCTAACCCTAGCCAGACGCTAACCCTAGCCATAGCCTTGACCCTAGCTTTAGCCCTAACCCTAGCCTTAGACCTAACCTTAGCCATAGCCTTAACCTTAACCCTAGACCTAACCTTAACCCTAGACCTAACCTTAGCCATAGCCTTAACCCTAGCCATAGCCTTAACCCTAGCTTCAGCCCTAACCCTAACCTAAGATATGGAGATGAAGCCAGGGTTAAGGTTGAGCTGAGAGTTGATATGAAGCCAGGGTTAATGTTGACCTAAGATGTGGAGATGAAGCCAGGGTTAAGGTTGATCTAAGATATGGAGATGAAGCCAGGGTTATGGTTGATCTAAGATGTGGAGATGAAGCCAGGTTAAGGTTGACCTAAGATGTGGAGATGAAGCCAGGGTTAAGGTTGACCTTAGATGTGGAGATGAAGCCAGGGTTAAGGTTGATCATCTAAGATGTGGAGATGAAGCCAGGGTTAAGGTTGACCTAAGATATGGAGATGAAGCCAGGGTTAAGGTTGACCTAAGATGTGGAGATGAAGCCAGGGTTAAGGTTGACCTAAGATGTGGAGATGAAGCCAGGGTTAAGGTTGATCTAAGATGTGGAGATGTAGCCAGGGTTAAGGTTGACCTAAGATATGGAGATGAAGCCAGGGTTAAGGTTGATCTAAGATGTGGAGATGAAGCCAGGGTTAAGGTTGATCTAAGATATGGAGATGAAGCCAGGGTTAAGGTTGACCTAAGATATGGAGATGAAGCCAGGGTTAATTTAAGGTTGATCTAAGATGTGGAGATGAAGCCAGGGTTAAGGTTGATCTAAGATATGGAGATGAAGCCAGGGTTAAGGTTGATCTAAGATATGGAGATGAAGCCAGGGTTAAGGTTGACCTAGGATGTGGAGATGAAGCCAGGGTTAAGGTTGAGCTGAGAGTTGATATGAAGCCAGGGTTAAGGTTGACCTAAGATGTGGAGATGAAGCCAGGGTTAAGGTTGATATAAGATGTGGAGATGAAGCCAGGGTTAAGGTTGACCTAAGATGTGGAGATGAAGCCAGGGTTAAGTTTGATCTAAGATGTGGAGATGAAGCCAGGGTTAAGGTTGACCTAAGATATGGAGATGAAGCCAGGGTTAAGGTTGACCTAAGATGTGGAGATGAAGCCAGGGTTAAGGTTGACCTAAGATGTGGAGATGAAGCCAGGGTTAAGGTTGATCTAAGATGTGGAGATGTAGCCAGGGTTAAGGTTGACCTAAGATATGGAGATGAAGCCAGGGTTAAGGTTGATCTAAGATGTGGAGATGAAGCCAGGGTTAAGGTTGATCTAAGATATGGAGATGAAGCCAGGGTTAAGGTTGACCTA
This sequence comes from Oncorhynchus masou masou, assembly GCF_036934945.1. Classification (NCBI taxonomy): domain Eukaryota; kingdom Metazoa; phylum Chordata; class Actinopteri; order Salmoniformes; family Salmonidae; genus Oncorhynchus; species Oncorhynchus masou. Next base: position 87,615,830 of record NC_088243.1, read on the forward strand.
AGATATGGAGATGAAGCCAGGGTTAATTTAAGGTTGATCTAAGATGTGGAGATGAAGCCAGGGTTAAGGTTGATCTAAGATATGGAGATGAAGCCAGGGTTAAGGTTGACCTAAGATGTGGAGATGAAGCCAGGGTTAAGGTTGAGCTGAGAGTTGATATGAAGCCAGGGTTAAGGTTGACCTAAGATGTGGAGATGAAGCCAGGGTTAAGGTTGATATAAGATGTGGAGATGAAGCCAGGGTTAAGGTTGACCTAAGATGTGGAGATGAAGCCAGGGTTAAGTTTGATCTAAGATGTGGAGATGAAGCCAGGGTTAAGGTTGACCTAAGATATGGAGATGAAGCCAGGGTTAAGGTTGAGCTGAGAGTTGATATGAAGCCAGGGTTAAGGTTGACCTAAGATATGGAGATGAAGCCAGGGTTAAGGTTGATCTAAGATGTGGAAATGAAGCCAGGGTAGTGGACATGAAACTAGGGTTAGATTCTTAACCCTAGACATAACCCTAACCTTAATCCAATTAACAATTATAGGCAGAATGGTTGAGGCTAGAAACAAAATGAATGTGTGGGACCGTTCAACAGGTGTTCCCGATGAGTGCAAGCCTACGTCTGACCATCTGAAATGAACTAATCACAGTGAAAACTTGGTCCCACAGAGAACAAGGCTTTTCTTCTATAGGAAATCATTACCTACAGCCCTCATATCGCCATGACACCTCCGACGACTGCGATTGAGCTAGCTAATCGTCCTTGCACACAACCAATCATTACCTTTATAGGGATGCTCTGTGTTGAAGTTCACAGGGCATCAGCTTCACAGGGCATTCCGATTACAGGAAGTGACTTAATTGGGGGCAATAGGGGCGGTTTCAAAGGGTTAATCCTCCCAAATTGTAAACATTTTAAGGACCGGGGGACAGGCATATGAAATTTGAAGTCAATCGACCCAAAAGCGTTTTTGACCTCCATTGGACACAATGGTCTTTCAGTTCTCGAAAACGAAGAGGCTTGTTATGATTTATTGATAGGATATTGGTCAATTTGTATTAGATAAATTTGAAGCTATGTCAAAAGTCCTTTTCTCGATTCATTTCATCCTCCTTCCTTGTCCTCCTTTTAAAATTGTCAAACGGATGTGAGAATATCGGAGCGGCAGGGTAGCCTAGTGGTTAGAGCGTTGGACTAGTAGCCGGAAGGTTGCAAGTTCAAACCCCCGAGCTGACAAGGTACAAATCTGTCTTTCTGCCCCTGAACAGGCAGTTAACCCACTGTTCCCAGGCCGTCATTGAAAATAAGAATTTGTTCTTAACTGACTTGCCTGGTTAAATAAAATTAAAATATCACCTTGGATTGGTTAGACAGACAATATGATGTCAGATGGTCTTTGCCCTCACTTGTCATAATAAAGTAATACATTTTCAGAGACGTTAGAACCACAGATCCTCGCTCTGTCGATATATCAGGTTAATAAACTGACGGAAGTTGGCTTCCCTATAACGATGAAAGCAGTGCTATTTACTGGGGAAGACATGGTGACGGGGTGAAAAATCCATGATAAAGGAATATCATCACAAAATCTACCCCAGTTATTTCCTCTAGAAAAAAGTATGTCCAAATTAAAGAAAACCTATGAATATAATTGTAGGTGAAATCGAACTTGAAGCATTGAAGTTTTCTATGAACCTAATCTGACAGTGTATTTACCAAGTTCCACTACTGTAATTTCCCACCACTACTGTAATTTCACGCTGCCTAGTTCTTACATGCATTACAATTATATATGTTTAAGAATCTTACCATTTTCAAGAAGCATTTTCAACATCTAACATGCAGTGTCACATACAGTTTAACATACAGGTACAGTTTTCATTTCTTCACCTTTCATAGATTTAATCTGGAAACGCACATGTTCTACGTAGGATAGACAAAATTAAGCATCTGTGTAGAAGAGTAAAGTTGTGTAATTCTTCTTTAGACTTTCCTACTGGTAGAGTCAGTAGTTGTTTTGGTTGAACTCAGTTGAACTCAGCAGTTGGTTGCCATAGCAGCCCGTGTCTAGGCTATGACTTCAGTGTTGAGAACTACAATGATAACAATGACAATGACAGAATAATGACACTGGTCAGACATAAGATATTACCAAGTCAAGAACAGAACGTCACTCTCATTTACAGCCACACAGTCAGACATACAGCTTTGTCGTACGTCCAGCAGTGGTGTTACAACACATCAGAAATACATGATAAATAAGATCTTTAATACTGATAATTAAAGATCTTCACTGATGAACGGGGAGGTGAAGGTCACTGACAGACAGACAGACACTGACAATTCATCGGCAGAGTTTACGTTCTTACAATGTTCATCTTGAAACCTTTGTCATTGAAACAATGGAGTTGTCATCTTATTCAATTAAAAAAAAATCTAAATTGACTAATTTAGCCAATAGAAAGATCTCAAGGCCATGTGGGAAAACTATCCCCCCCCCACCACACACACACACACACACACACACACACACACACACACACACACACACACACACACACACACACACACACACACACACACACACACACACACACACACACACACACACACACACACACACAAAGAAAGGAATGAGAATGGCTGATTAAATTGTCTTCATTTACTTAACTTGCTGCTAATATTTCAATTAGAGCGACTGGAGGCAGTGACACTGTAGGGTTAAAAATGGAACAGGAGAGAATTAGTCCCACTGAGTAATAGCAAGGGAAATGAAGACTTACTTCTGTTTCCTCTCTACCACTCACATGAGACACTATCATCCCTCCGGCTCTGTTCATCACTGACACTCACCCTCATATTCATGCCACTCAATTAAAACATATATATATATATATATATATATATATATATCCGTTTATCAAGGTTCTATTCACTTACAACGGTATAAAACATTTGGAGTTCAGCCTCTACAGCCGTCCTTGTGTTGAGTATTGACTAGTTAGTCCTCTGTAAGGAACAACAGATACGAGTTACAACCGTTAGCTGCCAGAGAGCGAGAGCTAGAGAGAGAGGAGAGATCCGCATTGAATTTGACAAAAAAGCACATTTGAGACTTCCTTTCCCCTCCTCTGCCCTTTCCAATTACCATAAACCCACTCACTCATGATAACCATTAATGTGGAGTCTTATTAAAAACCTATCAATACACATGCTGCCATGCCGCTAATGGCCAGGAATTCCTCTCAGTTAAATCTCGACTTTGGTGTTCCAGTCAGGACTAATGAGATCCATCCCTCAGCATCTCTTTGGGCTAAATCACCTTTATTTGTATCTGCCTACTCCTCGCTGCTGGTAATTTATAGAAGTGTCGTAGAATGGGAGATGCATTATGCCTCTGGAGCCTGGGGGCCTGTGTTGTGCTGTGTTGTGCTGTGGCTGCTGGCTGCTGGCTGCTGGCTGGCTGTGCTTCCCTTGCCTCCATCCCTGGGTGATTCAGGTTTTAGGGAACCATAGAGAGTCGTTAATTGTTCTTGGTCAGGGCTCGGGCAATAAAAAGGTCTGCCGCCGTCGCTGATGAGGCATCGCTGTCTAGAAGTTGATCTTTAATGCCAAGTCACAGAGAGGGCAGGGTGGGTTGTGAAGCTGCAGCTAGCCGAGCTCCTCACGGGGGGGAATTTGCCCTCTAACTCAGGGGAGGAATTGAATATTGCTCTATCAATCTGAGTGTTTTACGGCTCCAGGTCTTCCCAGCCGTGAGAAATGTGGGGGGTGTATTTACACTCTCATTTACTGTCCACTGAGTCAGAGTCTGAATCTCAAATGGTACACTATTCCCTATATAGTGCAATATTTTTGGTCAGAGCCCACTGGTACAAAGTAGTGAAGGAAATAGGGCACCATTGGAGATGCAGACAAAGAAAAACCTCCATATGCTTTGGGAGTAGTGAGTGAGTTTAAACCATAAAAGTGCTAAAATGTACCTAATCAAACTAAGAGACTTTAACCCTTGTGTAGCGTTCTGGTCTGTGGGATCCATTTTCAATGTCTGTCTCCCTCTCTGTCTGCCAGTCTCCCGCTAATCTCTCACTCTTTACCCTTTGTAGTGTGTGAAACTACACAATGTCTTGCGGGAACCTGCACAATGTTATTACAATACATTATTTTGACACATTATTTTGATACATTGTAAAAAAAAACAGTATTTTCCAACAATATCGGAGACAGATGCAAATTAGGGGGAGGGAGACAACAAATCAATAGCTTTGCATGTGTGGCTCCTTACCACAATCAATCAGTAAATAATCTCTGCTCAGAGGGCCATAGAAATATTTTTTTCAAGAGAGAGAAGCTAGTGTGGAAGGAGCCTCTTCCATTTTGGAAGATGAAGAATTTTCAGAATATGAAGATCATGTCTGTCAATTTGGAGTCTGACAGTGAGTTTGAAGAAGATGAGATTGAACCTCAGCCAGCCCCAGGACCAGCCCATCAGCAGCCAGCCCCAGGACCAATCCATCAGCAGCCAGCCTCAGGACCAGCCCGTCAGCAGCCAGCCCCAGGACCAATCCATCAGCAGCCAGCCTCAGGACCAGCCCGTCAGCAGCCAGCCTCAGGACCAGCCCATCAGCAGCCAGCCCCAGGACCAGCCCATCAGCAGCCAGCCCCAGGACCAGCCCATCAGCAGCCAGCCCCAGGACCAGCCAATCAGCAGCCAGCCCCAGGACCAGCCCATCAGCAGCCAGCCTCAGGACCAGCCCATCAGCAGCCAGCCTCAGGACCAGCCAATCAGCATCCAGCCCCAGGACCAGCCCATCAGCAGCCAGCCCCAGGACCAGCCCATCAGCAGCCAGCCTCAGGACCAGCCCATCAGCAGCCAGCCTCAGGACCAGCCCATCAGCAGCCAGCCTCAGGACCAGCCAATCAGCATCCAGCCCCAGGACCAGCCCGTCAGCAGCCAGCCTCAGGACCAGCCCATCAGCAGCCAGCCTCAGGACCAGCCAATCAGCATCCAGCCCCAGAACCAACCCGTCAGCAGCCATCCTCAGGACCAGCCTGTCAGCAGCCAGCCTCAGGACCAGCCAATCAGCAGCCATCCTCAGGACCAGCCCGTCAGCAGCCATCCTCAGGACCAGCCTGTCAGCAGCCAGCCTCAGGACCAGCCAATCAGCAGCCATCCTCAGGACCAGCCCGTCAGCAGCCATCCTCAGGACCAGCCTGTCAGCAGCCAGCCTCAGGACCAGCCGTCAGCAGCCAGCCCCAGAACCAACCGTCAGCAGCCAGCCCCAGAACCAACCCGTCAGCAGCCGGCCCCAGAACCAGCCCGTCAGCAACCAGCTCATCAGCAGTCTGCAGAAATATGAATGTAATTTAAAAAAAAAATGGAATGAGCCACCCCGCATGGCTGCCAATGTGACACGGATAGAATCAGGGCCGACACGGATGGCTGTTACTCATGTACAGGACATAAAGTCTTCTTTTGAACTGCTCATCCCAGACACCACCCAGAAAATCATTCTGGACTGTACTAATCTGGAGGAAAGGAGAGATTTTGGAGAGAGATGGAAGGAGATGGAACAAACTCATTTACATGATATCTTTGGGGGTTCCTATCCTTGCTGGTGTTTTCAGATCCAATGAGGAATCCACAGAATCCCTGTGGAATGCAGAAACGTCCCGCGTGTCCTACGTGCCAATGAAAGGCACAAATGTGGTTCTCAAGAGTACACTGCATAGGGATGGGAGAATATGTGGTCAGGAACATCAAAAACCAGAAATCATAATGGATTACAAAGGAGGGGTGGACAATTTAGACATATTCTTCAACATATTGGCGTACAATGCACTTGTCATCTGGATGGTGTTGAACCCAGATTGGAACGGAGGGAAGCTCCAGAGGAGACAGCTCTTTCTGGAGGAGCTGGGCAAGACATTTGTAAGACCTCAAATCCAGAAGAGGCAACATGTCCCAAGGACCCCGGCTTCTGCAGCCATCGTCAGGAGGATTCAGGAGGAGGATACTGGTGCCCCATCTGCCCGACCCACAGAACCAACTACTCCAATACCGGAAGTAGGTGTGAGTGATGTTGTTTATCATTTCTATAAAATATTGTATGTAAATGTGTCCTTTCCAATTTGTTCAGCCCAAAACAATAAACATCAATAGTGATGAAAACCTTGTTTCATTTATATTTGTTCAAGATAAACTTGATTTATTCCACCCATGTCTTGATTATAATTGATTTGTTTCCACAAATCACATTTTATTTAAAAACAACAAATAGCGTTTTTATTGATAAATGTGATGGAACAGAGGTAAATGGCAAATATTAACCATGTATGCTGTCTATATTGTATGTAATTGATATAAGTCAACATCTAAGTAGTAAATGTTGTTTTGGCTGTATGGTTTAAAAAAAACGAGAATGTTCTTGGTCCGTCAGAACTGCAAACATTGAGTGAACAGAAACATGAACACCACGCACGATTAAATAGTGGTAATGATGCTACCACCCTATGTATCTCTTTGGCTAGTAGTGGTAATGATGCTACCCTCCTATGTATCTCTTTAGCTAGTAGTGGTAATGATGCTACCCTCCTATCTATCTCTTTAGCTAGTAGTGGTAATGGTGCTACCACCCTATACATTTCTTTAGCTAGTAGTGGTAATGATGCTACTCTCCTATGTATCTCTTTAGCTAGTAGTGGTAATGATGCTACCACCCTATAAATCTCTTTAGCTAGTAGTGGTAATGATGCTACCACCCTATAAATCTCTTTAGCTAGTAGTGGTAATGATGCTACCCTCCTATGTGTCTCTTTTGCTAGTAGTGGTAATGATGCTACCACCCTATAAATCTCTTTAGCTAGTAGTGGTAATGATGCTACCACCCTTTACATCTCTTTAGCTAGTAGTGGTAATGACGCTACCCTCCTATGTATCTCTTTAGCTAGTAGTGGTAATGATGCTACCACCCTATAAATCTCTTTGGCTAGTAGTGGTAATGATAATACCACCCTATAAATCTCTTTGGCTAGTAGTGGTAATGATGCTACCCTCCTATGTATCTCTTTAGCTAGTAGTGGTAATGATGCTACCACCCTATAAATCTCTTTGGCTAGTAGTGGTAATGATAATACCACCCTATAAATCTCTTTGGCTAGTAGTGGTAATGATGCTACCCTCCTATGTATCTCTTTAGCTAGTAGTGGTAATGATGCTACCCTCCTATGTATCTCTTTAGCTAGTATTGGTAATGATGCTACCACCCTATAAATCTCTTTGGCTAGTAGTGGTAATGATGCTACCCTCCTATAAATCTCTTTAGCTAGTAGTGGTAATTACGTTACCACCCTATAAATCTCTTTAGCTAGTAGTGGTAATGATGCTACCCTCCTATAAATCTCTTTGGCTAGTAGTGGTAATGATGCTACCCTCCTATAAATCTCTTTAGCTAGTAGTGGTAATGATGCTTCCACCCTATAAATCTCTTTGGCTAGTAGTGGTAATGATGCTACCCTCCTATAAATCTCTTTAGCTAGTAGTGGTAATGATGCTACCACCCTATAAATCTCTTTGGCTAGTAGTGGTAATGATGCTACCCTCCTATAAATCTCTTTAGCTAGTAGTGGTAATGATGCTTCCACCCTATAAATCTCTTTAGCTAGTAGTGGTAATGATGCTACCCTCCTATGTATCTCTTTGGCTAGTAGTGGTAATGATGCTACCCTCCTATGTATCTCTTTAGCTAGTAGTGGTAATGATGCTACCCTCCTATGTATCTCTTTAGCTAGTAGTGGTAATGATGCTACCCTCCTATGTATCTCTTTAGCTAGTATTGTTAATGATGCTACCACCCTATAAATCTCTTTGGCTAGTAGTGGTAATGATGCTACCCTCCTATAAATCTCTTTAGCTAGTAGTGGTAATGACGTTACCACCCTATAAATCTCTTTAGCTAGTAGTGGTAATGATGCTACCCTCCTATAAATCTCTTTGGCTAGTAGTGGTAATGATGCTACCCTCCTATAAATCTCTTTAGCTAGTAGTGGTAATGATGCTACCCTCCTATAAATCTCTTTAGCTAGTAGTGGTAATGACGTTACCACCCTATAAATCTCTTTAGCTAGTAGTGGTAATGATGCTACCCTCCTATAAATCTCTTTGGCTAGTAGTGGTAATGATGCTACCCTCCTATAAATCTCTTTAGCTAGTAGTGGTAATGATGCTTCCACCCTATAAATCTCTTTGGCTAGTAGTGGTAATGATGCTACCCTCCTATAAATCTCTTTAGCTAGTAGTGGTAATGATGCTACCCTCCTATAAATCTCTTTAGCTAGTAGTGGTAATGATGCTACCACCCTATAAATCTCTTTGGCTAGTAGTGTTAATGATGCTACCCTCCTATGTATCTCTTTAGTTAGTAGTGGTAATGATGCTACCACCCTATACATTTCTTTGGCTAGAGGTGGTAATGATGCTACCACCCTATAAATCTCTTTAGCTAGTAGTGGTAATGATGCTTCCACCCTATAAATCTCTTTGGCTAGTAGTGGTAATGATGCTACCACCCTATAAATCTCTTTGGCTAGTAGTGGTAATGATGCTACCCTCCTATGTATCTCTTTAGCTAGTAGTGGTAATGACGCTACCACCCTATAAATCTCTTTGGCTAGTAGTGGTAATGATGCTACCACCCTATGTATCTCTTTGGCTAATAGTGGTAATGATGCTTCCACCCTATAAATCTCTTTGGCTAGTGGTGGTAATGATGCTACCACCCTATGTATCTCTTTGGCTACAAGCTGCATAGTGACACTTTTTGGGTCAGAAGTAGTGCACTAGGTAGGGAATAGGGTGCCATTTGGAACTCAGCCGTTGTCTCAGGTTGGACAGATGGCTCTTAACTTAGGACTCCTTTATTATAATCAAACAAACATGATGTAGCTCTTATTTTAAGATTTCTTTATTATAAATCAGACACAAACATGAGACAACTCTTAATTTAGGATTCCTTTATTATAATGGACAACCATGAGATAACTCTTAACTTAGGATTCCTTTATTAGAATCAGACAACCATGAGTACTCTTATTTTAGGATTACATTATTATATTCAGACAAACATTTTCATTCATTTATCTAACTAGGCAAGTCAGTGAAGAACAAATTCTTATTCACAATGACAGCCTGCCCCAGCCAAACCCGGACGACGCTGGGCCAATTGTGCACCTCCCTATAGGACTCCCAATCACAGCCGGTTTTGATACTCCCTGGAATAAAAGCAGGGTCTGTTGTGACCCTGGTTTGATGCAGTGCCTTAGACTGCTGCGCCACTCGGGAGCCCTGAGATAACTCAGACAAACATAAGATGCAATGTTAAGGATGGGTCGGTCACTCCTAAAAATGCCCTCTACACCAGAGCTTTAGATAATTGGCTGACAAGCCACCTATCATCACAGATTAACATTATCATCTACCAGGAAGTAGATGTCATTGGCAGTCCACCTCCCGGGGCGGCAGGGTAGCCTAGTTGTTAGAGCGTTGGACTAGTAACCGGAAGTTCAAACCCCCGAGCTGACAAATCTGTCGTTCTGCCCCTGAACAGGCAGTTAACCCACTGTTCCTAGGCTGTCATTGAAAATAAGAATGTGTTCTCAACTGACTTGCCTAGTTAAATAAAGGTAAAATAAATAAATAAACCTCAAAGCCTCTAGGATTGCCTCCCAAATGACACCATATTCTCTATACAGAGCACAATTGTTGGCCAAAAGTAGTGCATTATGTAGGGAATATGGCCCCATTTGGGACTAGCCTGTTGGCTCACTACAAAGCCATGAACTCCCTTTGAAATGCCCCCTACTGTCTCCTTGTCAATAAGTAAAAACATAAACAGCTACAGTATATACAAGAAAGGTTCTGGCTCTAGCTGGCTGGCAACAAAGGTAACCAAGGGCAAAGCTACATTTAATATTTATGATGGTATGATGGAATCATTGCAAAGCACCTATTCGTTAGTGCAGCATACACTTCCACATCCCACGATGTACAGAAACAGTGGAGGAGATGTACAATACTGTATGGTACTACGTCTTCGTACTAGGTCTAATAACTGTCATTCAAACAAGCCAATAAGAGCTTTTCTGTTATAGCCAATCGCAATCAACCACTAGAAAGCCAGAGAGGTTGCCGAGAGAGAGAGAGAGAGAGACAGAGAGAGAGAGAGACAGAGAGAGAGAGAGAGAGAGAGAGACAGAGAGAGAGAGAGAGAGAGAGAGACAGAGAGAGAGAGACAGAGAGACAGAGAGAGAGAGAGACAGAGAGAGAGAGAGACAGAGAGAGAGACAGAGACAGAGAGAGAGAGAGACAGAGAGAGAGAGAGACAGAGAGAGAGAGAGAGAGACAGAGAGAGAGAGAGAGAGAGAGACAGAGAGAGAGAGAGAGAGAGAGAGAGAGAGGCAGTAAAATAAATGCACTTTGAAGAATTGGGGAGGGAGGGATGCCATTCTTTTTCAGTTGCCAGATATATATCCAGAGCTATAAAATCACAGGCTACAAGCTTTAAGCTGACTCAGTCTCTGAACAATCACACAGTCTGAACGGAGAATGGATTGCTCTTTTTCTTTTTGAATATAATCTGGGGGTTTTGGGGTAATTACTGCATTCTGCTCATAAAATACTGACAAACACATAATTTCTACCTCAAAAAGGTGATCGGAGAGAGAAGAGAAAATAACACATATGTTTTTGTGGGGACTGATTGAAGAGTAGCCAATCTAAAACTGATATGTTTAAACTTTTTTTTTTTACGCTACACTAAGGCAAGGCTGGCTGACTGGCTGGTGAGAACAGACACTGGGGGGCAGCATTGCTATGCCAGGTGTTGGTAGTCATTGATCATAGATTTAAATTAGTTTTGTAGAATATGAGCTCTCGACAATTTAGTGATCTATCAGTCACAACACATTAGCCTACACATGTGCTGTAGATGATGTGTGTGTGTGTGTGTATGCGGGGGGGGGGTTGCAGGAAAACCAGGTTGAGTTGACATTGTGAGGCTGAACTAGACTACTAAGAACTCAGAGCTATTTCTATGTTACAGCTGCCTTGGTTTGTCCTCAGATTGGTAAGTTATTTATTATCTCTGCATAGCAAGTGGATGGGAACACGGGGAGGACTCTCATTAATGAAATATGATGTGGACGCTGTATGGCCTATTTTAAATCTAATACAGATACACTATGGTCGGATTTACGACAGTCTCTCTGTGTTGTATAGCTAATGATCGACAGTGAGCGGTAGCAGCAGGATAATAACTATGCATGTAATATTTTAATAAGCTTCCGTAGCTACGCTCTAAACTGAAAGGTTTCAGAACCCTGGAGGATTCCAACGGTCGGTGTTGTCTCTTTTAATTTAAAAGGTGTTTTTACCAAAGCATGGTATTATTCTGCATTGAACCACCACAGCAGCATTTTCTTAAGAGCAGGAATTTCAAAGATATCGTAACACAGTACAGCTCTTTTTTTTTTGTGAGCAACTTTTTTTATTTATATATGTATATGTATATATATATATATATATGTTGTGAGGGGTTCAGATCACAGACAACACAATAATATTGAAATAATAAATATATAAAATGGAAAAATCCTGTAAAAAAAGAATAAAATAAATCATTATTTGTCCTGTCTTATCCCATCTCCCATCTCCCTGCCCCTTCTCAGTGGGTGTGACCCATTACTACTACTACTCCCCCCCCCCATATATATGCATTAAACTAAACTAACTCAGCTCATGTTTGTAAAATTGCTTGTGTTACCCAGGAATATAATCAGCCATTACCATCAATATTAAATACAGATATTCCAAATACAGTTGATAAATTCAAACATGATTACATTATATTGACTCATAATAAGCCTTGACCTTTTTGACTGCTCTGTTGACCTTTATTATGCTCTATTGACCTTTATTATGCTCTGTTGACCTTTATTATGCTCTGTTGACCTTTATTATGCTCTGTTGACCTTTTTGACTGCTCTATTGACCTTTATTATGCTCTATTGACCTTTATTATGCTCTATTGACCTTTATTAAGCTCTATTGACCTTTATTATGCTCTATTGACCTTTATTATGCTCTATTGACCTTTATTATGCTCTGTTGACCTTTATTATGCTCTGTTGACCTTTATTATGCTCTATTGACCTTTATTATGCTCTATTGACCTTTATTATGCTCTATTGACCTTTATTATGCTCTATTGACCTTTTTGACTGCTCTATTGACCTTTATTATGCTCTATTGACCTTTTTGACTGCTCTATTGACCTTTATTATGCTCTATTGACCTTTATTATGCTCTGTTGACCTTTATTATGCTCTATTGACCTTTATTATGTTATATTGACCTTTATTATGCTCTATTGACCTTTTTGACTGCTCTATTGACCTTTATTATGCTCCATTGACCTTTTTGACTGCTCTATTGACCTTTATTATGCTCTATTGACCTTTATTATGCTCTATTGACCTTTATTATGCTCTATTGACCTTTTTGACTGCTCTATTGACCTTTATTATGCTCTATTGACCTTTATTATGCTCTATTGACCTTTATTATGCTCTATTGACCTTTATTATGCTCTATTGAACATATCTAATGATGTTTCCTTGGCGCTGTTCACACGTTGCTGTGGAGAGCTCTAATGAAAGAACATCTGAAGGAAGTTTTGTAGCCAATGAATTATGCTGAGCTTATGTGGAAGCTTCCATCTGGTCACTAACATCATTTATTTTGCCGCAGTCCGTCCAGACAACCATACGCACTTCTAGGGTGCTGTGAAAGTCAGTGTAGAGTCATCGTTCAACAAGAATATATTGGGGAGATTCGGAATGGGAACACCAACTATGCTCGATAGAAACGTGGAAACTTGAGACCAAAAGGTCTTCATGCTGGGGCACTACCACATCATACCGTATGCATGTAAGTTCCAAATATTTATTTGAGAACACAACAGACAATTTGGAATAGGAACAAGTTTAAATTGATCTGTGAATTAATTTGTAGTACGTTAGTTGACGATTCATATTGAGGAGTACATTGGGATAGTGTTCCAGACTCTTGTTCCAATCTGTATGTTGTTGTATTCCATACCGTAACTATTCCCATTGGTTTACAGAGGGCTGCTAGTATTTTTTTTAAATATATAGATTGGATACAAAACCTCCACTTGTGTTCTGGCTACCTAAAAACTCAATGAGTGAATGGAATCAGAGTCGTTGGCTCTATGGGACTCCATACGTGTGCAAAGCGGTTTTAAATGAGTGAATGGAATGAGAGTCGTTGGCTCTATGGGACTCCATACGTGTGCAAAGCGGTTTTAAATGTTTTAAAAAAGTAAAGAAACGAAGAATCAGGTCAATTAGACATATTTTTTACGTCATGAAAGCAAAATCAACCTTAATCATTCATTATGTCCTTTTTCAGACAATTTAAAAAATATATGGGTGTCCCTCACTGAAAATGAATGATGCGGAATTGCATTGCACTTTCCACTTAACCAGATTTCTAATATGTTGCCAGGTCTGTCGTAAGTGAGCGATGATTGGTCCCAAACTGAGTACGGCAAAACTTAGGAGATGAGGCAGAGAATAGTACACATTCAACTGTAAATGGTGACACCATATTTTCCTCTGTTTCCAACCAAGGAAGACATTTTACATTTAACATGGCCATTTCATAAGTGGGTGAAGATCTAGAGACAAAGCATAGAATTTGAAGTTGGGTAAATCTAGATCCCCAAAACCTTTGGGTTGCTGGAGTTTAGTCATTTTAATTCTGGGACGTTTCCCTTTCCATCTAAAATTCAAAATGTAACTTTGAATCTTTTCCCAGTCCCCTAATGGTATGGGCAAAGGAATCATGCTAACAAAGACATTTAGTCTAGGCAATACATTCATTTTGACTTTCAACATGATCATTTTAATGTTAGATTAAACCATCGGTTGAGGTCTGCCATAATTGCAGTTGAGACTTTTGTAGTTCTTTTGTGACTGTTTGTAGTTCTTCAAAAACAATTTTATCTAGCGTGGGAAAAATACCAATAACCAGGTATTTTAAATCGGTCACAATTGGTATCTTTGATTCTATATTGAGATTAAACATTGCTTGAACTTCCACATTGCATACAATGCCCTCCCCCGCCCTCCTTTCGACAAATCCGAACAAGACGCCATCTTGCTCCTTCCGTCTAATAGGCAGAAACTCAAACAGGATGTACCAGTGACGAGAACCATTCAACGCCGGTCTGACCAATCGGACGCCACCCTTGAAGATTGTTTTGATCACTCGCAGAAACCATGGATGGATGGCAACATTCGGGCAAAACTGTAAGAGCGATCAACTGCATTTAACCATGGAAAGAGGTCTGGGAATATGTCTGAATATAAACAGTGTAGTTATTCCCTCCGCAAGGCAATCAAACAAGCAAAATGCCGGTACAGGGAAAAGGTGGAGTCGCAATTCAACGGCTCAGACACAGGACACATGTGGCAGGGTCTACAGGAAATCACGGACTGCAAAAAGAACGTTTCTAGACAAACTAAACACCATCTTTGCCCGCTTTGAGGATAATACAGTGCCACCGTCGCGGCCCGCTAACAAGGACTGCACCCCCCCTATCCTCCTCCATGTCTGACGTGGGTAAAACATTTAAAAGTGTTAACCCTCGCAAGGCTGCCGGCCCAGACAGCATCCCTAGCCGCATCCTCAAAGCATGCGCAGACCAGCTGGCTGGTGTGTTTATGGACATATTCAATCAATCCTTATCCCAGTCTGCTGTCCCCACATTTCAAGATGACTACCATTGTTCCTGTACTCAAGAAGGCAAAGATAACTGAACTAAATGACTACTGCCCTGTAGCACTCACTTCTGTCATCATGAAGCACTTTGAGAAACTAGTTAATCATTTCACTTCCACTTTACCGGCCACCCTGGATCCAGGTTCAGTTTGTATACTGCCCCAACAGGTCCACAGACGACGTAATCGCCATCACACTGCCCTGTCCCATCTAGATCCAGATTCAGTTTGTATACCGCCCCAACAGGTCCACAGACAACGCAATCGCCATCACACTGCCCTGTCCCATCTAGATCCAGATTCAGTTTGTATACCGCCCCAACAGGTTCACAGACAACGCAATCTCCATCACACTGTCCACTGCCCTGTCCCATCTAGATCCAGGTTCAGTTTGTATACCGCCCCAACAAGTCCACAGACGGCGCAATCGCCATCACACTGCCCACTGCCCTGTCCCATCTAGATCCAGGTTCAGTTTGTATACTGCCCCAACAGGTCCATAGACGACGTAATCGCCATCACACTGCCCACTGCCCTGTCCCATCTAGATCCAGGTTCAGTTTGTATACCGGCCCAACAGGTCCACAGACGACGTAATCGCCATCACACTGCACACTGCCCTGTCCCATCTGGACAAAAGTAATACCTATGCAAGAATGCTGTTTATTGACTACAGCTCAGCATTCAACACTATAGTACCCTCCAAGATCATCATCAGCTGAGGGCCCTGGGTCTCAACCCCGCCCTGTGCAATTCTGTCCTGAACTTTCTGATGGGTCGCCCCCAGGTGGTGAAGGTAGGAAACAACATCTCCACTTCGCTGACCCTCAACACTGAGGCCCGACAAGGGTGCGTGCTCAGCCCCCTCCTGTACTCCCTGTTCATCCACGACTGCATGGCCATGCACACCTCCAACTCAATCATCAAGTTTGCAGGCGACACAGCAGTAGTGGGCTTGATTACCAACAATGATGAGACAGCCTACAGGGAGGAGGTGAGGGCACTTGGAGTGTGGTGACAGGTTAAAAACCTCTCCCTCAACATGAAAAAAACAGAGGAGATGATTGTGGACTTCAGGAAACAGCAGAGGGAGCACCCCCATCCACATATTGTATTTTATATCTATTGCACCTTGCCTATGCCACTCGGTCATCGCTCATCCGTATACTTACATGTACATATTCTCATTCACCCCTTTAGATTTGTGTGTATTAGGCAGTTGTTGGGTAATTGTTAGATTACTTGTTAGATATTACTGTTAGATATTATTATAAGATATTACTGCACTGTCAGAACTAGAAGCGCAATCATTTCGCTATGTATTATGTATTATACATATTATGTATTATATATATATTAAGTATTATATATATTAGGTATTATATATTAGGTATTGTATATATTATGTATTATATATATTAGGTATTGTATATATTATGTATTATATATATTAGGTATTGTATATATTATGTATTATATATATTATGTATTGTATATATTATGTATTATACATATTAGGTATTATATATATTAGGTATTATATATATTAGGTATTATATATATTATGTATTATATATATTAGGTATTATATATATTAGGTATTATATATATTAGGTATTATATATATTAGGTATTATATATATATATATATATATTAGGTATTATATATATTATGTATTTTATATATTAGGTATTATATATATTATGTATTATATATATTAGGTATTATATATATTAGGTATTATATATATTATGTATTATATATATTAGGTATTATATATATTAGGTATTATATATATTAGGTATTATATATATTATGTATTATATATATTAGGTATTATATATATTAGGTATTATATATATATATATATATATATATATATTAGGTATTATATATATTATGTATTTTATATATTATGTAATATATAT
The DNA here is from genome assembly GCF_036934945.1 of Oncorhynchus masou masou. Taxonomy (NCBI): domain Eukaryota; kingdom Metazoa; phylum Chordata; class Actinopteri; order Salmoniformes; family Salmonidae; genus Oncorhynchus; species Oncorhynchus masou. Next base: position 87,632,609 of record NC_088243.1, read on the forward strand.
CATAATAATATATCCCATTTAGCAGACGCTTTTGTCCAAAGCGACTTACAAGTCGGCTGGGGCCACTACTTTTTTTACATATGGGTGGCCCCAGCGGGAATCGAACCCACGACGCTTGGCGTTGCAAGCGCCATGCTCTACCGACTGAGCCACACAGGACTATGTATTATATATATTAGGTATTATATATATATATATATATATATATATTAGGTATTATATATATTATGTATTATATATATTAGGTATTATATATATATATATATATATATTAGGTATTATATATATTATGTATTATATATATTAGGTATTATATATATATATATTAGGTAATATATATATATTATGTATTTTATATATTAGGTATTATGTAATTAATTGAAGGTGAATCATGCAACAAAACTGAATCAAAACAATATCAGCAAGACTATCGTTATTTAATTTGATTTACTAGCTAAGACGAAGCTAGGTCTATTTACCGTCCAGATTATCAGTTTGTCTAACTCTATGAAGTACACATTCTGCTCTTAATGTGAGTAAGGAATTTAACTCAGATTTGATGTGTAATAATTCTCTCTCCCTCTTGGAGGAGAAACTGTTCTGTTGAGGGCGAGTTAGTACGGAGAAATTGGACTCCAGTTCGGTTATTTGTTTTCAGTTGAGATATGTTCAATCCAGAAGCAAATGCTATTGTACTGTTTCTAATGAACCATTTAATGGCATCCCACAGGAATCCATTGTCATTTACAGACACTTTGTAGAGAATAAATGATGTAAATCAAACCTGAATTGATCACAGAAATACACTTTTGTTCCGAGGTTAAATCTCCACCTTGTAGTACGATTTGATCAGACATAGACATGTTTATGTCTTCTGAACTAGATCACAAACTGGGATTAAAGTCATGTCATCTATCCTTGAAAACGATAGGTGCCCTCGTGGAGTTAAAAGTCTATTCTTTCAGCTGTGGATTATGCACTCTCCATATCTGCTAGCGTTAAATCAGAGACCATATTTCACAATGCTATGGTGGCTGGTGGTGCAGCCCCCGATGTGTTAGATTCTTCCATTGTCAGGTTAAGTGTTGTATTCATATAACTACCCAAAACAACATGGAAATCAGATATACCAGCAATTTCTTGGGATAAAGAAATAAAAAACGAATAATCATAAATAGTGGGGGCATATGCAGAAATAAAAACGTTATTATTTTTGGGCCAGATAAAATGCCTTTCACATAGGCAAATCCTTCCTTGTTGATCATTCCGTTGGTCTAATATATGAAACTTGAAATCACGGAGAAACACAGCAGTTACCCATTGTGTTGTATAATTAGTAGAAGATAAGGCAGCAACCTTGACGTTTTTTTTATTTTCTATATAACTTCTATCATTCCTCATTATATGAGTTTTCTGGAGCAATATCTACTTCTTTCCTATTCACATGTCATTTCTAACCAAACATAAACTTTCAGGAGAGAAACTAGATTCATGCAAGCTTTTACTGATTATCTATGTGGGATTAAACAAGCTATACAAGGCTGGGACTGAGGCTGGGTCTGCTCTGAGATGGAAAATGACTTGTGATGAGTTTTATTGCCCCTCAAAGCAAAAAACGATTCCAAGATGGATGTGTTGGGATTGCATAGGAATGAGACAGAACAGAACGTGTCCTCAGAGTCTCATACAGGCTACTAAATGTCAGTTGGTCCTAGGATATACTGCCACAATTCAAACTACACATTAGGGAAACCATCACAAATGTTAACTGGACTGCAGTGGCGAATTAACTGTCAAATTACCATTGTCATTTTACCACCATTATCTTTACAAATTGCAGCACTGAGTTAATGTTAAAGCTGCACGTGTGCCCTAAAAAAGGGACATTTTTTGTTCATTCCAGTTGCCAGTTTTGCTATGTTTATTCCAGTTGCATGTTTTGCTATGTTTATTCCAATTGCAGGTGTGCTATGTTTATTCCAGTTGCCAGTCTTGCTATGTTTATTCCAGTTGCTGGTTTTGCTATGTTTATTGTTTATTCCAGTTGCCAGTCTTGCTATGTTTATTCCAGTTGCTGGTTTTGCTATGTTTATTCCAGTTGCAGGTTTTGCTATGTTTATTCCAGTTGCCAGTCTTGCTATGTTTATTCCAGTTGCCAGTCTTGCTATGTTTATTCCAGTTGCAGGTTTTGCTATGTTTATTCCAGTTGCAGGTTTTGCTATGTTTATTCCAGTTGCAGGTTTTGCTATGTTTATTCCAGTTGCAGGTTTTGCTATGTTTATTCCAGTTGCAGGTTTTGCTATGTTTATTCCAGTTGCAGGTTTTGCTATGTTTATTCCAGTTGCAGGTTTTGCTACGTTTATTCCAGTTTCAGGTTTTGCTATGGTTATTCCCGTTGCCAGTCTTGCTATGTTTATTCCAGTTGCCAGTCTTGCTATGTTTATTCCAGTTGCCAGTCTTGCTATGTTTATTCCAGTTGCCAGTCTTGCTATGTTTATTCCAGTTGCCAGTCTTGCTATGTTTATTCCAGTTGCCAGTCTTGCTATGTTTATTCCAGTTGCAGGTTTTGCTATGTTCATTCCAGTTGCCCGTCTTGCTATGTTTATTCCAGCAACATGGACCACCGTATCCCCCTGCCGCTGTGCTTCTGTAGTTGGTTCTGGTTAGTCTCTGAATGGAAAACCATATCTAGCTGGAGGTGGTGAAGTTAACATGTGGGGAAAACATGTCACAAGGTGGATTTTTGTAACATATTTGTCTGAAAACAACGTCTGACTCATGTGAACATGTGACATGTGAAAGCAAAGGCTCGGGTAACGTAACCAAATATATTACATTTGGAGAATATGTGGAGTTCGTGAATTGTTTTTCACATGTGAAAGCAAAGGCTATGGTAACATATTTTTTTACTTTTGTTTATTTAGTAATGATTTTCTTAATAAATCTATTTCTTGAAAATAATTGTTGGTTAAGGTCTTGAAAAGTAAACATTTCACTGCAAGTTGTTGTATTCAGTGTGTGTGACAAATAAAAATGGATTTGATTTGAATCTTTGTGAACAAAGTAAATGTAAACAAACACTGTGTAGCCTAAAGGTATGGTTAAAACTATCATTTTGATATAATGGATAGTCAGTTCTTGCATCCATCTATGGATATGAGAGTGGATGTATTTCTCCAGCTGAAAGTCTGGCGGAGAGAAATCTCTGTTCATTTTTTTTTCAATTAAGGATGGCTGCTTTAAAGACCTTTTAATAGAGTCATAGTGTTACTATATGGTGCAATACTCGAGTGAATGAGTTACTTTTGTGCCATTAATTTCAAGCACAACGTGTTAAAGTTGAGAACAGAATTCTTAGTATCGCAGACAAGAAGTGTGCAACTGCATATCTAATTCTCACGTGAAAAGTTTTTCTAGCATCTGAAACTGCAAATCACATGTGAGGTGAAAACAGGTGGTGTTAACATGTGAACTCTAATGTCAAAAAACATGGTTTCATATGTGAAATATAAGCTAAACATGTGAAAACAGCTATTTCACATGTGAAACTGCAGACACGACTATGTATTTCTTTGTAACGGTGTACTGTGTATGTACTGGACATACTGCATGTACAATAAATTGTGTGCATACCTCTGATAGAACAGTTGTTCATTCAACATTGCCCACATCCATCAACTGGAGTTCGGTCAGCATGTCACCTTCTGTCTTTGTGACTCTCTTCATGGTGCTTCAGACATAATCCCTAAACAGACTAGACCCCTACATCAGTGTCCCTGACCTCCTCCAGACCCCCGGCAGCCTCTGTTAGTACCGGGGCATTTACACCCTTTGATGTGACCCCTGATCGGACCGGCTCACTGTGGGCTTGTCTCAGGAATTGATACGGGTGCTGCTTGCTGCTGCCGGCCCCGTAGCCTGGAGGTCTCTGTGTCTCTGTGTGTCTGTATCTCTGTGTCTCTGTGTCTCTGTGTCTCTGTGTGTCTGTGTCTCTGTGTCTCTGTGTGTCTGTGTGTCTCTGTCTCTGTGTATCTGTGTCTCTGTGTCTCTGTGTCTCTGTGTGTCTGTGTGTCTGTGTGTCTCTGTCTCTGTGTCTCTGTGTCTCTGTGTGTCTGTGTCTCTGTGTCTCTGTGTGTCTGTGTGTCTGTGTGTCTCTGTCTCTCTGTCTCTGTGTCTCTGTGTCTCTGTGTGTATCTGGAGTCTGTTGGAGGCTGCGCGGTGGCAATGAACGGTAAGGACATATTATGAGAGAGATAACCTTGAAATAAACTGCATTACTGTATCCTAGTCCTCATCTAACCAACAAACAGACATTGATTTGCGCAAAATGTATTGCAACACCCTCCGCCCCGACCCCCTCATACATACAAGCCCAGCGTAATTTTATAAATGTACTTGTATTAAAGGTGAATCATCTTGAAATTGATGAGTAGCAGCCAAAAACAACAGATGAAATACAGTAGCTATATAACAAGTTATGGACCAGTGAAACCCAACCACATGTAGATGATAGGCATAATCAAGACATGAGGGACAAAGGAAGGACTCATTTTCTTAGAGATTATTGACAGAGGTAAGTGCATCAAAAATGGCACGCTATTACCTAATTAGTGCACTACTTTTGACCAGGGTCCATAGAGTAGTGCACTATATAGAGAATTAGGGTGCAGTTTGTGACACATATGAGTGTGCCGTTTGAGAGGGAGGGGGGTGTGTTCAGGTTTAAAAAAAAATCTGTCACATGCACAAGGACAGTGAAATGCTTTGCCGAAAATCTTCAGATTAAATTACTGTTGACTGAGTGATGAGGGTTTCAATCCCATCTAATGCCCTTAAGGATAGTCCTCACCATGTAAACCTGTTAGCTAAACACATGGAAGCCTAATGCATTTAATATTGGTTTAAAATGCTTCAAGGAATATATCACAAATGATATCACGTGACGGGAAAATGCACAATGATTTAATGTGAAGAAACACTGCAATTATTTCTCTCCGGTGTACTCTTTGAACAGATAATTGAATTTAATTATTCAGCGTACATCTTTTTAATACGCTTTCCTAATTTCCTCACAAATTGATTATGTGTACGCAATTTCGGTTCCTGTTTAATCTACATATCTCTGGGCTTCTCTAGAATTGGTGCCAGTGACTGTGGCTGCATCTCAAACGGCCTCCTATTCCCTATATAGTACACTACTTTAGACCAGAGCCCTTTTCCCTATACAGTGCACTACTTTTGACCAGGGCCATTTGGAACGTAGTCACAGATAGAAAGTGTAGTGCAGACAAGTGACAGTAAATTAATAACTCACGATGTGTTGTTAGGAATCCTAAAGAGTTTCTGCGTCAATCAAAGGAAAATAATAAAATAAAATATCCATGAAAAATCAATCTGTTTATTAAGATAGAGATATGTTTAATTTTTTTGTTGTTGCATGGGTTGGGTCTCAATCCGCTGCATTCACCTAAACCCCTGAGCTCACTTCAAAACTGTCCCTGGCCATTTTGAGTTTCAGCATCACAATCCCAACACCATCCATGCACCATCTTTCCATCACACCCCACAACCCATTCCAACACCATCCATGCACTATCCTTCCATCCCCTCCCCATCCTAATTGTTTCTGTCTCTCAGGTAGCATGGCTCAGCTTTGATGTTCAAACCCCATCTCCCTTACAAAGACTTGTGACTGAGGTGAGCAGGGAGGAAGGCAGATGGGGTGTGACAGGATGGGGCGAACCTGACGTCTTTCTTCCCCTTTCAAGTGCTCTGGTTCAATCATCCCTCGCCACACAAGCTGTTGTGTAGCACCTTTGAAATCATGGCGTCGGCACAATAGTCTTGACAGTTAATGACTTCTTGTAAAGTTCTAAAGCGGAACCTGATTACACGCTCTCGCTAACGTGTCATGCAACACACACCCACGTGCATGCACGCTCGCGCACATACACACACACAAACACACACTTTATGCCAGGGAAACATGCCCATACAAACTCTGCTCTGCTTCCATTGCTCAACACTCGTAGATATCGTTGTTATTGTTTTTGGTTATTCCCTGTGATTTATTTCTCATAACAATTTATATTTTTTTATTGTATATTTATCTTGAATTTTGCTGGAAAAGGACCCGTAAGAAAGCTTTCCACATTTAGTGATTTATTTTAACACCTGTTGTTTAAGATGCACGTGACAAATACAATTCCATTTTGATTTGAAAATAAATGCAGGAATGAAAATAAACAATTCAAATGTTCATAAGACTTGTTGAACAGACTTGTTGAACAGACTTGTTGAACAGACTTGTTGAACAGTACAGAAGGGAAGAAAAGAGCTCTAAGCTCCTCGGAAATGAATCACAACTATGTATTGTGTTTGAACTTGAGGTGTGAGAATTTTTGGCTACAGATGAAGAAACGTTATATTCAGCCATCTTGATGATTTAAAACACGTAATGTTTTCTATGAAACAGCCAAAACACAATGTTTTCGAAGCAATATCCAAAACACATTGTTTTCTAAGCAATAGCCAAAACACAATGTTTTCTAAGCAATAGCCAAAACACAATGTTTTCTAAGCAATAGCCAAAACACAATGTTTTCTAAGCAATAGCCAAAACACAATGTTTTCTAAGCAATAGCCAAAACACAATGTTTTCTAAGCAATAGCCAAAACACAATGTTTTCTAAGCAATAGCCAAAACACAATGTTTTCTAAGCAATAGCCAAAACACAAGGTTTGCTCAGAAAAAGCCAAAACACAGGGGTTTCTAAGAAACGGCCAAAACACATGTTTTTTTAAGAAACAGCCAAAACACAAGGGTTTCTAAGAAACAACCAAAACACAAGGGTTCCTAAGAAACAGCCTGAACAAAAGGTTTTCTAAAACACAATAAAAACACAAGGTATTCTAACAGCAAAAACAAGGTTTTCTAAGATACAGCCAAAACACATGGTTTTCTAAGAAACAGCCAAAACACCAAGGATTTCTAAGAAAGACAAAACACCAAGGTTTCCGAAGAAACAGCCAAAACACCAAGGTTTTCTAAGAAACAACCAATCCTGGGTTTGGTCGGACAGTGCGCTGTTTGGTTGGGAAGTACTGGTGGCCTACCTTGGCCAAGGACGTGAGGGTTTATGTTTCCTCCTGTTCGGTGTGCTCCCAATGTAAGGCTCCTAGGCACCTGTCCAGAGGGAAACTACACCCCTTACCCGTTCCACAGCGGCCTTTAACTCACCTGTCGGTGGATTTTCTTAAACCTCCCCCCACAGGGAAACATCACGATCCTGGTCGTTGCATATCGGTTCTCTAAGTCCTTGTTTACGCACGTCTTCCGGGCACTACGGGGTGCCTGAGGATATAGTGTCTGATCGAGGTCCCCAGTTCACGTCGAGGGTCTGGAAGACGTTCATGGAACGTCTGAGGGTCTCGATCAGCCTTACATCGGGTTTCCTCCCGAGAGTAATGGCAGGTGGAGAGAGTGAACAGGGATGTGGGCAGGTTTCTACGGTCCTATTTCCAGGATCGGCCGAGGGAGTGGGCAGAGTTCGTGCCCTGGGCCAAGATGGCTCAGAACTCGCTCCGCCACTCCTACACTAACCTCTCCCCCTTCCAGTGCATACTGGGGTACCAGCCGGTTCTGGGACGTTGGCATCAGAGTCAGACCGAGGCCATGGACGAGTGGTTCAGGCGCGCTGCGCATGTTCACCTCCAGCGGGCCATGCTGCACCAGAAAACCAGCGCAGACCGTCACCGTAGTGAGGCCCCGGTGCTCGCACACAGGGTTTTTTAGAAATAGCCTAAACAAAAGTTTTTTTTAAAGAAATAGCCAAAACACATGGTTTTCTAAGAAACAGCCAAAACACAAGGTTTTCTAAGAAACATCCCAAAGAAAAGGTTTTCTAAATTTGCCAAAACAAAAACTTCTTGGAAACAGCCAAAACAAAAGTTTTCTAGGAAACAGACAAAACACAAGGTTTTCTAAGTTAACTAATACAGGTGGCTAATTACTGTATGTAGTGAAAGACCTCATATTTTAGATTCAGTGTTAATTCAGTGACATACCATCATCGTATTGCAGCAGGGAGAAAATACATTATAGTGCACGTCTATGAAATCATGTTCTTGACTGCCTCTTCAGAGCAAAGGAAAAATTGTTTTAACTCTTACATCTGGAACAGACATAAGAAATACTTTCTCTACAGTCAAAGTTTGAAATCTCTGATAATTTCTGTCCTTACCTAAAGGAGTAATTGCAATGCAACTTTTGGGCTGAGCAAAAAGTTTACCACACTCTGAATCTTCTGGCCACCAAAGAAATCTAGAAATAAGTTCAATTCACTTCCCTTCAGTTAAATAAACAACAGCAAGAGCTTGGTACAAATGCTCTATTCACTTCCCAAACATTCTGTTCAGCCTTGAGAAATCTGTTCGACAAGCCAAAGTTTTTAAAAAATTCCTAGTTTTTATAAAGTGACAAAAGAGTTTGCTCTTAATAACATCAGCAAAAAAATACAGTTGAAGGGAATTTATCCTAAATTAAACTTTGTCAGTTTACCTTCCTAGGACAGAGCACCCCTCGATCAGTCCAGACAATCATTTAGAATACTGATTATAGGGCCATGCAGCACACCACAACTAACTAGTTTATATATAGTGTTAATGTGACTACAACTCACTAGTTTATATATAGTGTTGATGTGATTACAACTAACTAGTTAATATATAGTGTTGATGTGACCAGGGAACTAGTTAATATATAGTGTTGATGTAACCAGGGAACTAGTTAATATATAGTGTTGATGTGACCAGTGAACTAGTTAATATATAGTGTTGATGTAACCAGTGAACTAGTTAATATATAGTGTTGATGTAACCAGTGAACTAGTTAATATATAGTGTTGATGTAACCAGGGAACTAGTTAATATATAGTGTTGATATAACCAGGGAACTAGTTAATATATAGTGTTGATGTAACCAGGGAACTAGTTTATATATAGTGTTGATGTAACCAGGGAACTAGTTAATATATAGTGTTGATGTAACCAGGGAACTAGTTAATATATAGTGTTGATGTAACCAGGGAACTAGTTAATATATAGTGTTGATGTGACCAGTGAACTAGTTAATATATAGTGTTGATGTAACCAGGGAACTAGTTAATATATAGTGTTGATGTAACCAGGGAACTAGTTAATATATAGTGTTGATGTAACCAGGGAACTAGTTAATATATAGTGTTGATGTAACCAGGGAACTAGTTAATATATAGTGTTGATGTGACCAGTGACCTAGTTAATATATAGTGTTGATGTAACCAGGGAACTAGTTTATATATAGTGTTGATATGACTACAACTAACTAGTTAATATATAGTGTTGATGTAACCAGGGAACTAGTTAATATATAGTGTTGATGTAACCAGGGAACTAGTTTATATATAGTGTTGATGTAACCAGGGAACTAGTTAATATATAGTGTTGATGTAACCAGGGAACTAGTTAATATATAGTGTTGATGTGACCAGTGACCTAGTTAATATATAGTGTTGATGTAACCAGGGAACTAGTTTATATATAGTGTTGATATGACTACAACTAACTAGTTAATATATAGTGTTGATGTAACCAGGGAACTAGTTAATAGGGAACTAGTTAATACATAGTGTTGATGTAACCAGGGAACTAGTTAATACATAGTGTTGATGTAACCAGGGAACTAGTTAATACATAGTGTTGATGTAACCAGGGAACTAGTTTATATATAGTGTTGATGTAACTTCTCCTCCTACTCTATGCCTCCTCAGTTGTCAAATCCACACAGTCGTGGGTGGCCTTGAGTTTACTTTTACAATAATGACATTTCAGTTAGGAGGATGATTGGATTATTCTACTGTTCTCTAAGGTGATCCCGCAACGTTGTCCCGGCGATAAAATAGTTGACACCGGTGTGACATCCACGACTAGGCTAAAACCTCCTTTCTACGGTTCCGTCCCAAATGTCAACCCATTCCCTATATAAGGCACTCCATTTGACCACAGATAAAAGTCAAAAGTAGTGCACTATATAGGCAATAGGGTGCCATGTGGGACTCACACCCAGTCCATAGCTATCTGTTGCACTGTAAAGAGAATATAAAGCTAGAGGATGGGCCCAGTCCACATCTATCTGTACTGTAAAGAGATTTTAAAACTGGATGGGCTAAGTCCAAATCTATCTGTTGTACTGTAAAGATAATTTAAAACTGGATGGGCTAAGTCCACATCTATCTGTAGTGTAAAGAGAATTTAAAAATGGATGGGCTAAGTCCACATCTATCTGTACTGTAAAGAGAATTTAAAACTGGATGGGCTAAGTCCACATCTATCTGTTGTACTGTAAAGAGAATATAAAGCTAGAGGATGGGCCCAGTCCACATCTATCTGTACTGTAAAGAGAATTTAAAACTGGATGGGCCCAGTCCACATCTATCTGTTGTACTGTATAGAGGATATGAAGCTGGATGGGCTAAGTCCACATCTATCTGTACTGTAAAGAGAATTTAAAACTGGATGGGCCAAGTCCACATCTATCTGTTGTAATGTATAGAGGATATGAAGCTGGATGGGCCCAGTCCACATCTATCTGTTGTACTGTATAGAGGATATAAAGCTGGATGGGCCCAGTCCACATCTATCTGTTGTACTGTATAGAGGATATAAAGCTGGATGGGCCCAGTCCACATCTATCTGTTGTACTGTATAGAGGATATGAAGCTGGATGGGCCCAGTCCACATCTATCTGTTGTACTGTAAAGAGGATATAAAGCTGGATGGGCCCAGTCCACATCTATCTGTTGTAATGTATAGAGGATACGAAGCTGGATGGGCCCAGTCCACATCTATCTGTTGTACTGTATAGAGGATACGAAGCTGGATGGGCCCAGTCCACATCTATCTGTTGTACTGTATAGAGGATATAAAGCTGGATGGGCCCAGTCCACATCTATCTGTTGTACTGTAAAGAGGATATGAAGCTGGATGGGCCCAGTCCACATCTATCTGTTGTACTGTATAGAGGATATGAAGCTGGATGATGGACTATAATACTAAACAGCACTTTATTAGTTTACTGTATTTATTTGTACACAATATTAACAAATACAACATCAAGTATAACACTATGACTGCACAGGTGAAATCCTCACCATTAAATACAATATAAACTATGTATTGACAGGTATGTATTGATGAACACAGACGTCATTGATCCTTGAGACGGAATAAAATGCACGTTGAAAAACTATAACATTCATGTTATTTGAGGTGGAAGTCAAAATTCCACCCCTGTGTGAGATAGTGTGTTGCCCGATGAATAGAGTGCCTTTAAAATGTATTCATGTATTGGACTGCCTTGAGAAGAGGAGGAGGAGAAGGGGAGAGGGGAGGAGGATGAGGCGGAGGGGAGGGGAGGAGGATGAGGAGGAGGAGGGGAGAGGGGAGGAGGATGAGGAGGAGGGGAGAGGGGAGGAGGAGGAGGGGAGAGGGGAGGAGGATGAGGAGGAGGGGAGAGGGAGGAGGATGAGGAGGAGGGGAGAGGGGGAGAGGGGAGGGCGATGAGGAGGAGGGGAGAGGGGAGGAGGATGAGGAGGAGGAGGGGGAGGGGGGAGGATGAGGAGGAGGGGGAGAGGGGAGGAGGAGGAGGGGAGAGGGGAGGAGGATGAGGAGGAGGGGAGAGGGAGGGGCGATGAGGGGAGAGGGGAGGAGGATGAGGAGGCGGGGAGAGGGGAGGAGGATGAGGAGGAGGGGAGAGGGGAGGAGGATGATGAGGAGGGGAGAGGGGAGGAGGATGAGGAGGAGGGGGAGAGGGGAGGAGGAGGATGAGGAGAAGGGGAGAGGGGAGGAGGATGAGGAGGAGGGGAGAGGGGGAGGAGGAGGAGGAGGAGGGGAGAGGGGAGGATGAGGAGGAGGGGAGAGGGGAGAGGGAGAGGGGAGGAGGATGAGGAGGAGGGGAGTGAGGAGGAGGATGAGGAGGAGGGGAGAGGGGAGGAGGATGAGGAGAAGGGGAGAGTGGAGGAGGATGAGGAGGAGGGGAGAGGGGAGGAGGAGGGGGGAGAGGGGAGGATGAGGAGGAGGGGAGGGGGGAGAGGGGAGGAGGATGAGGAGGAGGAGGGGAGATGGGAGGAGGAGGAAGAGAGCGGTCCTTTCTCTCCAGATCTAAGCTTCAAGGACCAGCCATAATGAGGTAGTGGTGATAGAGAACACCTGGCATGGAGAGGTGAAGGAGAGATTTACCTGCAGCAGTCAGCACACAAGAGGTTCACTACTCACAGCTTAAGCTGATAACAGAACAAGAAGTTAAAAGTGTCAAGAGGTCATGAGAATAAGTATTTTCCACCAGACAGAACTGGGAAAGTCTTATACTCAGAAATATGGTGTAACATTAGCCAAGATCGAAAGTACAGCAGAAAACAGGATGGAAGGCAGCTTTAAACACCAAAAGCAATACCAATGGCTTTTTAAAGTAAGCGAACTGACCAATACTGTATTTTGTGTATCATCTCTTTCACAAACCAAATAGAGGAATGGGTCTTAGAAATTAACTGTAGAAGAATATTTTCATAACCAGTGGTTACACTCCAGATAGAATAGAACCAGAGATTTACCGACTACGTCAAACCAAGTCTTTAACAATCCAACACATCGAGTTGTTATTTCAAAGTGAAAGGAAATGGCCTTGATTTGAGCCTGTTGAGAAATAGTATTATCGTCAATACAAAAAATACATTTGAATTATTAACAGTTACAGATTTTGTAGCGAAGTATTGACATGAACCAGTTAAGTAGTTCAGTTAGCTAATTGCGGAGTGTTCGTTCAAAATGGCAACCTATTCCCTATGTAGGGCACTACTTTTGACCAGGCCCCATAGGGTATGTGGAGTGTCTCAAGTGAATTATAGGCCTGGGTTTTACAGACATGTTGTAGGAAGCAGAATGGTCCAGTAGTCTGATGTGACTCAGGCACATTACCACTGCAATTGAGTGTGACCAAACGTGGCCATCTAGTCATTAATCCACATTAAGATGTGTTGCCTAATGAGCAACATCTCTGGGTTGTTGAAGTCAAACATATTCATGGCTAGTTTAATACAGCATGATTCCCTGTCAATGTTGTTTAGGATTTCCAGCCCTGAAATTCAAGCGAGGCTCACTTTACTCAATAAAGTTAGCATTTCAACACTCGTGGTGATAGGCGGAAACTCGTTTGTGTTAATAACAGTATAAACAGGGTAGAGTTGTGTTTATAAATCAGGTTTAGTTGTGTTAATAACAGTATGAATCAGGTAGAGTTGTGTTAATAACAGTATAAATCAGGTGGAGTTGTGTTAATAACAGTATAAATCAGGTAGAGTTGTGTTAATAACAGTATAAATCAGGTTGAGTTGTGTTAATAACAGTATAAATCAGGTAGAGTTTTGTTTATAAATCAGGTAGAGTTGTGTTAATAACAGTATAAATCAGGTAGAGTTGTGTTTATAACAGTATAAATCAGGTAGAGTTGTGTTAATAACAGTATAAATCAGGTAGAGTTGTGTTAATAACAGTATAAATCAGGTAGAGTTGTGTTAATAACAGTATAAATCAGGTAGAGTTGTGTTTATAACAGAATAAATCAGGTAGAGTTGTGTTAATAACAGTATAAATCAGGTAGAGTTGTGTTTATAACAGAATAAATCAGGTAGAGTTGTGTTAATAACAGTATAAATCAGGTAGAGTTGTGTTTATAACAGCATAAATCAGGTAGAGTTGTGTTTATAAATCAGGTAGAGTTGGGTTAATAACAGTATAAATCAGGTAGAGTTGTGTTTATAACAGTATTAATCAGGTAGAGTTGTGTTAATAACAGTATAAATCAGGTAGAGTTGTGTTAATAACAGTATAAATCAGGTAGAGTTGTGTTAATAACAGTATAAATCAGGTAGAGTTGTGTTAATAACAGTATAAATCAGGTAGAGTTGTGTTTATAACAGAATAAATCAGGTAGAGTTGTGTTAATAACAGTATAAATCAGGTAGAGTTGTGTTTATAACAGAATAAATCAGGTAGAGTTGTGTTAATAACAGTATAAATCAGGTAGAGTTGTGTTTATAACAGCATAAATCAGGTAGAGTTGTGTTTATAAATCAGGTAGAGTTGGGTTAATAACAGTATAAATCAGGTAGAGTTGTGTTAATAACAGTATTAATCAGGTAGAGTTGGGTTTTATAACAGTATAAATCAGGTAGAGTTGTGTTAATAACAGTATAAATCAGGTAGAGTTGTGTTAATAACAGTATAAATCAGGTAGAGTTGTGTTAATAACAGTATAAATCAGGTGGAGTTGTGTTAATAACAGTATAAATCAGGTAGAGTTGGGTTTATAAATCAGGTAAAGTTGTGTTAATAACAGTATAAATCAGGTAGAGTTGTGTTAATAACAGTATTAATCAGGTTGAGTTGTGTTAATAACAGTATTTTTATTTATTTTTATTTCACCTTTATTTAACCAGGTAGGCTAGTTGAGAACAAGTTCTCATTTGCAACTGCGACCTGGCCAAGATAAAGCACAGCAGTGTGAACAGACAACACAGAGTTACACATTGAGTAAACAATAAACAAGTCGATAACACAGTAGAAAAAAAGGGTCTATATACATTGTGTGCAAAAGGCATGAGGAGGTAGGCAAATAATTACAATTTTGCAGATTAACACTGAGGTGATAAATGATCAGATGGTCATGTACAGGTAGAAATATTGATGTGCAAAAGAGCAGAAAAGTAAATAAATAAAAACAGTATGGAGATGAGGTAGGTATAATTGGGTGGGCTATTTACCGATAAGACTATGTACAGCTGCAGCGATCGGTTAGCTGCTCAGATAGCAGATGTTTGAAGTTGGTGAGGGAGATAAAAGTCTCCAACTTCAGCGATTTCTGCAATTCGTTCCAGTCACAGGCAGCAGAAAACTGGAACGAAAGGCGGCCAAATGAGGTGTTGGCTTTAGGGATGATCAGTGAGATACACATGCTGGAGCGCGTGCTACGGGTGGGTGTTGCCATCGTGACCAGTGAACTGAGATAAGGCGGAGCTTTACCTAGCATGGACTTGTAGATGACCTGGAAACAGTGGGTCTGGCGACGAATATGGAGCGAGGGCCAGCCGACTAGAGCATACAAGTCGCAGTGGTGGGTGGTATAAGGTGCTTTAGTGACAAAACGTATGACACTGTGATAAACTGCATCCAGTTTGCTGAGTAGAGTGTTGGAAGCTATTTTGTAGATGACGTCGCCGAAGTCGAGGATCGGTAGGATAGTCAGTTTTACAAGGGTAAGTTTGGCACATGAGTGAAGGAGGCTTTGTTGCGGAATAGAAAGCTGATTCTGGATTTGATTTTCTATTGGAGATGTTTGATATGAGTCTGGAGGGAGAGTTTACAGTCAAGCCAGACAGCTAGGTACTTATAGATGTCCACATATTCAAGGTCGGAACCATCCAGGGTGGTGATACTAGTCAGGCGTGCAGGTGCAGGCAGCGAACGGTTGAAAAGCATACATTTGGTTTTACTAGCGTTTAAGAGCAGTTGGAGGCCACGGAAGGAGTGTTGTATGGCATTGAAGCTTGTTTGGAGGTTAGATAGCACAGTGTCCGAGGACGGGCCGGACGTATATAGAATGGTGTCGTCTTCGTAGAGGTGGATCAGAGAATCGCCTGTAGCAAGAGCAACATCATTGATATTTACAGAGAAAAGAGTCGGCCTGAGAATTGAACCCTGTGGCACCCCCATAGAGACTGCCAGAGGACCGGACAGCATGCCCTCCATTTTGACACACTGCACTCTGTCTGCAAAGTAGTTGGTGAACCAGGCAAGGCAGTCATCAGAGAAACCAAGGCTACTGAGTCTGCCGATAAGAATATGGTGATTGACAGAGTCGAAAGCCTTGGCAAGGTCGATAACAGTATAAATCAGGTAGAGTTGTGTTTATAACAGTATAAATCAGGTAGAGTTGTGTTAATAACAGTATAAATCAGGTAGAGTTGTGTTTATAAATCAGGTAGAGCTGTGTTTATAAATCAGGTAGAGCTGTGTTTATAACAGTATAAATCAGGTAGAGTTCTGTTAATAACAGTATGAATCAGATAGAGTTGTGTTTATAACAGTATAAATCAGGTAGAGTTGTGTTAATAACAGTATAAATCAGGTAGAGTTGTGTTTATAACAGAATAAATCATGTGAGTTGTGTTAATAACAGCATAAATCAGGTAGAGTTGTGTTAATAAGTCAGGTAGAGTTGTGTTTATAACAGCATAAATCAGGTAGAGTTGTGTTTATACATCAGGTAGAGTTGTGTTTATAAATCAGGTAGAGTTGTGTTTATAAATCAGGTAGAGTTGTGTTTATAAATCAGGTAGAGCTGTGTTTATAACAGTATAAATCAGGTAGAGTTGTGTTAATAACAGTATAAATCAGGTAGAGTTGTGTTTATAAATCAGGTAGAGTTATGTAATAACAGTATAAATCTGGTAGAGTTGTGTTAATAACAGTATAAATCAGGTAGAGGTGTGTTTATAAATCAGGTAGAGTTGTGTTTATAACAGCATAAATCAGGTAGAGTTGTGTTAATAACAGCATAAATCAGGTAGGGTTGTGTTAATAACAGTATAAATCAGGTAGAGTTGGGTTTATAAATCAGTTAAAGTTGTGTTAATAACAGCATAAATCAGGTAGAGTTGTGTTTATAACAGCATAAATCAGGTAGAGTTGGGTTTATAAATCAAGTAAAGTTGTGTTAATAACAGTATAAATCAGTTAGAGTTGTGTTTATAACAGCATAAATCAGGTAGAGTTGGGTTTATAAATCAAGTAAAGTTGTGTTAATAACAGTATAAATCAGGTAGAGTTGTGTTAATAACAGTATAAATCAGGTAGAGTTGTGTTTATAAATCAGGTAAAGTTGTGTTAATAACAGCATAAATCAGGTAGAGTTGTGTTTATAACAGCATAAATCAGGTAGAGTTGGGTTTATAAATCAGTTAAAGTTGTGTTAATAACAGCATAAATCAGGTAGAGTTGTGTTAATAACAGCATAAATCAGGTAGAGTTGTGTTTATAACAGCATAAATCAGGTAGAGTTGGGTTTATAAATCAAGTAAAGTTGTGTTAATAACAGTATAAATCAGTTAGAGTTGTGTTTATAACAGCATAAATCAGGTAGAGTTGCATTTATAACAGCATAAATCAGGTAGAGTTGTGTTTATAACAGCATAAATCAGGTAGAGTTGTGTTTATAAATCAGGTAGAGTTGTGTTAATAACAGTATAAATCAGGTAGAGTTGTGTTTATAACAGTATAAATCAGGTAGAGTTGTGTCAATAAATCAGGCAGAGTTGTGTTTATAACACTATAAAGCAGGTAGAGTTGTGTTTATAACACTATAAATCAGGTAGAGTTGTGTTTATAACACTATAAATCAGGTAGAGTTGTGTTTATAACACTATAAATCAGGTAGAGTTGTGTTTATAACACTATAAAGCAGGTAGAGTTGTGTTTATAACACTATAAATCAGGCAGAGTTGTGTTTATAACACTATAAATCAGGTAGAGTTGTGTTTATAAATCAGGTAGAGTTGTGTTAATAAATCAGGTAGAGTTGTGTTAATAACAGTATAAATCAGGTAGAGTTGGGTTTATAAATCAGGTAGAGTTGTGTTTATAAATCAGGTAGAGCTGTGTTTATAACAGTATAAATCAGGTAGAGTTGTGTTTATAAATCAGGTAGAGTTGTGTTTATAACAGTATAAATCAGGTAGAGTTGTGTTAATAACAGTATAAATCAGGTAGAGTTGTGTTTATAACAGTATAAATCAGGTAGAGTTGGGTTTATAAATCAGGTAGACTTGTTTCAATAAATCAGGCAGAGTTGTGTTTATAACACTATAAATCAGGTAGAGCTGTGTTTATAAATCAGGTAGAGTTGTGTTTATACATCAGGTAGAGTTGTGTTAATAACAGTATAAATCAGGTAGAGTTGTGTTTATAACAGCATAAATCAGGTAGAGTTGTGTTAATAAGTCAGGTAGAGTTGTGTTTATACATCAGGTAGAGTTGTGTTAATAACAGCATAAATCAGGTAGAGTTGTGTTTATAAATCAGGTAGAGTTATCTTTATAACATTATAAATCAGGTAGAGTTGTGTTTATAACATTATAAATCAGGTAGAGTTATGTTTATAAATCAGGTAGAGTTGTGTTAATAACAGTATAAATCAGGTAGAGTTGTGTTAATAACATTATAAATCAGGTAGAGTTATCTTTATAACATTATAAATCAGGTAGAGTTATCTTTATAACATTATAAATCAGGTAGAGTTGTGTTAATAACATTATAAATCAGGTAGAGTTGTGTTAATAACATTATAAATCAGGTAGAGTTATCTTTATAACATTATAAATCAGGTAGAGTTATCTTTATAACATTATAAATCAGGTAGAGTTGTGTTAATAACATTATAAATCAGGTAGAGTTGTGTTTATAAATCAGGTAGAGTTATCTTTATAACATTATAAATCAGGTAGAGTTGTGTTAATAACATTATAAATCAGGTAGAGGTGTGTTTATACATCAGGTAGAGTTGTGTTAATAACAGTATAAATCAGGTAGAGTTGTGTTTATACATCAGGTAGAGTTGTGTTAATAACAGTATAAATCGGGTAGAGTTGTGTTTATAACAGCATAAATCAGGTAGAGTTGTGTTTATACATCAGGTAGAGTTGTGTTAATAACAGTATAAATCGGGTAGAGTTGTGTTTATAACAGTATAAATCCGGTAGAGTTATGTTTATACATCAGGTAGAGTTGTGTTAATAACAGTATAAATCAGGTAGAGTTGTGTTTATAACAGTATAAATCAGGTAGAGTTGTGTTTATAACAGTATAAATCAGGTAGAGTTGTGTTTATACATCAGGTAGAGTTGTGTTTATAAATCAGGTAGAGTTGTGTTTATACATCAGGTAGAGTTGTGTTAATAACAGTATAAATCAGGTAGAGTTGTGTTTATAACAGTATAAATCAGGTAGAGTTGTGTTTATAACAGTATAAATCAGGTAGAGTTATGTTTATACATCAGGTAGAGTTGTGTTAATAACAGTATAAATCAGGTAGAGTTGTGTTTATAACAGTATAAATCAGGTAGAGTTGTGTTTATAACAGTATAAATCAGGTAGAGTTGTGTTTATAACAGCATAAATCAGGTAGAGTTGTGTTTATAACAGCATAAATCAGGTAGAGTTGTGTTTATAACAGTATAAATCAGGTAGAGTTGTGTTTATAACAGTATAAATCAGGTAGAGTTATGTTTATACATCAGGTAGAGTTGTGTTAATAACAGTATAAATCAGGTAGAGTTGTGTTTATAACAGTATAAATCAGGTAGAGTTGTGTTTATAACAGCATAAATCAGGTAGAGTTGTGTTAATAAGTCAGGTAGAGTTGTGTTTATAAATCAGGTAGAGTTGTGTTAATAACAGCATTAATCAGGTAGAGTTGTGTTTATAAATCAGGTAGAGTTATCTTTATAACATTATAAATCAGGTAGAGTTATCTTTATAACATTATAAATCAGGTAGAGTTGTATTACTAGATCAGTATTGTTGAATACAACCAGTCCATTTGCATGTACACATGTGAACTATTGCTTTAATTTATTGCAACTTTCCTGGATGAATTTCAGGAAATAGTTTAGTAGTGTGTGGTCCATACCTTCACATCTTTTAGTAGAGATACTGCTGTCCTTAGAGATAATTACTGGTACTCAGACAAATAGGTTCAATGGTGAAATCAGATACTATGGCCAGACAGTAATACGGTCACTAACAAATTACTGAACTAATTACACGTGACATATGTCTTCATTGGTCTACTCTGTACCTCTTGTAGTAACAAAATACCAATAACAAGCATCTGGAGTGAATGGAATCCCAATACCAACGCTCTTGGGCACAATGTAACAAAATACCTATACAGTACACCTTAATGTGTCTTGTCTTCTATGTTATTGAAGGTAGGTCTGTGAGCACTGTTGCACTGTTGTGAGCCAACTATCCAGCAGCCAGTAGCAAGTAGAAACCAGCAGTGAGTAGGAACCAGTAGCAAGTAGAAACCAGCAGCAAATAGAAACCAGCATCGAGTAGAAACCAGCATCGAGTAGAAACCAGCAGTGAGTAGAAACCAGTAGCAAGTAGAAACCAGAAGCAAATAGAAACCAGCATCGAGTAGAAACCAGCAGCGAGTAGAAACCAGTAGCAAGTAGAAACCAGTAGCAAGTAGAAACCAGCAGCAAGTAGAATCCAGCAGCAAGTAGAAACCAGTAGCAAGTAGAAACCAGTAGCAAGCAGCAATAAGAGCAATTGATCCATGTTTTGTACAGTTACCCATTTATTACAAGCAAAACTGAACCATTCTTTAATACAGTTAACATGTTTTTATATCTTCCTCTTGACTGTTTCCCTATGAATGGGCCTAGAACCTGTGACTATAGTACATGCTAAGAAAGTAAACTATACTGAACAAAAATATGAAAAAAAATAAATATAATATAACATGTTGGTCCCATGTTTCATGAGCTGAAATAAAAGACCTTATTTCTTGCTAATTTTGAAGGAGCATGCAATTGGCATGCTGACTGCAGGAATGTCTATAGAGCTGTTGCCAGATAATTGAATGTTCATTTCTCTACCAAAGCCACCTCCAACGTCATTTTAAGAGAATTTGGCAGTACGTCGAACCGACCTCACAAACGCAGACCACGTGTAACAACGCTAGCCCATGACCTCCACATCCGGCTTCTTTACCTGCGGGATCGTCTGAGACAGGCCACCCGGACAGCTGATGAACCTGAGGAGTATCTCTGTCTGTACTAAAACTCATTCTGATTGGCTGGGCCTGGCGCCCCAGTGGGTGGCTCTGGCTCCCAAGTGGGTGGGCCTATGCCCTCACAGGCCCACCCACGGCTGTGGCCTTGTCCAGTCATGTGAAAGCCATAGATTAGGGCCTAATGAATTGATTTCAATTGACTGATTTTCTTAAATTAACTGCAACTCAGTCAAATTGTTGAAATTGTTTCATGTTGCGTTTATAATTTTGTTCAGTACACATCGAAAAACATATTGCCCGTACTTCAGCATTACATTCTCTTAGCACTCTAAGGATTCTCTACATTTTGCAATGCAGTCTTGAACCTGTTAACTGGACACAAGAGTGTATAGAACTAGATGGTGAGATTGAATTCTGGGACATATTAATGGGTGACCGCCAGTGAGAGAGGATTATAGGTCCCATAGGGACTCCCACAACTGGCCCAGCGTTGTCCAGGTTTGGCCGGGGTAGGCTGTCATTGTAATAATAATTTGTTCTTAACTGACTTGTCTAGTTAAATAAAGGTTCAATTAAATAAATCAAAAAACATGTGTACAGGGCTGACTTAATACAGGGGATAACCAGGGCCGAAGCTCCTGGGCCCTGTGGTAGCAATTAGAGGTAGCCAAGAGGTAGCAATTAAAAATTATTATTATTTTTTTTAATTATAATACATATATACAGCATATATTATTTTGTGTATACATTATATATTAAATATGTAATATACAGTTGAAGTCGGAAGTTTACATACACTTTAGCCACGTACATTTAAACTCAGTTTTTCACAATTCCTGACATTTAATCCAAGCAACAATTCCCTGGCTAAGGTCAGTTCGGATCACCACTTTATTTTAAGAATGCGAAAGGTCAGAATAGTAGTAGAGAGAATGATGTATTTCAGCTTTTATTTCTTTCATCACATTCCCAGTGGGTCATAGGTTTACATACACTCAATTAGCATTTGGTAGGATTGCATCTAAATTTTAACTTGTGTCAAACATTTCAGGTAGCCTTCCACAAGCTTCCCACAATAAATTGAATGAATTTTGGCTCATTACTCCAGACAGAGCTCCTTGATCGCACACGCCATTTCAGTTCTGCCCACACATTTTCTATAGGAAAGATTTTTATTTATTTATTTATTTAACCTTTATTTAACCAGGAAGGTCTCGTTGAGATTTAAAATCTCTTTTTCAAGAGCGTCCAGGCCAAGATAGGCAGCATCAAGTCATTACAAAAATTACAGACAAACAACATGAAAAACTACAAGTAATCTAGTACAAACCATAGAATTCACAAGAGTATAACAAAACCAAAAACTGCAAATTGACTTTAATATTCACATGGAAAAATCCACAGACCCACTCCAAAAGGCTTTCGGAGCCATCATTGACTCAGTGGGTTTTGTCCAACATGTCTCTGGACCTACTCACTGTCACAGTCATACTCTGGACCTAGTTTTGTCCCATGGAATAAATGTTGTGGATCTTAATGTTTTTCCTCATAATCCTGGACTATCGGACCACCATTTTATTAAATTTGCAATTGCAACAAATAATCTGCTCAGACCCCAACCAAGGAGCATCAAAAGTCGTGCTATAAATTCACAGACATCACAAAGATTCCTTGATGCCCTTCCAGACTCCCTCTGCCTACCCAAGAACTTCAGAGGACAAAAACCAGATAATCATCGAACTGAGGAACTCAATTTAACCTTGCGCAAAACCCTAGATGCAGTTGCACCCCTAAAAAAAAAAAATATCATAAGAAATTAGCTCCCTGGTATACAGAAAATACCCGAGCTGTTAAGCAAGCTTCCAGAAAATTGGAACGGAAATGGCGCCACACCAAACTGGAAGTCTTCCGACTAGCTTGGAAAGACAGTACTGTGCAGTACCGAAGAGCCCTCACTGCTGCTCGATCATCCTATTTTCCAACTTAATTGAGGGAAATAAGAACAATCCCACATTTCTTTTTGATACTGTCGCAAAGCTAACTAAAAAGCAGCATTCCCCAAGAGAGGATGGCTTTCACTTCAGCAGTAATAAATTCATGAACTTCTTTGAGAAAAGATCATGATTATTCGAAAGCAAATTACGGACTCCTCTTTAAATCTGCATATTCCTTCAAAGCGCAGTTGTCCTGAGTCTGCACTACTCTGCCAGGACCTAGGATCAAGGGAGACACTCAAGTGTTTTAGTACTATATCTCTTGACACAATGATGAAAATAATCATGGCCTCTAAACCTTCAAGCTGCATACTGGACCCTATTCCAACTAAACTACTGAAAGAGCTGCTTCCTGTGCTTGGCCCTCCTATGTTGAACATAATAAACGGCTCTCTATCCACCGGATGTGTACCAAACTCACTAAAAGTGGCAGTAATAAAGCCTCTCTTGAAAAAGCAAAAACCTTGACCCAGAACATATAAAAACTGTCGGCCTATATCGAATCTTCCATTCCTCTCAAATGTTTAGAAAAGGCTGTTGCACAGCCTCTCACTGCCTTTCTGAAGACAAACAATGTATACGAAATGCTTCAGTCTGGTTTTAGACCCCATCATAGCACTGAGACTGCACTTGTGAAGGTGGTAAATGACCTTTTAATGGCATCAGACCGAGGCTCTGCATCTGTCCTCGTGCTCCTAGACCTTAGTGCTGCTTTTGATACCATCGATCACCACATTCTTTCGGAGAGATTGGAAACCCAAATTGGTCTACACGGACAAGTTCTGGATTGGTTTATAAGGATATCAGTTTGTCTCTGTCAATGGTTTGTCCTCTGACAAATCAACTGTACATTTCGGTGTTTCTCAAGGTTCCGTTTTAGGACCACTATTGTTTTCACTATATATTTTACCTCTTGGGGATGTCATTCGAAAACATAATGTTAACTTTCACTGCTATGCGGATGACACACAGCTGTACATTTCAATGAAACATGGTGAAGCCCCAAAATTGCCCTCGCAATGTTCTACGTAACATTGCAAAAATCAGAAACTTTCTTTCCAAAAATGATGCAGAAAAATGAATCCATGCTTTTTTTACTTCTAGGATAGACTACTACAATGCTCTACTTTCCGGGTATCCGGATAAATCACTAAATAAACTTCAGTTAGTGTTAAATACGGTTGCTAGAATCCTGACTAGAACCAAAAAATGTGATCATATTACTCCAGTGCTAGCCTCCCTACACTGGCTTCCTGTCAAGGCAAGGGCTGATTTCAAGGTTTTAATGCTAACCTGCAAAGCGTTAAATAGGCTTGCTCCTACCTATCTCTCTGATTTGGTCCTACATACCTACACGTACGCTACGGTCACAAGACGCAGGCCTCCTAACTGTCCCTAGAATTTCTAAGCAAACAGCTGGAGGCAGGGCTTTCTCCTATAGAGCTCCATTTTTATGGAATGGTCTGCCTACCCATATGAGAGACGCAAACTCGGTCTCAACCTTTAAGTCTTTACTGAAGACTCATCTCTTCAGTGGGTCATATGATTGAGTGTCACTGATGTGATCTTCCTGTCTGGGTTGGCCCGCCCCCTTTGGTTGTGCCGTGGTGGAGAACTTTGTGGGCTATACTCGGCCTTGTCTCAGGATGGTAAGTTGGTGGTTGAAGATATCCTTCTAGTGGTGTGGGGACTGTGCATTGGCAAAGTGGGTGGGGTTATATCCTTCCTTTTTGGCCCTGTCCGGGGGTATCATCGAATGGGGCCACAGTGTCTCCTGACCCCTCCGGTCTCATCCTCCAGTATTTATATGCTGCATTAGTTTATGTGTTGGGTGGCTAGGGTCAGTTTGTTATATCTGGAGTACTTCTCCTGTCTTATCCGGTGTCCTGTGTGAATTTAAGTATGCTCTCTCTAATTCTCTCTTTCTCTCTTTCTTTCTCTCTCTCGGAGGACATGAGCCCTAGGACCTTAGGACTACCTAGCATGATGACTCCTTGCTGTCCCCAGTCCACCTGGCCATGCTGCTGCTCCAGTTTCAACTGTTCTGCCTGCGGCTATGGATTCCTGACCTGTTCACCGGACGTGCTACCTGTCCCAGACCTATTATTTGACCATGCTGGTCATTTATGAACATTTGAACATCTTGGTCATGTTGATGTTAGAGTCTCCACCCGGCACAGCCAGAAGATGACTGGCCACCCCTCATAGCTTGGTTCCTCTCTACGGTGTCTTCATAGGTTTTGGCCTTTCTAGGGAGTTTTTCCTAGCCAACATGCTTCAACACCTGCAATGCTTGCTGTTTGGGGTTTTAGGCTGGGTTTGTGTACACAGCTGATGTATGAAGGGCTATATAAATTAATTTGATTTGAAATTAAAAACATTGACAGGTCAGGGAATCAGTCTCAAGATCATTCATCAGTGATTAAAAAATACCAATCGAGACAAGTTCATCCAGTTTAAAAGTATTTTGTAAGGCGTTCCAAGACGATGGTGCAGAGTACATAAAAGCCCTTTTACCAAATTCAGTTCGGACATTTGGAACAGTTAGCAGGATAATGTCCAGCGAACGAAGAGTCCCCACCACATTGCTGAACAATAAAAATGCCCAAATAGTAAACCCAAAATGGCTTTGTAAATGAAAGTATACTAGTGCCTGAGCCTACGAGTGACTAGAGAATGCCAGCCAACCCTGGTATACAAAGTGCAGTGGTGCGTAAGAGTTTTGCAGTTTAAAATAAATCTCAAAGTGCCATGGTATTCATATATAAAATATCCCCATAGTCTAGTAAAGGTATAAATGTAGCTGATACGAGCCTCCTTCGGGCTTAAAAAAACAGGCCTTATTCCTAAAATAAAGTCCCAATTTCAGCTTCAATTTTTTTGTAAGTTGTTGAATATGCAATTTAAAATAGAGGCCTTCATCAATTAAAATTCTAAGATATTTATATGAGGTTACAACCTCAATCTCCTTGCCCTGACAGGTAGTAATAGGTGAAAGGTTCAGAGGTCTATTTCTTGCTTCAGAAAACACCATTAGTTTAGTTTTGTCAGTATTGAGGATACGTTTCAATTGACACAAGGTATGTTGAACAGTATAAAAAGCAGTTTGCAAGTTCTGGAAAGCTTTTGTAAGAGATGAGGCACAACAGTAAATAACAGCATCATCAGAATAAAAATTAAGTTGTGCATTTTGGACATTTTTGTCTAAATCATTTATATAAATAGTGAATAAGAGAGGACCAGGTTCAGAGCCTTGGTGCACACCATTAAAGACAGACAATTTAACAGACATAAGCCTATCAAATTGAGTGCACTGAGTTCTATCAGACAGATAGTTAGCAAACCATGCAACTGCATGCTCCGAAAGACCTACACTCAACAATCTCTGCCTACAGCATGATCAACTGTAACAAAAGCCTTAGAGAGATCAATAAAAAGTGAGACACAGTGCTGTTGTTTTGTCAATGGTTTCAGTGATATCATTTAAAACCTTCATGCCTGCTGTAATTGTGCTATGCTTCTTGCTGAAGCCCGATTGGTACATTGATAAAATAGAGTTAGTAAATAAAACTATTTTAGCTGTTCACTCACATCAGCTATGTAAGTGGTTCAGCTATGAAATCAGCTGTCAGATTTAAAAAGCAGGGATCCAAAACATATGGACCTGCAGGCTTTCTCTGATGTAAGGATTTCAGGGCTTTATGTACCACCTGCGTACCACCTGCACTGAGAATGGCAAAAAGCTAAAAGTTTGTCCAGCTCTCACTGGGTTATCCACACAGGGTTGTACAGAGACAGAGGACTACCAGATGATACAAAGTGCTCATTTCAGTTTTGTCATATACAGCAACAGAGTCCTTCAAAACACATGACGGTAATCCATTAACATTACTGTTACCAGACATAGACTTAATAGCCTCCCAAACCTTTCTAGGGTCATTCAGGTTGTCAGTGGTAACAGACATACAATATTCAGACTTGGCATCCTGAGAAGAAAAGAACACTTGTTTCATAACTGACTAAAAATAAGCCAATCAGCATCAGAACATGATTTCCTTGCTTCAGCCCGGGCTAGATTACGGTCGTGAATAATACAAGACAGCTCAGAAGAAAACCATGGATTATCCCGCCCTATAACCCTGAACCTGCGGAATGGGGCATGTTTGTTTACTATTTGGAAAAAAACATAATGAAAGAATTTCCAGGCAGTTTCCACATCAATCTTACTCCAGTCAAAATAAAACAAATCATGAAAGAAAGCCTGCTCATTAAAACACTTC
The DNA here is from genome assembly GCF_036934945.1 of Oncorhynchus masou masou. Lineage (NCBI taxonomy): Eukaryota > Metazoa > Chordata > Actinopteri > Salmoniformes > Salmonidae > Oncorhynchus > Oncorhynchus masou. The sequence goes on from NC_088243.1 coordinate 87,659,773, forward strand.
ACATTTCTCTAACTAATGAAATGTGGGTTTGTCTTAGGAACCTTAGTATTTCTAACAGCAACAACAGCACAATGGGCACTTAAATCATTACAAAAAACACCAACCACAGAATATTTATGTGGAACATTTTGTCAATAACAAATCAATAGATGATAGATAGATGTATCTGGACATTAGAGATTAGGTCGAGTGGTGAGTTAATTAATTCATAGAATTACAAAACATTTTTAAATCATCAGACACCGGCTTTAACCAACACCAGTTGAGATCACCAATCAAGATCATTTCACTGTCAAGAAGTTTAGACATAAGGTGCTTAAAAGAAGAAAATGCATCACCGAGAGCAGAGGAGGGTCCTACAACAGCCAATCACAGTTATAGAGAGACCCGTTGAAACCTCAAATTCTCAAAGCAAGAAATTCCAACTGTTTACAAAATAGCTTCAGACTTCGCCACACTTACAAGGAATTGCGTTTTTACATATATAGCCACACCCCCACCTTTCTTAACTCGACCAGTGTGATAAACGTTGTAACAACTTGTACAAATATACTGAGATCAGGACTTTCTGATGGCCACTCCAATAACTTGACTTTGTTGTGGGGGTCCTGTGTGGCTCAGTCGGTAGAGCATGGCGCTTGCAACGCCAAGCGTCGTGGGTTCGATTCCCGCTGGGACCACCCATATGTAAAAGTAGTGGCCCCAGCCGACTTGTAAGTCGCTTTGGACAAAAGCGTCTGCTAAATGGGATATATTATTGTTCCTAAACCATTTTGCCACAACTCTGGAAGTATGCTTGGGGTCATTGTCCATTTGGAAGACCAATTCACGACCAAGCTTTAACTTCCTGACTGATGTATTGAGATGTTGCTTCAATATATCCACATAATTTTCAATCCTCATGATGCCATCTAATTTGTGAAGTGCACCAGTCCCTCCTGCAGCAAAGCACCCCCACAACATGATGCTGCCACCCTCGTGTTTCACGGTTGGAATGGTGTTCTTCAGCCTGCAAGCATTTTTCCTCCAAACATAACGATGGTCATTATGGCCAAACAGTTCTCTTTTTGTTCCATCAGACCCGAGGATATTTCTCCAAAAAGTATGACCTTTGTCCCCATGTGCAGTTGCAAACCTTAGTCTGGCTTTTTTATGGCGGTTTTGGAGCGGTGGCTTCTTCCTTGCTGAGCGGCCTTTCAGGTTATGTCCATATTAGGACTGTCATCAAGGCAAAGGGTGGCTTCTTCCTTGCTGAGCGGCCTTTCAGATTATGTCCATATTAGGACTGTCATCAAGGCAAAGGGTGGCTTCTTCCTTGCTGAGCGGCCTTTCAGATTATGTCGATATTAGGACTGTCATCAAGGCAAAGGGTGGCTTCTTTGAAGAATCTAAAATCTAAAATGTATTTGTATCACTATTTTTTTGGTTACTACATGATTCCACATTTGTTATTTCATATTTTTAATTTAATTTTACCTTTATTTTACTAGGCAAGTCAGTTAAGAACAACTTCTTATTTTCAATGACGGCCTAGGAACAGTTGGTTAACTGCCTGTTCAGGGGCAGAGCGACAGATTTGTACCTTGTCAACTAGGGGATTTGAACTTGCAACCTTTCAGTTACTAGTTAAACGCTCTAACCACTAGGCTACCCTGCCGCCCCATAGTTTTGATATCTTCACTATTACTCTGCAATGTAGAAAATAGTAAAAATTAAGAAAAACCCTTCAATGAGAAGGTGTGTCCAAACGTTTAAAAGGTACTGTATACATGTTTTTAATTGGTTAGAAATGACGAACATGAGCCCCTCACACACAACACTTTGCCTAAACCCATTAATTTAAGGTTAAGCTGAACTGACAACACTCATTTGATTTCCTTTAATTTCCTCATCTCATAACAACACAACTGAACCCAACATGTCTCATAACAACACAACTGAACCCAACATGTCTCATAACAACACAACTGAACCCAACATGTAAATATAATTTCTCTTCCTCATCTCATAGCAACACAACTGAACCCAACATGTCTCATAACAACACAACTGAGCCCAACATGTAAATATAATTTCTCTTCCTCATCTCATAGCAACACAACTGAACCCAACATGTAAATATAATTTCTCTTCCTCATCTCATAGCAACACAACTGAACCCAACATGTAAATATGATTTATCTTCCTCAACTCATAACAACACAACTGATCCCAACATGTAAATAAAAATGCCCAAGTGCTACCTGACTAAACCTTGATTATTTTCCCTTCATCACCCCTGCAAAAAGGGATTGTCCAACACCAACAGTCATTGACTACCCCAGTGCATACATGCCGTTTGATATTTGCATAGAGAGACAATTAGAGGGGATTGACTATCATTAATAAGTCCCCCCTTTGAAAATAATTTCTCACCTACCAGCGAATTCAATTGATTTCGTGCCACTGCATACTCCCTGGGGCGTTTTGTTGCTGTTTCTCCCTCCATCGTCGTCGTCTCCATGTCAGCACTCACCAACGCTAACTTTTCTCCTCCTCATGGTTGCGCCATCATCTGGAATTACATTAGAACAGATAAAAATGTAGGATTAAGGTTACACTCGTGCAAATGTATCATTGCAAAACCATTGAACAGATGGGCTAGATGGGATGGGATAGCAATGTGTCCATTGAATTTACTGTTCTGGACATCTGAGAGATCTACTGTAGGTGCAGAGAGGCCGCCCAGTGCAACTTATGTCTTTAAAGGTGTCTCTGAGGGAATGGAATGAGTTAGTCCTTACATCCGTTTCGATTTCTGTTTACAGAGAGTGGAGCATGTACAGAGAACAAATGCCTTTGATTAAAGCATCATCCCCGAGACTATTTTACTGGAGGAGAATGTCTCCGGCTAACGACAACATGAGGTTAACAGCGGATTCTGAAATAATGTGCCATTTCCCAATAGGCCTCCCCCTGTCCTTTTCATTTTCTTTGTGCCACCGGAACAATGCAGACAAGGGGAACTGATTCTGCACTGTGTCAACATGATGTGACTGCAGTCCTGACAATGTTTGTGGCAATAGATGAGCCAGACTGCCGAGGGAAATTAATTCCCTTATAGTTGGTATGGATGAAGGCAAGGGATGGAGATAGACTAGTGACGGGGTTGGGGTGATGGGGCTGGGTGATGGGGTTGGGGAGATGGGGCTTGGGAGATGTGACTGGCGTGATGGGGCTGGGGTGATCTGGTTGGGGTGATGGGGCTGGGGTGATGGGGCTGGGTGATGGGGTTGGGTGATGGGGTTGGGGAGATGGGGCTTGGGAGATGTGACTGGGGTGATGGGGCTGGGGTGATCTGGTTGGGGTGATCTGTTTGGGGTGATGGGGCTGGGGTGATCTGGTTGGGGTGATCTGTTTGGGGTGATGGGGCTGGGGTGATCTGGTTGGGGTGATGGGGCTGGGGTGATGTGACCGGGGTGATGGGGCTGGGGTGATCTGGTTGGGGTGATGGGGCTGGGGTGATCTGGTTGGGGTGATGGGGCTGGGGTGATCTGGTTGGGGTGATGGGGCTGGGGTGATCTGGTTGGGGTGATGGGGCTGGGGTGATCTGGTTGGGTGATGGGGCTGGGGTGATCTGGTTGGGTGATGGGGCTGGGGTGATCTGGTTGGGGTGATGGGGCTGGGGTGATCTGGTTGGGGTGATGGGGCTGGGGTGATCTGGTTGGGGTGATGGGGCTGGGGTGATCTGGTTGGGGTGATCTGGTTGGGGTGATGGGGCTGGGGTGATGGGGCTGGGGTGATGGGGCTGGGGTGATCTGGTTGGGGTGATGGGGCTGGGGTGATCTGGTTGGGGTGATGGGGCTGGGGTGATGGGGCTGGGTGATGGGGTTGGGTGATGGGGTTGGGGAGATGGGGTTGGGGAGATGGGGCTTGGGAGATGTGACTGGGTTGATGGGGCTGGGGTGATCTGGTTGGGGTGATCTATTTGGGGTGATGGGGCTGGGGTGATCTGGTTGGGGTGATGGGGCTGGGGTGATCTGGTTGGGGTGATGGGGCTGGGGTGATCTGGTTGGGGTGATGGGGCTGGGGTAATGGGCCTGGGGTGATGGGGTGTGGGTGATGTGACTAGGGTGATGAGGCTGGGGTGATGTAGCTGGGAGATGGGGCTTGGGAGATGTGACTGGGGTGATGGGGCTGGGGTGATCTGGTTGGGGTGATGGGGCTGGGGTAATGGGCCTGGGGTGATGGGGTGTGGGTGATGTGACTAGGGTGATGAGGCTGGGGTGATGTAGCTGGGAGATGGTTCTTGGCATTGTGTGCGTGCCTAGAAACCAAAACTCAGACTATTTTGCTGGCATATGAAGATGTCGCAAAAGAGAAAAAAAATAGTTATTAGGATTTGGTCATATCATGGGGCATTGGTTTGGTGTAATGTCAGAAACATCCCTTTTGCTTCTGACCTAGAGTGTGTCCCAAATGGCACAATATTCCCTTTATAGTGCACTACCTTGATCTGGACACACAGTGCACTATTACTCCATAGGGCGTTGGTCGTAAATTGTGCACTATATAGGGAACAGGCTGTCATTTGGGATGCACTCATGGAATGAGAGTTACAGTTTCATTTCAACACTGGTGCTTGGAAATTGCAAGGCCACTACTGGTCTCACACACTGTGATCTAAACAAAAGCTTCTAATTCCTATTGGGATAATTAGTCGCGAGTAGTGAGTAGCATAAATGATTTCAAACAATTAGACAATTTTCATAAGACCCTCTTAGCCAGACCAGATTCTTGGATAAAAGATACAAGACATAACAATTAAGCCATCAATGGCAGATGCTTTCACAGCTGTAATCTCATCTAGAAACAGAGTGTGTTAAAATGAACAGGATTAATTGAATATCACAGCCTATACTAATACTGTCTCAATGGTGTTTGACTAAGGGAAATCAGCAATGAAAGTGATCATTTAGAATATAAATTAAATCACAAAACTTTATGATGGATTGGAATCACATCAATAATGGTAATTAAACTATGATCACAACGAAAGAGACAATAATTGCTATGGGCTGCAAATAGCGTTATAATAAATTACACGGTAGCTCCGGATCGTGACAGTCAAATAACACAGCAATTATGTTATTGATCTTTGTCACTCCGTACCGATGGGGATGCTTCACAGCCGTATTTGCAATGATCCATATTCATGCTCTGTATTGGCTGCATAGTCTACACCATTTTTTATTTAATTTTTTTACATTATCCAATGTATTAGAATTACTGTACATTTCATTTTATTCTCGTTTTAACAATTTATTTAACTGTCTGTTATTGGAAGAAAAAAAAACGTGTTAAAACAAACATTTCACCTTACATTCCTTCTAGTAGGAACTTTAAAGTTTATTTAGGAAATGACAGAGCTTTACCAATGTTATATTATCTCCCACCAATTTGTTTGGGAACATTCCCTCAGGAAGGACCATCTGTAACGGATTTCAATTTCCGCCCTTACTTGGGGAAAAGCATGTCTTTAAGTCTTTAATTGAGATGGATATGGTCATCCAATTAACCTTAACACACATGGGTGTCCTTCCTCCCTTCCTCCTTCCATCCATCCCTTCCTCCCTTCCTTCTTTTCTGCTGAAATTGCTGAAGCAGTCATGCTTTTGGCTATTGTCTCGGGTCTTTAAATCACTACAGAACTAGTACACACTATACATGTTAATGGAGTTGAGCTGTGCCTCTAACAAAGAACAGAGCAGAGCTGTGTCATGGGTGATCCATGGTTGTCCAGTAAATAAATGTACACTGGGGGCTGTATGTATCAAGCGTCTCAGTGTATGAGTGCTGATCTAGGATCAGTTTTGCATTTTAGAACACAATGAATAAGATTACATGTACAGGCGGGGACCTGATCCTCGTTCTGATCCTCGATCAGCACTGCTACACAGAGACCCTTGATAAATCCGACCCATGATTGTTAAAAAAACAAACATCTCAATGTCATATGCAACCATTCAAGGTTACTACTTTAATGTGTTTTTAGAAATCCTTAAAATAGTACAGGGAAGTACATGATGTATTATTTTAACCAGAATATGGGGACACATAGAAAACTCACTATTGTTTCTGAAATAAAACACAACAACAAAGAACAAGCTACATTAGGCACCAGACACCCCAGCAGTCATTTTTAATTATAGATAATCTTGCAAGCTATGCCACGTTTAATTGTACAGGGAAGTAAAACTGATTCATATTTTGGGGCAATTTAAATTGAAATGCAAGTCCTTCAAGATGGAAGGTTCTGCCAGGAGTCATGGGGAGAAAAGTGTCTTAATTGTTTAATCCGTATCAGTTATTCACCATAAGGGAGAAATTACAGGTGGAATGTTGATGGGATAAACACCACTCCTAAACAAGAGAGCTTCAGGGGCCAGTCTACTCGGGTTTGTGATGTCTTCTAAGGCCAATTTGCCCTGCCTGCGTATCTCTCTTCAGCCTTGTTATTATTAAGATATGTATGAGAATAAAATCCTTCTCTTTTACTGATCATCAGCTTTAATGTTGTGCTCTACTTACAGTATTTTATGTGCCTTTTTTTATTTGTCTTCCCTGCGTATTCCTCCTACCGTCCATCCCTAAATCACCAAGAGCAACAGGTATACAACGTTGAAGATCATTTTCATGGTTTTTTGGTATCCATCCCTTTTTAAGGAATTAATTAAAATGTCATTTTTGGTATGGCTTCCAAAAAGGTTATATTTTGGTCTAATTTAAGTTCTGGAATGGGATTTCAATTAGCTACATTCATTTAATAGCACCTCTCCTCCCCCCCCCCCCATATGATTTATTGTTTCTGAGTTATGTTCGGATGGGTTGGCAATTACCATACCGTTAATCACACCATAATTAGAGTCAATGATTCAATTGTGGCTTAAAGCTTCCATTTCCTTAAGGAATTAATAAAAATAAGTTGACATTAATGTATTAAGTCGAATGTCTAGTATTTCGTGGGATCTCTACACGGACGGATCCTTTAATAAGGGTGTGTGGACGCCTGACTGTACGTGACTACGGATAGTTAAAGGGCATCTGTTATGATCATTACTGAGGCTTAAACTGAACAGTGCCGTGCCAAGAGAATTGAGTTGCGCATCTGAGGGTCAGAAAATGGGTGAAATAGTTTAACACACTCATGGCCTTACGTAAAGAGGTAGTTTTACCTCATATCTTACCTATGGATCAGTATACACTTCAATCAAATGGTTTTACATTTGTAGATAATGTAATTGGTCTGATCAAACTGCTGGGAATCATTGCTAGATACTGCTTATCAAGGGCAGTTCAGAGGTATTTGAACCGGGAGGGCTTCGATATTGATAGTGGATGAAAATAACGGTAAATGATGGCCTAGAATAAAAAGAGAACGAGGCTTCTACAAACGCGAGATTGAAATATGAATTGAAATGTTGGAGGGAAGGTAATGACTTTGAATTACCTTATATCTTTTAAAACTACCTACAGAATTATTTTTTTGCTGTTGAATTTGGAGGGAATTTTTGGTTTAGGATTGCCGGATTGTTGTCTTTTCTCTCTACATACCCAATAGTCATGACATTCTATCGTAGCGATGGATAACCTGATGATGACCCCTATAATCATTGACGATGGCCTGTTATTTGATTCCAATGGGTATTTTTCCGTTGTGTCTCTCCATCTCTCCTCATCTCTCCACTGTGATAGCCAATGTGTAGCGAGCTGTAAGTGTGTTCAGGGGAAATATGGCCGCCGTGCATCACCCAGGTGAATGATACTGTACACATTGGGGTTTGTTTCCCCCATACAATATGAAGCTACTGTACACATTCGGGTTTGTTTCCCACCATACAATATGAAGCTACTGTACACATTGGGGTTTGTTTCCCCCCATACAATATGAAGCTACTGTACACATTGGGGTTTGTTTCCCCCCATACAATATGAAGCTACTGTACACATTGGGGTTTGTTTCCCCCATACAATATGAAGCTACTGTACACATTGGGGTTTGTTTCCCCCCATACAATATGAAGCTACTGTACACATTGGGGTTTGTTTCCCCCATACAATATGAAGCTACTGTACACATTGGGGTTTGTTTCCCCCCATACAATATGAAGCTACTGTACACATTGGGGTTTGTTTCCCCCCATACAATATGAAGCTACTGTATACATTGGGGTTTGTTTCCCCCCATACAATATGAAGCTACTGTACACATTGGGTTTGTTTCCCCATACAATATGAAGCTACTGTACACATTGGGGTTTGTTTCCCCCCATACAATATGAAGCTACTATACACATTGGGGTTTGTTTCCACCCATACAATATGTTGCTACTGTACACATTGGGGTTTGTTTCCCCCCATACAATATGAAGCTACTGTACACATTGGGGTTTGTTTCCCCATACAATATGAAGCTACTGTACACATTGGGGTTTGTTTCCCCCCATACAATATGAAGCTACTGTACACATTGGGGTTTGTTTCCCCCCATACAATATGAAGCTACTGTACACATTGGGGTTTGTTTCCCCCATACAATATGAAGCTACTGTACACATTGGGTTTGTTTCCCCCCATACAATATGAAGCTACTGTACACATTGGGGTTTGTTTCCCCCCATACAATATGAAGCTACTGTACACATTGGGGTTTGTTTCCCCCCATACAATAGGAAGCTACTGTACACATTGGGGTTTGTTTCCCCCCATACAATATGAAGCTACTGTACACATTGGGGTTTGTTTCCCCCCATACAATAGGAAGCTACTGTACACATTGGGGTTTGTTTCCCCCCATACAATATGAAGCTACTGTACACATTGGGGTTTGTTTCCCCCCATACAATATGAAGCTACTGTACACATTGGGGTTTGTTTCCCCCCATACAATATGAAGCTACTGTACACATTGGGGTTTGTTTCCCCCATACAATATGAAGCTACTGTACACATTGGGGTTTGTTTTCCCCCATACAATATGAAGCTACTGTACTCATTGGGGTTTGTTTCCCCCCATACAATATGAAGCTACTGTACACATTGGGGTTTGTTTCCCCCCATACAATATGAAGCTACTGTACACATTGGGGTTTGTTTTCCCCCATACAATATGAAGCTATTGTACAAATTGGGGTTTGTTTTCCCCCATACAATATGAAGCTACTGTACACATTGGGGTTTGTTTCCCCCATACAATATTAAGCTACTGTACACATTGGGGTTTGTTTCCCCCCATAAAATATGAAGCTACTGTACACATTGGGGTTTGTTTCCCCCCATACAATATGAAGCTACTGTACACATTGGGGTTTGTTTCCCCCCATACAATATGAAGCTACTGTACACATTGGGGTTTGTTTCCCCCATACAATATGAAGCTACTGTACACATTGGGGTTTGTTTCCCCCCATACAATATGAAGCTACTGTACACATTGGGGTTTGTTTCCCCCCATACAATATGAAGCTACTGTACACATTGGGGTTTGTTTCCCCCCATACAATTTGAAGCTACTGTACACATTGGGGTTTGTTTTCCCCCATACAATATGAAGCTACTGTACACATTGGGGATGGTTTCCGCCCGTACAATATGAAACCCTCGGGCCCTTGGAGATTTTTTGAAAAAGACCTGGTGGATGAAATCGATTTTTCACTCTTCTTTTCATTTTCCACAGGGCAAAAGTTGTAATTTAATTTGTTCAGAAAACAATATAATAACAATTTTCTAATTCAAAGCGGAAACTGTGACACAATAGCCATGCTCACACAACTTGCCACAAGATAAAATCTACCTGACATTTATGCTAGCCCCCCCCCCCCCCCACCCCTATTGTTTTTTTCAGACTGGCACCGTGAAAATAATGAAACACACAACATGATATGTTATTTTATTACTAAACCAAACAGGATCCATTGCTAATCTTCACACTCCTCCTCTATTCTCCCAACTCAAAGAGCTGCCACGGAGGGCTCTGCTTGATATCACCCGTTCTAGGCTGCATCCTTAGAAAGGTCACAGGCATCAAGAAAATAGGAGGAATCAGCCAGGAGGGTTTAAAGTTGTATTAATGAGGACCCCCTCACCGGCACAACTCTTAGAGGTCAGCCCATCACCTAAAAGGATAAAGAAGTATCATGGGGAGACAGGCTGGGCAGGATGGTCTGAACCACTCACTCTGTTATCTCCTATGGCTCTGCTCTTATGAAAGCAACCGCTGTCAAGGGTCCCTGGATGGATGAAAGATAACCCCCCCCACACACCCCACCCACCCCTCTCCTCCACCACCACTGTTGCAAAGCCTCAGAAAGTTTCCTGCTGGTGGTGTCTGTAAATAATTTATCCAATATATTTTGTACTCTTTGAGCATTTTTAAGAGACATGCACTGCTACATTATCCTACACTTTGAGGACCTACTCTGAAGAGGTGAAATATGTGAGATTGGAAACCACTTAAGATGACACAGTTGCCTTATTTCGTGCAATACTTTGGAGGTGGAAGGGTATTTGGAGGAAATGGTGGTACTTGGCTGGGAGGTGTAAACCATCTACAGGTAAGCTTTATACATACATGACCTTAAACTGCAGCTGATCCAACGTCACAATAAGCATAATAAACAGGTTATTCTTTACTATTTGTCCTACTATTGTTCTATACATCTACATGCTGCATTTTATGCATATTTTTGCATTTATTTTCTTTACAATATGCCGCTTGTACATAACTCTTAACATCTAGTCCATAAGCCGAACATTCAAGATCCTTTTATTTGCTAAATTGACTGCCAGTTTAAATTAACTCATTTTTCCTTTCAAAGTAAACTGTCCTAAAAGATGGACCAACACTTGTGTGTCTGTGTATGAGGCTATTTAAAACAGTCACATCTTGCTCTAGTCATAATAAGCTAAAACAATACAACAACATTCAGCAATGTATAGGCGTCAGTACAAAGACATGTTTATTTTGTTTGAGGTTAACACCCCATGTGGCCAGGAAAAAAAAAACATGGCTGTCGTCATGGCAACCATTAAAGTGGAATAGCTGTGTTCCAGCATGGTGTGTGTGTGTGTGTGTGTGTGTGTGTGTGTGTGTGTGTGTGCGTGTGTGTGTGTGTGTGTGTGTGTGTGTGTGTGTGTGTGTGTGTGTGTGTGTGTGTGTGTGTGTGTGTGTCTGTGTATGAATGAAAGCAGATTTAAAAAGTAATTTCATCAGCAACTGTTGTGTTCATAAGAATTTCCGTCTCAGAGGCACAGATGGAAAACAAGTGCTTTTCCACACAGCAACAACGGGCTACTCTTGTATTGATAGCATAGACCTTGTCGATACTCAGTCAGGTATACATTCATGTTATTTCTCTTCGTAGGATGGAAATGGTGTACAGAATAAGACCTGAAGGTCTTGTTATATCCCTCAATGCCGGGTACTCACTGTCTCCACAAGTGTCGTATGGTTGTGAACCCCAGCGGTTCAACACACTAAAAGCTAATTGTTCTATATAGTTCCAAATAAGGGTTTGTTGGCTTTTAACCAAAGCGGAACACTTTTTTTCGCGGAACCCTTTTTTCACAGAACCTTTTTTTTATAAATGTTTTATAAAGAACCATTCTCATAAGGTTCTAAATGGAACCTGCACAATGCTATAAAGAACACTTTCCTAAGGTACTATAAAGAACACTTTCCTAAGGTTCTATAAAGAAATCGATAATAAAAGGTTCTATACAGCACCAAGAAAAGGTTCCGCTATGGTTATAGACTTTTTGGGGGCTAAATAGAATCATTTTTTATGGTTCTTAATTGAACCTGTATGGAGAATGGTTCTATAAAGAACCTTTCTCAATCTAAAAGTTAATTTGTAGAACCATCAAGTTTTATTTATTTATTGTGGTTTAATAGCCATAATATATTGTTAAAATTCCATAGGTTTTATTCCTGTGTTTATTAACTAGTTGAATCAGGTGTGCTAGGTCTGGAATGGCTGGGGGTCCCTGAGGAGGGAATTAAGAACTACTGACTTACTCAACCGTTCTCAATTGACACAAGGCCATAGCTGAGTCTTTCACAAGACACCATCACTGGCTTTAGTCTTATAAAACATGTAACTGCATAACACAACATATTAGATAAACTGGAATGACACTATCACTCACGGTTGCACAAAAAAAGAGCTGTGAGCAAACCCCCCCCCCAGAATAAATTCTAACGATCCAACGTCTCTACATTTTCATTATCACTAAAAGTGGAAAGAACACTTTTATTGAACTGCAAAAGACCATTGGAGGGCTGAAAGTGTTTTTCGGGCAGTATGGCTCCACATGAAAAAACACCTCCCTTCCCAAAGAGCCCTTGAGGAACCCACCATTTTAGTGTGTAAGGCTTCGACTCTATACACAAGCAGGCGTTACAGCGTCAGTACTGACAGGAAACTTCCAATGTATTGACAGAAGGTGATTCCCTGAAGCAGATTTTCAGCCATAAGATATTACAAATAAGTGGTTATAAATTCTTGTATTAAACTTCTGAAGTCAGAATGAATGAGATGTAATTAACTACACCAGGCAGAGGTAGATAATGGCAAGGACTGAGTAGCCTACTTTAAATGGGCCCCAAATGATTTGGCACTGACACCTGCAAGTCTGGCGATTGTCAGTTCCCTAACCATCATGGTTGCCAGTGACAATGGGGTTCACTGCACAAAGGAGCAGCCAGAAAAGGCCACACGGTCCCTAAATGTTAACTTCCCTAAAGGAGTCATTCAAAAAACAGGAACAGCAAGTATCCATGGGGAAATACCTTAGGATTAGAGGGGCAGAAAGATTGAGAAAGTAATTTGAAAAATAATGGGCTTTTTAATGACTAAACCTATGGGACACCCAGATGTGCTCTTTGTTAATTTTCACTAGTGTAATGTAAAATTCCAACTGCTTAATTACTCTAGGAAACACAAAGCAACTGGTTTTAATGAAACAATTATGGGAACAGCCGCTAACATAGCACCATGCACAGCTAACGTACATAAATACGTCCCTCCTTGATGAAACACTGGTGCTTTTTGACAAGGAAGTTGTCAAGGCTTTCATGTTATAACCAATAAGAATAAACCCATAGTTCTTCATCAATGGTTAGGCCCCATCGGCTTACAGTTATGTTTCACAACTATATGACCTAAATGTAGTTGGGGATTTTTTTTTGTGTGCAAATTTTGGATTAATAGATTCTTATAAATTAATCTGTTAACGAGGGTGAATTTTTTAGTAGCAAAGGGTTTTAGATGGCTATTGTTCCTATGCATGTAATATAATGCATCTAATGGGGCAATGTTGGCTTTGTTTGCCCTTTAAAGATGAAAATATTGTTAAGGAACATCTCTACAGAATTCAATTTTTGTCGATTTTTGTTGTTGTTGAGAAAATCAATAAAGACACCAACTGGGGCAAAAAGTAGACTGGTTGGAAACATCTGAATAACAGCTGTTGGTAAATATCATTACAATGTTAAATGCTTTTCCGCTGGTTTAATGCTGAAATATCAGATTTGTCGGCTCTAAAGACATTAACATTTAGACCAATCAATATAACTTATGGTTGCGCCATACACATTTTATTGGGGGACATTTTTACTGAGATTCCATACATAGCAGTAACATGTATTCTGTTAAAGATGAAGGACATCAGGCCGAGTATTAGTGATTTGCTCAAAATAAAACTTCAGTGGCTCTATAGCCATGAACAGAGAGTTAATGAATTCACATTCAAACGCAGCACCAGTGAAATGAAAATGACATTACCATCCCTTTGTTATACATCAATGAGAATGGCACTGCACCTTTTTAATAAATTATACCAAAGGGGTAGCACCATACATTCACTCAACAATAGTTGTAATTCAATTTTTTATGTATTTTTTTTTCAATTGTGGAAATATGTTCTCTCACAGCTCTCCTGCACATACAAGTAATACAAGGGGTCTACTGCAAACCTACTGCAGCCATGTACACTGAGAGTGAGGAAGCAAGTTCAGGAAGTGAATACCTTTCATTAATAAATGAACAAAACAGGAAACAGGAAGAGCCGCACCGACATGAAACAGGAACAACGACAACTTGTTACATGTCACAACCGAAGGGAGTGACATATAAAGGGCAGGTAATCAAGGAGGTGATAGAGTCCAGGTGAGTGTCAAATATGCATGTAACGCTGGTGACAGGTGTGTGCCATAACGAGCAGCCTGGTGACCTAGAGGTAGGAGAGGGTTGTACACGTGTCAGTACCCCCAACGACCAAAATGATGATCCCGGGGATCAGGAGCGGACCGGTCGATCCTGCTGAGGCACGGAACCATGACGACCTAGAGCACCTGAGAGAGAGCATACGTGACAGTACCCACTCCCCGGCTCCAGTCGCAGGATGCCAACCAAAGGGACTATCCCGGGGATCCGAACCAGTCACCTCCGCTGAGGCGCAGAAACCTGATGAACCGGAAAAGGCGTGAGAGCCTGATGAGCGTGCTGAGACCTCCCCGGTTGCCTCGGTCGAGGCGCAGCAACCTGATGAACCGGAAAAGGCGTGAGAGCCTGATGAGCGGGCTGAGACCTCCCCGGTTGCCTCGGTCGAGGCGCAGAAACCTGATGAACCGGAAAAGGCGTGAGAGCCTGATGAGCGGGCTGGGACCTCCCCGGTTGCCTCGGTCGAGGCGCAGAAACCTGATGAACCGGAAAAGGCGTGAGAGCCTGATGAGCGGGCTGAGACCTTCCCGGTTGCCTCGGTCGAAGCACAGGAACCTGTTGACCAGGTGAAAGCATGGGAGTGTATCGAGCCCACAGACGCATGGGAGTGTATCGAGCCCACAGACGCATGGGAGTGTATCGAGCCCACAGACGCATGGGAGTGTATCGAGCCCACAGACGCATGGGAGCCTACAAACCAGCTCCAGCACCCGGACCCGACATCACCCCCAACACACACACAAAAAAAACACTCCCTGATGCTTCCATTTGTTGAGTCGTCGTTCTGCGTGTAACACTGCTGACAGGTGTGCGCCATAACGAGCAACCTGGTGACATAGAGGCCTGAGAGGGAGCACACGTAACACCTACTGCAATTAAAGTAATGAAAGCTACCTACTGCATTTAAAGTTGTAAAAGCTACCTACTGCATCACAAGTTGTAAAAGCTACCTACTGTGTCTCAAGTTGTAAAAGCTACCTACTACATCACAAGTTGTAAAAGCTACCTACTGCATCTCAAATTGTAAAAGCTACCTACTGCATCTCAAATTGTAAAAGCTACCTACTGCATCACAAGTTAACTTTTGCTAGAAAAGCATTGTTCATGCTGGATCTAAATGGATAATGCCGTGACTATGTGGCAAGCAGAGAGTGTCGCTGTCAAGGGTGGACCTGCCAGCAGCGGCTCTGTTCTATGACATGCTACTGCACACATTCAAAACGAAACAAATAACACGTTGCAACACAATGACAAGTATATTCTACTGTCATTAACCACTATCAGGTTACATCACCATCAACTATAATCACAGTCAGGTTACAACACCATCAACTATAATCACAGTCAGGTTACAACACCATCAACTATAATCACAGTCAGGTTACAACACCATCAACTATAATCACAGTCAGGTTACATCACCATCAACTATAATCACAGTCAGGTTACAACACCATCAACTATAATCACAGTCAGGTTACAACACCATCAACTATAATCACAGTCAGGTTACAGCACCATCAACTATAATCACAGTCAGGTTACATCACCATCAACTATAATCACAGTCAGGTTACAACACCATCAACTATAATCACAGTCAGGTTACAACACCATCAACTATAATCACAGTCAAGTTACAACCATCAACTATAATCACAGTCAGGTTACATCACCATCAACTATAATCACAGTCAGGTTACAACACCATCAACTATAATCACAGTCAGGTTACATCACCATCAACTATAATCACAGTCAGGTTACATCACCATCAACTATAATCACAGTCAGGTTACAACACCATCAACTATAATCACAGTCAGGTTACATCACCATCAACTATAATCACAGTCAGGTTACATCACCTATCAACTATAATCACAGTCAGGTTACAACACCATCAACTATAATCACAGTCAGGTTACAACACCATCAACTATAATCACAGTCAGGTTACAACACCATCAACTATAATCACAGTCAGGTTATATCACCATCAACTATAATCACAGTCAGGTTACATCACCATCAACTATAATCACAGTCAGGTTACAACACCATCAACTATAATCAAAGTCAGGTTACAACACCATCAACTATAATCACAGTCAGGTTACAACACCATCAACTATAATCATAGAGATCAATGAATATACAGACCACGTTAGAAATCACAATACACTACTTTACAAAATCTGCACTAATTTCACAACATCAAGAATGTAATGTGAGTCTAACATCGAGATCATTACAGAAAAACAATAACGCAGTAGGTTTGATTGTTTTACTCTTAGAAAGGACAGACATTTTGGGTTCTTTCATTGAACTTGATAGAGCAGCTGTATGGATTAACAGCGGTAGTTGCAGTCCAGCCGAAGGCCTATCCGTCTCAGTTAATAGAGCCTAGCCATTCATGTCAGCTTTTGTGGGAGATGAAAGTGTTGTGTATCCACACAGCAATTCACGGGACTTGAAAAGATATCTCTTGAGTTGAATGACTGCAATTTTCATTGAAAGCTAAATGTATTTCGCCATATCTGGCGACACCGTGGGGTCATTTGTCTTTGAACAATCTCTTCATCCTAAAGGAAGCTATGAAGCGGTCTCCATTGTTGCTGGTTCTGTATTTCCAGGTGTAAACATAAAACATAGGCCTACCCCATTTTGTATCTTTATTTAACTAGGCAAGTCAGTTAAGAACAAATTATTATTTACTAATATTGGCCTAGGAACAGTGGGTTAACTGCCTTGTTCCGGGGCAGAACGACAGATCTTTGTCAGCTCAGGGATATGATTTCGCAACCTTTCGGTTAGTAGTCCAAATCTCGAACCACTAGGCTACCTGCCGCCCCCATGCAGGCTGGTTAGGTGATGTGGCTATAAGCCTACCCCATACAGGCCGGTTGAGTGATGTTGCTATTCATCTAACTCACATCCTATCAAGTGAGCAAGTGTCCAAGAAAATCCAGTGCTCCAACTATAATCAATCATGCTATTGTCACATGCTCCATCCGTTCAGGAATCAGGGAAGCATGGGCTCCTCCAACCTATTCCGTAAAGGGACCAGGACAAAAGCAGTGCACTACATAAGGAATAGGGGGCAGACCTACAGTACGTTTAGGAGGCAGATCTAAGAATGTTGCGTTTTTCATGAGAATTGTTTAAGTCATTTAGCAGACTCTCCTTAGTTACAATAAAGAGCAAGACGTGCCACTCTGTTCTGGTCCAGCTGCGGTTTAAATAGGTCTATCATTGTAGCTCTTGACCACATGGCTGGACAGTAATTAAGATAAAACAAACGAGAGCCTGCAGCTTTTTGGAGTGTGGTGTAAAAAAGCAGAGCATCTCTTTATCATGGACATATCTCTCCCTCTTTTACAACCAATGGTGTCTATATGTTTTGACCATGACAGTAAGTTAATGGCAAGTCATTTAGTCTCATTAACTTGTTCAAAAGCCACATCATTCATTACTAGATTCAGCTGAGATCTGGAGCTTGGGGATTGTTTTTAACCAAATACAATGAGCTTAGTTTCAGAGTTCAGAGATGTTCAGGACCAGTTTATTACTGGCTACCCATTTTAAAACAGACTGGCAGAAAGCTTAAATTGTTGTTAATCTAACTGCACTGTCCAATTTACGTTACAATTTACACGGGGGAATAATAACAGGCTATTGTTTGAGGTGAGTGCAAACGTTATGAACTTGAAAATGTATTAATAAACCAATTAGACACATTTGGGCAGTCTTGATACAACATTTTCAAGAGAAATGCAACGGTTCATTGAATCAGTCTTAAACTTTGCACATACACTGTTGCCATCTAGTGGCGGAAATCTAAATTATGCCTGACCTGGAATAGAACATTATGGCCTTCTCTTGCATTTCAAAGATGATGAAAAGAAATGGTTGTATTTTTTTTGTATTATCTTTTACCAGATCTAATGTGCTATATTATCCTACATTAAGTTCACATTTCCACAAAATTCAAAGTGTGTCCATTTAAATGGTATCAAGAAAATCCAGATCCTTGCTTCAGGTCCTGAGCTACAGGCAGTCAGATTTGGAAATGTCATTTTAAGCGAAAAAAAATAAAAAAAGGGTCTGATCCTTAAGAGGTTTTAAGACATGAAGGTCAGTCAATAAGGACCATTTCAAGAGCATTGAAAGTGTCTTCAACTGTCGTCTCAAAAATCATTAAGTGCTATGATGAAACTGGCTCTAATGAGGACCTCCAGAGGAAAGGAAGACCCAGGGTTACCTTCGCTGCAGAGGATAAGTTCATTAGACTTACCATCCTGAGAATTTGGAGTCCAGATAAATGCTTCACAGAGTTCAAGTAACAGACACATCTCACCATCAACTGTTCAGAGGAAACTGCGTGAATCAGGCAATGGTCGAATTGCTGCAATGAAACAACTATTAAAGGACACCAATAAGAATAAGATAAGATACTTGCTTGGGCCAAGAAACACGAGCAATGGACATTAGACCGGTGAAAATCTGTCCTTTGGTCTGATGAGTCTAAATTTGAGATTTTTGGTGTCAACCACCATGTCTTTGTGAGATGCAGAGTAAGTGAAGCATGGGGGAGGAGGTGTGATGGTGAGGTGGTAATTTGCTGGTGACACTGTTTGTGATTTATTTAGAATTTGAGGCACACTTAACCAGCATGGCTACCACAGCATTCTGCAGGGATTCACCATTGTTACGATAACTAGGAGTGGTGGGTGGAATCAGGCGCAGAGAGCAGAGTTCAGTCGTTTGTCAAATTTATTCACCAGCGCAACAAAAACGGTCATGCCAACACACAGGGCGTATATAAGTTGCCAGTCCAAACAACAGGACAGAAATAGTCCGGCGAATAACGACAAGAACAAAATAACACCATCCAACACAGAGTAACAAGAAACAAGCCCGCACAAATACCCAGCGGGCCTAGTGCCCTTAAATAGCCTACAAACAAACACTAACACAAAACAGGTGTACCCAATTAACCAATAACCAAAAACAAACGGAAAGGGAATCGATAGCAGCTAATAGGCCGGCGACGACGACCGCCGAGCCCCGCCCGAACAGGAAGAGGCACCATCCTCGGCGAGGTTCGTGACAACAATTCCCATGTTTGGGATGTGTCGGACCGCAAGAGTGAAGGCAAACAGTCAACATGTGCTCTGCATATGTGACCGACCGGCTCAATTTGGTCAGCTACTTCCAGACACCGAAGTGAGAGAGAACAGCTCACTGAACATTACTCGCCCTAGCAGAGCTGGTTAGGCTGTTATGTTATCCAGAGCGTTGGTGAATGCAACTGTGCTGTAAGATTATCCAGAGCGTTTTGCGTTCAGAGCGCACAGCAGACACAGCACACTGTCCACCAAAACTCACAGACCATGCAAGGAGGGCATTAATCAGAGAAGCCACAAAGAGACCAAAGATAACCCTGAAGGAGCTGCAAAGCTCCACAGCGGAGTATCTGTCCACAGGACCACTTTAACCTCTTGAAACTAGGGGGCACTATTTTTATTTTTGAAAAAATAATGTTCCCAAAGTAAACCGCCTATTTCTCAGGACCGGATGCTAGAGTATGAAGCTAGAATATGCATATAATTGACAGCTTAGGATAGAAAACACTCTAAAGTTTCCAAAACTGTCAAAATATTGTCTGTGAGTATAACAGAACTGATATTGCAGGCGAAAACCTGAGGACAATCCAATCAGGAAGTGCCTCTTATTTTGAAAATGTTGTGTTCCTATGCATCCTTATTGGCCATTGAAAGGGATATCAACTAGATTCCTTTTTTAATGTATTACCTAAGGTGTCTACAGCCTTTAGACATTTGCTGTCTAACTAGGAGTCTCGTAAGTGAAAACATCCGAAGATCACCAAAGGTAAACGATTCATTTGATTGCTTTTCTGATTTTCGTGACCAAGCTGCCTGCTGCTAGCTGGACATAATGCTATGCTAGGCTATCGATAAATTTACGCAAACGCTTGTTTTGCTTTGGCTGTAAAGCATCATTTCAAAATCTGAGATGACAGGGTGATTAACAAAAGGCTAAGCTATGTTTTACTATATTTCATTTGTGATTTCATGAATATGAATATTTTCTAGTAATGTTTTTTGACTGTTCCGCTATGCTAATTAGTGTAGTTGATGACAATTCTCCCGGATCCGGAATCTATGGTATGACTTACAGATTGCTGTACACCAGCGGAACCCATCCAAATTGAAGGAGTTGTAGCAGTTTTGCCTTGAAGAATGGGCAAAAATCCCAGTGGCTCGATGTGCCAAGCCTATAGAGACATACCCCAAGAGACTTGCAGCTGTAATTGCCTCAAAAGGTTGCACTACAAAGTATTGACATTTGGGGGTGAATAGTTTTGCATGCTCAAGTTTTCAGTTGTTTTGTCTTGTTTATTTTTTGCGTTTATTTCAGGCTAAATGTAATCTAGACTTGGTTTCCTCTATTGTAATTGCTCCTCTTTTACCCCAGCTGCCGAACTAACCCTAATTCAGATGTTTTTATTATTATTATTATTTTTAAATCTTTATTTAACTAAGCAAGTCAGTTTTAAGAACAAATTATAATTCACAATGACAGCCTACCGGGGAACAGTGGGCTAACTGCCTTGTTCAGGGGTAGAACAATACATGTTTACCTTGTCAGCTCGAGGATTTGATCTAGCAACCTTTCAGTAACTGGTCCAGCATAGTAACCACTAGGCTACCTGCCACCCCAGATGACCATCCTACCCATGCTAGGTTACAGATATATAATTTATTGATCATCAGGTAAGGGTGCTCTCGAGTGGCTAGATGTTTTTTACCATTTAGCCATCAGATGTGCCACCAATACTCCTTATAGGACACATCACTGCACTCTAAACTCTTCTGTAAATTGGTCATCTCTGTATACCTGTCGCAAGACACACTGGTTGATGTTTATTTATAAAACCCTCTTAGGCCTCACTCCCCCCTATCTGAGATATCTACTGCAGCCTTCATCCAACACATACAACACCTGTTCTGCCAGTCACATTCTGCTAAAGGTCCTCTTTTCAGTTTGCTGCAGCTAGCGACTGGAATGAGCTGCAACAAAAACTCAAACTGAACTGTTTTATCTCAATCTCTTCATTCAAAGACTCAATCATGGAGACACTTACTGCCAGTTGTGGCTGCTTTGCGTGATGTATTGAGGTCTCAACGTCCTTGCCCATTGTGCTGTTGTCTATGCCCAACAATGTTTGAACCCTGTTTTGTGTTGGTACCATGTTGTGCTGCTGCCATGCTGTGATGGTACCATGTTGTGTTGCTACCATGTTGTGCTGTTGCCATGCTGTGATGCTACCATGTTGTGTTGCTGCCATGTTGTGTTGCTACCATGTTGTGTAGCTACCATGGTGTGCTGCTGCCATGTTGTGTTGCTACCATGTTGTGCTGTTGCCATGCTGTGATGCTAGCATGTTGTGTTGCTACCATGTTGTTGTCTTGCACCTCGGGCTCCCAGGTGGCGCAGCAGTCTAAAGGTGTCACTGCAGACACTGGTTAGAATCCAGGCTGTATCACAACCCGGCTGTGATTGGGAGTCCCATAGGGCAGTGCACAACTGGCCCAGCATTGTTCGGGTTTGGCCGGTGTAGGTCGTCATTGTAGATAATAATTTGTTCTTAACTGACTTGCCTACTTAAAGAAAAGGATAAATACAAATAAATGTTGTGTTGCTGCCATGCTATGTTGTTGTCTTAGGTCTCTCTTTATGTAGTGCTGTGTTGTCTCTCTTGTCGTGATGTGTGTTTTGTCCTATATTTTCATTTAATTTATTAGTTTTTTTCATCCCAGCCCCCTGCCCTGCAGGAGGCCTTTTGCCTTTTCGTCGGCTGTCGTTGTAAATAAGAAATTGTTCTTATCTGACTTGCCTAGTTAAACAATGGTTCAAAAAATAAAATTAAAAAATATATGATCTCAGCCATTCATGGCTAGTTGGAAGATTCCTGACTTTCCCCGGGGCTAAACCAGCTAGGCTCGTAATTTAACAATTTTATTCGTAGTTACAGATGGCATACAAGTTTGTTATTAAGGCAAGTTCACATTTTCGATAAGGCATTTCTGCATATAAAACGCATTTAAAAAAATAAGAAGGTTACATTCAAAAGGCTCTCGTGTGAAGTAGTGACCCGTGACATACGCTTAGTCGGAGGTCAGGTGGGCACTCCTTCAAGACTGTTGGAAAAGCATTCCTCATGAAGCTGGTTGAGAGAGTGTAAAGAGTTAAAATCTAAAATATATTTTGATTTGTACAACACTTTTATGGTTACTACATGATTCCATATGTGTTATTTTATAGTTCTGATGTCTTCACTATTATTCCACAATGTAGAAAAAACTACAAATAACGAAAAACCCTTGAATGAGTAGGTGTGTCCAAACTTTTGAATGGTACTGTACGTTTTCTCGCAAGAAGTTATGACAAAGGCTGCAATGAAATCTAACAATACAGCTCCCAGAATCTTCTTATTACTAATTTCCTTCAACCAATCATCAGTCATTTGTGTTTGTGTCAGTGCAGTACGTTGAGTGCCCTTCTCTTTAACCATGCTGAAAGTCTGGTCCAACACAATTTCTTCCAACAGTTTGCTAAGAGCTGACAGCAAGCTGATAGGTCTGATGTTAGACACAGTAAAGGCCGCGTTGCCACTCTTGGATAGTGGAATGACTTTGGCTTCCCTCCAGGCCTGAGGATAACCACCTTCCTCTAGGCTCAGATTAAAGATATGACAGATAGGAGTGGCTATAGAGTCAGCTACCATTCTCAGTAGCTTTCTATTTAAGTTGTCAATGCCAGGAGGTTTGTCATTATTGATCGATAACAATCATGTTGTTATCACCTCTCCCACACTAACATTACAAAATTAAAACTTACAATGATTTTCTTCCATTATTTGTTTTTTTACACATGGTTATGACTGTTCGTTGTTGGCATTTCCTGCCAAAGTTTGCCAACATCAAATGGTTTTGTGATAAATAAGCCATCAGATTCAATTAGTTTAATTTGTCTTTCTGATCATAATTTAATGTAAAGTACAACAACATTTTTTTCATTGATCTTGAATTCATAATACAGTTTATTCTTCTTTTTGTTGAGTTCAGTCACAAAATTTCTCAATTTACAGTAAGTCTGCCAGTCAGATGTGCATCCAGACTTATTATCTACTCTTTTCCCCATCTCTTTCCATCTTTTTCAACCGTAGTTATTTCATTCCTCATCAATCAATGGGCCCTTAACAGTTCTAACTGTCACTTTCCTAACAGGTGCATAATTATCAATAATTGGAATAAGACATTTCTTAAATTCATCAAGTGCAGCTTCTCGAGTCTAAGCTCTGTTTAGGGGTTTCTACTAAGCTATATGGAATTGTTTTAAGAATGTCATGCCAAGGATAATGTTGCTATTTGATTTTGAATTTCAAAATGAATTTTCAAAAAAATATATAATAATGTAAAAATGATTTTGATTAAACATTTTATGCTTGTGTTCCTAGCGCCAACAGTGCAATAGTATCTAACAACTCACAATAATACACACATATCTACAAAAGTTAGAGGATGGAATTTAGGAAAATATAATATCAGGAAGAGGTATATTGGAGTCCGGAGAATAATATATGTATAAACTGTATATATGTATATACACACAGTCTTATGAAAAGGTTTGGACACCCCTCTAAAGCTGCATAATAATTTACTCTGTCGAAAATGATCACAGTGGCATGCCATTTATTTTCTAATAAAAGCTGAGTACTGGGGTATTGTCCAGACAAAGATTTTTAGTGTAGCAATATTAAGTTGTATGAAATTAAATCAGATGTGAAAAATAGGCTATGCAAAAATGTGGGCAGCCTTGTCATTCTGTTGATTTGAATACCTGTAACTACTTAGCACTGATTAATTGGAACACACAATTGGTTTGTTGAGCTCATTAAGCCTTGAACTTCATAGACAAGTGCATCCAATCATGAGAAAAGGTATTTAAGGTGGCCAATTGCAAGTTGTTGTTCTCTTTGACTCTCCTCTGAAGAGTGGCAACATGGGGGCCTCAAAACAACTCTCAAATGACCTGAAAACAAAGATTGTTCAACATTATGGTTTAGAGGAAGGCTACAAAAAGCTATTGGAGAGATTTAAGCTGTCAGTGCCCACTGTGAGGAACATAGTGAGGAAATGGAAGACCACAGGCACAGTTCTTGTTAAGGCCAGAAGTGGAAGGCCAAGTAAAATATCAGAGAGGCAAAGGGCGAAGGATGGTGAGAACAGTCAGAAACAGCCCAGACCACCTCCAAAGACCTACAACATCATCTTGCTGCAGATGGTGTCACTGTGCATCGTTCAACAATTCAGCACACTTTGCACAAGGAGAAGCTGTATGTGAGAGTGATGCGGAAGTAGCCTTTTCTGCACACACGCCACAAACAGAGTCGCTTGAGGTATGCAAATGCACATTTGGACAAGCCAGCTTCATTTTGGAATAAGATGCCGTGGACTGATGAAACAAATATTGAGTTATTTGGCCATAACAAGGGATGTTATGCATGGCGGCAAAAGAACACAGCGTTCCAAGCAAAACACTTGCTTCCAACAGTAGAATTTGGTGAGGGTTCCATCATGCTGTGGGGCTGTGTGGCCAGTGCCGGTACTGGGAATCTTGTTAAAGTTGAGGGTCGCATGGATTCCACTCAATATCAGCAGATTCTTCGGAATAATGTTGAAGAATCAGTCACAAAGGTGAAGTTACACCGGGATATTTCAACAAGACAACGACCCAAAACACTGCTCAAAATCTACCCGGGCATTTATGCAGAGGAACAAGTACAATGTTCTGGAATGGCCATCCCAGTCCCCAGACCTGAATATCATTGAGAATCTGTGGGATGATTTGAAGCGGGCTGTCCATGCTCAGCAACCATCAAACCTAACTGAACTGGAGATGTTTTGTAAGGAGAATCTGTGGGATGATTTGAAGTGGGCTGTCGAAGCTCGGCAACCACCAAATCTAACTGAGCTGGAGATGTTTTGTAAGGAGAATCTGTGGGATGATTTGAAGCGGGCTGTCCATGCTCGGCAACCATCAAACCTAACTGAACTGGAGAAGTTTTGTAAGGAGAATCTGTGGGATGATTTGAAGTGGGCTGTCGATGCTCGGCAACCATCAAACCTAACTGAACTGGAGATGTTTTGTAAGGAGAATCTGTGGGATGATTTGAAGCGGGCTGTCCATGCTCGGCAACCATCAAACCTAACTGAACTGGAGATGTTTTGTAAGGAGAATCTGTGGGATGATTTGAAGTGGGCTGTCGAAGCTCGGCAACCACCAAATCTAACTGAGCTGGAGATGTTTTGTAAGGAGAATCTGTGGGATGATTTGAAGTGGGATGTCGAAGCTCGGCAACCACCAAATCTAACTGAACTGGAGATGTTTTGTAAGGAGAATCTGTGGGATGATTTGAAGCGGGCTGTCCATGCTCGGCAACCATCAAACCTAACTGAACTGGAGATGTTTTGTAAGGAGAATCTGTGGGATGATTTGAAGTGGGCTGTCGAAGCTCGGCAACCACCAAATCTAACTGAGCTGGAGATGTTTTGTAAGGAGAATCTGTGGGATGATTTGAAGCGGGCTGTCCATGCTCGGCAACCATCAAACCTAACTGAACTGGAGAAGTTTTGTAAGGAGAATCTGTGGGATGATTTGAAGTGGGCTGTCGATGCTCGGCAACCATCAAACCTAACTGAACTGGAGATGTTTTGTAAGGAGAATCTGTGGGATGATTTGAAGCGGGCTGTCCATGCTCGGCAACCATCAAACCTAACTGAACTGGAGATGTTTTGTAAGGAGAATCTGTGGGATGATTTGAAGTGGGCTGTCGAAGCTCGGCAACCACCAAATCTAACTGAGCTGGAGATGTTTTGTAAGGAGAATCTGTGGGATGATTTGAAGTGGGATGTCGAAGCTCGGCAACCACCAAATCTAACTGAACTGGAGATGTTTTGTAAGGAGAATCTGTGGGATGATTTGAAGCGGGCTGTCCATGCTCGGCAACCATCAAACCTAACTGAACTGGAGATGTTTTGTAAGGAGGAATAGTCCAAAATAGCTTCATCCAGAATCCAGACACTCGTTAGAGGCTATGGGAAGCGTCTAGAGGCTGTGATTTTAGCAAAAGGAGGCTCTACTAAATATTGATGTGATTGTTCTATTAGGGTGCCCAAATGTATGCACCTGTCAAATTTGTTTTGATGCATATTGCACATTTTCTGTTAATCCAATAAACCTAATTTCACTACTGAAATATTACTGTGTCCATCAGTTATTTGATAGATCAAAATTAAATTGCTGATCCAAACACCCAATTATTTATAAATGGAAATAATGGAAATTGTCAGGGGTGCCCAAACTTTTTCATACAACTGTATATATATAATATATATATACATATATTGTATATCTAAATATAGAGTTGAAATTGGAAATTAACATAGACTTAGGTTGGAGTCATTAAAAATCGTTTTTCAACCACTCCACAATTAATTTGTGAACAAACTATAGTTTTGGCAAGTCGTTTAGGACATCTACTTTGTGCATGACACAATAAACTTTTCCAGCAATTGTTTACAGACAGATTATTTCACTTATAATTCACTGTATCGCAATTCCAGTGGGTCAGAAGTTTACATACACTAAGATGACTGTGCTTTAAAACAGCTTGATCATTTCCAGAAAATTATGTCATGGCTTTAGAAGCTTCTGATAGGCTAATTGACAAAATTTGAGTCAATTGGAGGTGTACCTGTGGATGTATTTCAAGGCCTACCTTCAAACTCAGTGCCTCTTTGCTTGACATCATGGGAAAATCAAAAGAAATCAGCCAAGACCTCAGAAAATAATTTGCAGACCTCCACAATTCTGGTTCATCATTGGGAGCAATTTCCAAACACCTGAAGGTACCATGTTCATCTGTACAAACAATAGTATGCAAGTATAAACCCCATGGGATCACGCAGCCTTCATACCACTCAGGAAGGAGTAGCCTTCTGTCTCCTAGAGATGAACGTACTTTGATAAACGTGCAAATCAATCACAGAACAATAGCAAAGGACATTGTGAAGATGCTGGAGGAAACAGGTACAAAAGTGTCTATATCCACAGTAAAACGAGTCCTACATCGACATAAGCTGAAAGGCCGCTCAGCAAGGAAGAATCCACTGCTCCAAAACCACATAAGAAAGCCAGACTACGGTTTGCAACTGCACATGGGGACAAAGCTCATACTTTTTGGAGAAATGTCCTCTGGTCTGATGAAACAAAAATCTGACTATTTAGGCATAATGACCATCATTATGTTTGGAGGAAAAAGGGGGAGCTATGCTAGCTGAAGAACAACATCCCAACCATGAAGCACGGGGGTAGCAGCATCATGTTGTGGGGGTGCTTTGCTGCAGGAGGCACTGGTGCACTTCACAAAATAGATGGCATCATGAGGAACGACAATTTTGTGGATATATTGAAGCAACATCTCAAGACATCAGTCAGGAAGTTAAAGCTTGGTCACAAATGGGTCTTCCAAATGGACAATGACCCCAAGCATACTTCCAACATTGTGGTAAAATGGCTTAAGGAAAACAAAGTCAAGGTATTGGAGTGGCCATCACAAAGCCCTGACCTCAAAGCCATAGAAAGTTTGTGGGCAGAACTGAAAAAGTGTGTTCGAGCAAGGAGGCCTACAAACCTGACTTAGTTACACCAGCTCTGTCAGGAGGAATGGGCCAAAATTCACCCAAATTATTGTGGGAAGCTTGTGGAAGGCTTGCCGAAACGTTTGGCCCAAGTTAACCTCTTACACTTATGGTGGCGCTATTTCATTTTTGGAAGAAAAACGTTCCCGTTTTAAACAAGATATTTTGTCACAAAAAGATGCTCGACTATGCATATAATTGCTACTGTTCGAAAGAAAACACTCTGACGTGTCCAGAAATACAAATATCTTCTCTGTGCGTGCCCTTTAACGTGAGCTTCAGGCAAAACCAAGATGACTTGGCATCCAGGAAATGACAAGGATTTTTGAGGCTCTGTCTTTCATGATCTCCTTATATGGCTGTGAACGCAAGAGGAATGAGTCTGCCCTTTCTGTCGTTTCCCCAAGGTGTCTGCAGCATTGTGACGTATTTGTAGGCAGATCGTTGGAAGATTGACCATAAGAGACCACATTTACCACGTGTCCGCCCGGTGTCCTGCGCCGAAATTGGTGCGCAAAAGTCACCTGCCAGTATTTTTCCATGGGGCACAGAGAGAGAAGCAAGCTTCCATGAACTGCATGTCAATGAAGAGATATGTGAAAAAACACCTTGAGGATTGATTCCAAACAACGTTTGCCATGTTTCGGTCGATATTATGTAGTTAATCCGGAAAAAGTTTCACGTTGTAGGTGACTGCATTTTCGGTTCGTTTCGGTAGCCAGGCGCAATGTAGAAAACGGAACGATTTCTCCTACACACAGACGCTTTCAGGAAACACTGCGCATTTGGTATGTGGCTGGGAGTCTCCTCATTGAAAACATCAGAAGCTCTTCAAAGGTAAATTATTTTATTTATTTGGTTATCTGGCTTTGTGAAAATGTTGCGTGCTACATGCTACACAAAATGCTATGCTAGCTTTGCATACTCTTACACAAATTAGTCAATTTCTATGGTTCAAAAGCATATTTTGAAAATCTGAGATGACAGTGTTGTTAAGAAAAGGCTAAGCTTGAGAGCAAACGCATTATTTTAATTTTATTTGCGATTTTCAGAAATCGTTAACGTTGCGTTATGCTAATGAGCCTGAGGCTTAGTCACAATCC
Organism: Oncorhynchus masou masou; assembly: GCF_036934945.1. Lineage (NCBI taxonomy): Eukaryota > Metazoa > Chordata > Actinopteri > Salmoniformes > Salmonidae > Oncorhynchus > Oncorhynchus masou. The sequence goes on from NC_088243.1 coordinate 87,688,930, forward strand.
CGGATCCGGGATGGGGAGTTTCAAGAGGTTAAACAATGTAAATGCAATGCTACCAAATACTAATTGAGTGCATGTAAACTTCTGAGTCACTGGGCATGTGTTGAAATAAATAAAAGCTGAAATACATCATTCTCTCTACTAGTATTCAGACATTTCACATTCTTAAAATAAAGTGGTGATCCTCCTGACCTAAAACAGGGACTTTTTTACCTGGATTAAATGTCAGGAAATTTGAGAAACTGAGTTTAAATGTAGTTGGCTGAGGTGTATGTAAACTTCCCACTTCAACTGTAGATTCTTCAAAGTAGCCACCATTTGCCTTGACAGCTTTGCACACTTTTTCCATTCTCTGTTAGTATAATTTAATTATGCCAATGTGCTTTCATCAATTGAAAGCCCTTAATCTATTTTATGAGAATTTGTAAGATTTCTTGTTTGCATAAAATAGACGCAGACCAGTCTTTCAATAATAGGTAATAGAATTTATTCTCGGAGCGCGCTACCACTTAAACACTTACAGCAGTTTATATACAGATCATGACGTCATTTTACTGCTTTAACAGAATCACCTCCTCTCGACCGGGACATAGTAAGGTGAAAAGTTCATTCTAACTTACTAACACACTCCCAGATAACTTTTGACCCCTCAACATTATCGATCACCACTGAACTGACAGTTATAATTAAAAGGAAAACCTGCACTCACTGCCTTACCTAAAAACCCCAGAGCTAAATTTCAGTTGGGTCAACCATAGGCTAATGACCTTATGTGTTTATACAGTCCACAACCCACTTGTTTCTGCCCAGTTGGAATGGTGTTCATTAACTTTTTATTACTCCTTGTCCTGTCACACAATCCCTTCTTATGAACTCATATTGTCAATCACTTATAAAACAGTATAAGTTTACCTAGATACAATTCTATTTAAAATGGGGATATTGTTTATTCATTTATCCATAATAAATCCATAATAAATTCAACATTCTCTCAACCAGCTTCACCTGGAATGCTTTTCCAACCGTCTTAAAGGAGTTCCCACATATTCTGAGCACTTGTTGGCTGCATTTCCTTCACTCTGCAGCCCAACTCATCCTAAACCATCTCAATTGTGTTGAGGTCAGGTGATTGTGGAGGACAGGTTTTGATTGAAAAACATATGATTGTCTCACTAACCCAAACCAGATGAGACCGCTTGTCACATGCATTGGTAGCCATGCTGGTCAAGTGTGCCTTGAATTCTAAATACATCACAGACCGTTTCACCAGCAAATCACCTCCACACATCACTCTTCATCCTCCATGCTTCACAGTGGGAAACACACATGCGGAGATTGTCCGTTCACCTACTCTGCATCTCACAAAGACATGGTGGTTGCAACCAAAAATCTCAACTTTGGACTCATCAGACCAAAGGACAGATTTCCACCGGTCTAATGTCCATTGCTCGTGTTTCTTGGCCCAAGCAAGTCTCTTCTTATTTTTGGTTTCCTTTAGTAGTGGTTTCTTTGCAGCAATTTGGCCATGAAGGCCTGATTCACACAGTCGCCTCTGAACAGTTGATGTTGAGATGTGTGTGTTTTACCTGAACTCTATGAAGCATTTATTTGGAATGTAATCTAAGTTTCAGTTATTCTAATGAACGTATCCACTGCAGCAGAGGTAAGTCTGGGTCTTTCTTTCCTGGGGCATTCCTTACGAGAGCCAGTTTCATCGTAGCGCTTGATGGTTTTTGTGACTCCACTTGAAGAAAATCTCAAAGTTCTTGATCTTTTCCACATTCACCGACCTTCATGTCTTAAAGTAATGATGGACTGTCATTTTCTTTTGCTTATTTGAGCTGTTCTTGCCATAATATGGGCTTGGTCTTTTAACAAATATGGCTAGCTTCTGTTTACCACCCCTACCTTGTCACACCACAACTGATTGGTTCAAACGCGTTAAGAAGGAAAGAAATTCCACATATTAACTTTTAACAAGGCCCACCTGTTCATTGAAATTCATTCCAGATGACAACCTCATGATGCTGGTTGAGAGCTGGTGGCTACTTTGAAGAATCTAAAATCTAAAATATATTGTGATTTGTTTAACACTTTTTTGGTTATTGCTTGATTCCACATGTTTCTCCATAGTTTTGATGTCTTCACTATTATTGTACAGTGTATAAAATTATAGAAATCAAGCAAAACCCTGGAATGAGTAGGTGTGTCCAAAATTTTGGCTATTACTGTATGTTTTATAACTTTTACAACTCCATCGACCTCATACAACCCAGAGCGTTTTCTTTAATGGAAGTCTCTAATGCCAAACATGCTTGGTGTGGTGTACCACAGGGCAGCTCTCAAGGCCTTCTACTCGTTTCTATTTTTACCAATGACATGCCATTGGCTTAAACAAAGCCTGTGTGTACATGTAGTCACTGAAACCGTTGATATGTTTAAAACTTTTTTTGGTTAATACATGATTCCATATGTACTATTTCATGGTTTTGATTTCTTCACTATTTTTCTACAATGTAGAAAATAGTACAAAATAAAGAGAAACCCTTGAATGAGTAGGTGCCTCCAAACTTTTGACTGGTACTGTATGTGATGGGATGTTTATGGCATTATGGACCGTATATGAATAGAATATGTAGTATGTAGAATTTATAAAAAAATATATGTACAGCAATAGCTAAGCGGGATGGCCTTGACTAGAATACACTGTATAGCGTCGTGGGTTCGATTCCCACTGGGACCACCCATATGTAAAAGTAGTGGCCCCAGCCGACTTGTAAGTCGCTTTGGACAAAAGCGTCTGCTAAATGGGATATATATATAAGTTTATAAAACTGTTTGAATGATGTCCGTGAGTATAACAGAACTCATATGGCAGGCAAAGAAAAAAGAAGAAATCCAACCAAGAAGTGGGAAATCTGGAAGATTTTCAAGTGATTACTATGAAGGAGGAGCGGATAAGAGCTGTTTGAAACAGGAGTCTGGCAGCCGTGATAGCGCGCTCTGTTCCTTTTAATTTCTAAAGACAAAGGAATTGTCCGGTTGGAATATTATTGAAGATTTATGATAAAAACATCCTAAAGATTGATTTTATACATCGTTTGACATGTTTCTATGAAGTGTAATGGAACTGTTTGGACTTTTTGTCTGAACTAAGTGCCCGCATCTTGTGAATTTGGATATGTGAACTAAACGTGTGAACAAAACAGAGTTATATGGACATAAATGATGCACTTTATTGAACAAAACAAACATTTATTGTGGATCTGGGATTCCTGGGAGTGCATTCTGATGAAGATCGTCAAAGGTAAGTGAATATTTATAACACTATTTCTGAGTTTTGTGACACCACTCCTTGCTTGGAAAATGGCTGTATGTTTGTCTGTGGCTAGGCACTGACCTAACATAATTGCATGGTGTGTTTTTACCGTCAAACATTTTTGAAATCAGACAATATTGCTGGATTAACAGGAAGTTTATCTTTAAAATGGTATGTTTGAGGAATTTTAATTATGAGATTTCTGTTGTTTTGAATTTGGCACCCTGCAATTTCACTGGCTGTTGGAGAGGTGGGACGCTACCGTCCCACATATCCCAGAGAAGTTAAAATGACCAGTATTCCATTATTAAAATGTCCAGTGTTCCTGGTCTATGTGCATAAGCAACAGCCTCTAAGGTGCAGGGTTGTGTAAACGGGTGGTAGCCGGCTAGTGACAGTGGCTAAAGTTTAGGGCAGGGTACTAGGGAGAGGTGGGCTAGTGATGACTATTTAAAAGTCTGATTGCATTGAGATAGAAGCTGTTTTCAGTCTCTCTGTCCCAGCTTAGATGCACCTGTACTAACCTTGCTTTCTGGATGGTAGCGGGGTGAACAGTCCGTGGCTCGAGTGGCTGAGATCCTTGACTATCTTTTTGGCCTTCATGTGACACTGGGTATAAGGGCACAAGGTGAGACCCAGATGCAGACATGGGATGCAGATGGTTTGAATCTTTGACATTTATTAACCTCTCTGGGATCGTTCAGGACGCTAGCGTCCCACCTCGCCAACAGCCAGTGAAAATGCAGGGCTCCAAAATATACACTTCTCGTTAATCCAACCACAGTGTCCGATTTCAAAAAGGCTTTTTGGCGAAAGCAGAAAATATCATTATGTTAGGTCAGCAACTAGCAACAGGAAGCATTTCAGCCATTTTCCAACCAAAGAGAATTGTCAAAAAAGCAGACATATGGATCAAATGAATCACTAACCTTTGACGATCTTCATCAGATGACACTCCCAATACTCAATATTACACAATACATGTATGTTTTTTTCGATCAAGTTTATAATTATATCCAAAAACCTCAGTTTACATTGGCGCCATGTTCAGAAATGCCTCCAAAACATACAGAGAAATTGCAGAGCCACATCAAATAACAAAAATACTCATCATAAACGTTGATGAAAGATATATGTTTTACATAGAATTAAAGATAAACTTGTTCTTAACGCAACCGCTGTGTCAGATATCAAAAAAGCTTAATGGCAAAAGCACAATATTCAGTAATCTGAGAACAGCGTTCAGCCACAAAAGCAAGCCATACAGTTACCAGCCAAATTGTGGAGTCAACAAAAGTCATAAATAACATTATAAATCTTCACTTACCTGTCCTGATCTTCGTCGGAATGCACTCCCAGGACTCCCACTACTACATGAAATGTTTGTTTTGTTCGATTACGTCCATATTTATGTCCAAATACCTCCGTTTTGTTGGCGCAGTTAGTTCATTTTTCCAAAGGCACAATGCGCTTGTTCTGGGCATCTTATTCATCCAAGCTACTCAACACTGCCCCCTGTCACCAATAAGTTAAATACAAAAAGAGTAGGCAAGAGAATGGTTGTGGACAGGCAAAAGTTCAAAACCAGTTCAGAGTCAAGGAGGTACTGTGTGGCAGGCAGGCTTGCGGTCAGGGCAGGCACCTACAGAGTCCTGTCCAATTTCTTTAGCCACCTGAGGTAGTTAGAGGCATTGTTGCACCTTCTTTACCACACTGTCTGTGTGGGTGGACCATTTCAGATTGTCAGTAATGTAGACAGAACTTGAAACTTTTCACCTTCTCCACTGTGGCTCCGTCGATGTGGATTGGGGCATGCTACTTGTGCTGTCTCCTGAATTACCCAATCAGCTCCTTTGCAGATTAAAGTCTCTTGTGGTATGTCTCAATAAGCTTGGCACATCTAGCCAATGGGATTTTGGCCCATTCTTCAAAGCAAAACTGCTACAGCTCCTTCAAGTTGGATGGGTTCCGCTGGTGTACAACAATCTTTAAGTCATACCACAGATTCTCAATTGGATTGAAGTCTGGGCTTTGACTCGGCCATTCAAAGACATTTAAATGTTTCCCCTTAAACCACTCGAGTGTTGCTTTTAGCAGTATGCTTAGGGTCATTGTCCTGCTGGAAGGTGAACCTCCCAGTCTCAAATCTCTTGAAGATTGAAACAGGTTTCCCTTAAGAATTTCCCTGTATTTAGCACCATCATTACTTCAATTCTGACCAGTTTCCCAGTCCTTGCAGAATAAAACATCCCCACAGATGATGATGCCACCACCATGCTTCACTGTGGGGATGGTCTTCTCGGGGTGATGTGAGGAGTTGGGTTTGTGCCAGACATAACGTATCCTTGATTGCCAAAAAGCTAGATTTTATTTACATCTGACCAGAGTTCCTTTTTCCATATGTTTGGGGAGTCTCCCACATGCCTTTTGGCGAACACCAAACATGTTCGCTTATTTTTTTCTTAAGCAACATATTTTTTCTGGTCACTCTTCTGTAAACCCCAGCTCTGTGGAGTGTACGGCTTAAAGTGGTCCTATGGCCAGATACTCAAGTCTTTGTGGTGAAGCTTTGCAGCTCCTTCGGGGTTATCTTTGATCTCTTTGTTGCCTCTCTGATTGATTCCCTCTTTGCCTGGTCTGTGAGTTTTGGTGGGCAGACCTCTACTTGGCAGGTTGGTTGTGGTGCCATATTCTTTCCATTTCTTAATAATGGATTTGATGGTGCTCTGTGTGATGTTCAAAGTTTTGGATCTTTTTTTACAACCCTGATCTGTACTTCTCCACAACTTTGTCCCTGACCTGTTTGGAGAGCTCCTATGTCTTCACGGTGCCCCTTTCTTAGTAGTGTGGCAGACTCTGGGGCCTTTCAGAACAGGCGAGATCATGTGACAGATCATGTGACACTTTGATTGCACACAGGTGGACTTTATTTAATTTCTTTAATTTTTTTGAAACAAGTAATTTTTTTCATTTACTTCACCAATTTTGACTATTTTATGTATGTTCATTAAATTAAATCCAAATAAAAATAATTTAAATTACAGGTGGTAATACAACAAAATAGGAAAAATGCCAAGAGGGATGAATACTTTTGCAAGGTACTGTAATCCAATTTGCATTTGAGGGGGATCTTAATAGAAGATTTGCTGGAGAATGGAATGATTGTTTACTCATGAGGTTTCACAGAGCATCAAGGAGAATGCAACTCTTTCTGGAGAATGGAATGATCGTTCACTCATGAGGTTCTCCAGAGCATCAAGGAGAATGCAACTCTTTCTGGAGAATGGAATGATCGTTTACTCATTTTAATTTAATTTTTAATTTTTAAATGTACCCGTTATTTTACCAGGTAAGATGACTGAGATTACTTTCTCATTTACAGCAACAACTTGGGGATTAGTTACAGGGGAGAGGAGGGGGATGAATGAGCCCATTGTAAACTGGGGATTATTAGGTGACCGTGATGGTTTGAGGGCCAGATTGGGAATTTCAGCCAGGAAACCGGGGTTAACACCCCTACTCTTACGATAGGTGCCATGGGATCTTTAATGACCTCAGAGAGTCACGAAACCCGTTTAACGTCCCATCCGAAAGACGGCACCCTACACAGGGCAGTGTCCCCAATCATTGCCCTGGGGCATTGCGATATTGAGGTTCCACAGAGCATCAAGGAGAATGTAACTCTATTGAACAGGTAAGAAACAATTTAGCTGGTTGGTTTTTATCAAAATGGAGCGCAGCGGATATTTCACACTAATCTGTTACTTCTTCTTCAAAAGCATTTTAGCTTTTATGTTTATTATGGCATAGCGTGAAATGAGCATAATTCAATATAATTCCAATCCAATAACCCAAATGATGCCCCTGGGTATGGCTACATATCAGTGTGCTTCATCACAGAAATAGATAAATTTTATTATGGTTGTCTCTCTAGCCTATTGGTTTCCGTAGTTGTACTTGGAACTTTACGTATTGGAAATAGTATGTTTATAGTAGGCTGGCATTGCTTAATTGATTAAGTGGGTCGAATTTGATCCACATAAGTATGTTGTGCCATATCACATCATGTTGCTGAACTCATGAATACCAAGTGGCATGATTTTCCATGTTTGAAGCGAGCCTATAGGACTATTTGTTTGGCAACACAGCTGTGCATGGCTGCGTCCTACTGTAGTAGGCTGTAGACTATATTTTGGTTATTTGGATTTCCATTCAACCTTTTGTTTACTGTGTTTGTTTACTGTTAATGTAACTAGCCTAAATATAAATTGTGCCATGCCTTTATTTATCTAATATTTTGTTTACTAGGCCTACTACTTGGTAACTCCGTTTTGTTCTGTTAGCATTCATTCCCAGTTGTGTTGGTATTCTAAGCCAAACTGCTACTCAGTATTTTTTTTGCATGCATGAATAACTAAGCTACTACTTTCAACATTTAGTTTGCATTATTTTAGGGGGTTTCGCTGTGTGTTTGTTGCATTCACACATTCAACTGTTACAATCAGCCTATCTACAGTCTCTTGTAGCCTATATTCATTACCAAAAGGGACTTGCTTAAGTTTGTAGGGCACTGTCCATTGTGCTGATACAGAGCAGCAGAGGTAGACTACAGATTCCGCACCAACCTGACGGTCACTTCAAAAGCACTCAATGATCTCGGAGTCTTGGCATTTTTATCTTTTTTGTTTATTGTGGTATAGTGATGTAAGCAGAATTTCAATTACGCCCTTAGTCCCTTTTTCTTGGTGCCGGGTATGTAATGCTCAGATATTTATACATTCATATTTATTGTAAAAAATTCCCTTTGTTAAGATAAAAAAAAGGACAATACTTTTGATAAATATTTTATAAGCACAAGTGGTCATTTTTTACTGTGGAATTGAATAATATCGGTCATGCTAATCGTGACTGAAATATTGACGTAGCAGAGCACGTAAATGTTAAATATATTCTGGCCTAGTGTTACGTACTTGCTTTAGGACATGTTGTATCACACAATAATCATGCCTCTCATTTCAAGTCTAGTTTGTCTGTGACAATATGTGACCCGATTCAGGAAACGAGGCGTATGTCGCAAGTCACGACTTCACAGCTGTTTGAACAAAACATTTTTTTATCCGAATGTGTATTTTTATTTGGGCAGAAATGCCTTCTCGAAAATATGAACTTTTATCTGCCTTAATATCAAACTTGTATGTCATCTGTAAATACAAATAAAATTGTTAAATTAAGAGCCTAGTTGGTTAAGCCACAGTGAAAGCTTGCTAGCTAGCTAGCTAATGTTGAATCTATTGGTTAACTTCAACTATGACAATCGGTTTGTATTGCTAGTTAAAACTTGCTGTTAGCTAGTCAGCTGACGTTAGATGGCTGGCTAACAACAGTAGCTAACATTACCTGTATGAACTCTGTAGTGATGTCTCAGAATTCCATTTCACATCTATTGTATAATAATGCAAAAAAAAATTGTATCTGGAATTTGTCTGTCAGCATCGATCAGTAGAACACGCCTGACTCTAATGCACCATAGTCATCAAAAAGAGAGCTGGCCCAAGCAAAGGCTGCAGCGCAGTCATCAACTACATGCACCATTTCTTCACCAACTACAGGGTTGGGAAAACACGTGTGGACCTGTAATGTGATAACTGCAGTGGCCAAAACAAGAACAGGTCTGTGCTCTTGTAGTGTGCCTGGTGGACCATGCACAAGCTCCACCACAATCTGGACCTTCACTTCCTGATCACAGGCCATACCAAGTTTGCCCCTGACTGGTGCTTCAGCCTCATCAAGCAGCGCTTCAGAAAGACCAGAGTGATTGGCACTTTGTCTGAGATTGCTGGTGTTGTGAAGGACAGCACTGTGACAGGGGTCAACATCCCACAGCTGGCTGAACTGGACGATGGTACGGTGCTGGTCGAAAGAGATAGGAGGCAGTATTTCCCCTTTGGATGAATTGCGTGCCCATAGTGAACTGCATCAAAATCTGTCCTGAATTGCTAATACAGTGCCTTGCGAAAGTATTCGGCCCCCTTGAACTTTGCGACCTTTTGCCACATTTCAGGCTTCAAACATAAAGATATAAAACTGTATTTTTTGTGAAGAATCAACAACAAGTGGGACACAATCATGAAGTGGAACGACATTTATTGGATATTTCAAACTTTTTTAACAAATCAAAAACTGAAAAATTGGGCGTGCAAAATTATTCAGCCCCCTTAAGTTAATACTTTGTAGCGCCACCTTTTGCTGTGATTACAGCTGTAAGTCGCTTGGGGTATGTCTCTATCAGTTTTGCACATCGAGAGACTGAAATTTCTTCCCATTCCTCCTTGCAAAACAGCTCGAGATCAGTGAGGTTGGATGGAGAGCATTTGTGAACAGCAGTTTTCAGTTCTTTCCACAGATTCTCGATTGGATTCAGGTCTGGACTTTGACTTTGACGTCATTGCCTCCTCCATTCCCAACAAGTTATGGATCTGGAAACACTTCCTATGTCTTCCACTAGATGTCCTCATTCAGTAGAAAGTGTAATGGAGCATTTGCTGTGAACTTTGACCTAATGGGAAGGAAAGTAGTAAGTGTCGCAAAAGATTTCCATGCGCATTTGCGTTTGAGCGCTTCGGCTGTTCCAATCAGCCCCAGATGAACATGGATGGCCCGGTTGGAATGCTATTTGATCTGTATGATCATAACATCCTGAAGATTGATTCTGCACTTAGTTTGACCAGTTTCGTCGACCTGTAATATGTAATTTGGAAGTTTTGATGCAAAGTTATCCTGGACCAGAAGTCATTTTTTGGGCATTTGAGCTGAAAGTGGTAGCAAATGCTGCTACTTGGACACTAGAATTGAACATTATGAAACAAAACGATTTATTGTTGAACTAGGACTCCTTGCACTACATTCTGATGGAAGATCATCAAAGGTAAGGGAATATTTATGTTGTAATTTTGTATTTCTGTTGACTCCAACATAGCGGAGAAATATTGTTACGTCTGAGCGCCGTCTCAGGTTATTGCAAAGTTAGGCTTTTTCCGTATCGTAACAAAAAATGTGACAGCGGTTGCATTAAGAACCCATGTATCTTTTTAATTTTATGTGTAGAACATGTATCTTTAGTCAAAGTTTATGATGAGTATTTCTGTTATCTGGCGTAGCTTTCTATAATTCCTCCGGAAATTTTAGAGAATTTTCTGAACATGGCGTCAATGTAAACCGAGATTTATGGATATAAAATGCATATTATCGAACAAAACATAAATGTACTGTGTAACATGTCATATGACTGTCATCTGATGAAGATTTTCAAGAGGTTAGTGAATGATTTTTTTTTAAATCCTGCTTTTGTCAATTTATATTTTGCTGGACAAAATGGCTACGTTTTTTCTTTGTTTTGGTGGTGGTCTAACATAAATATATGCTGTGTTTTCGCCGTAAAACATTTAAAACATCTGACATGCTGGGTAGATGAACAAGGTGTTTATCTTTCATTTGAGGTATTGGACTTGTTAATGTGTGGAGGTTAAATATTTCTAAGAATATTTTTGCATTCCCTGCGACACCGTTTCAGCTGAACGGGGGGAGGTGGAGTTCCTGTAGGGGAACCCATAGACTTAAGAAGGCTGGTAACAACATCTGACTTGTATGAGATTATTTTTATCTAAACTTAGGAGGTGAATTGATGTTGTGCAGGGTTGTAATGTCTTCAGATGTTTTGTTATTTCCTGTTTTCCAGCTTTGATGCTCTGGAGCCTGGTGTTGTCGCCAATGAGCTTTCGGACTGTCGGGACCAGGTTTTAGTTGCTGCGCATCCTTCCTCCCATAGATGGTCTGCCTGTAAAAGCACCATCTGGACTGGACACAGCTAGACAAACTATTTTTTTGAGAAGATCAGGGAGTTTTGCGACAAAGAGGCTATGGACATCACATGTATAACTATCTTGTCTATCACTGATATTGTTATTTATATTGACACTATATATTTCTGATATTGCTACTTTGCAAGTAACCATTTGGCTGTACTATTTACACCTTCTATAGAGACCATCCACTTAGCAAAATATTCATATATAATGAATTTTGGTATGTGTGGTCGTGACATGATTTTGTGACATACCACAACAATATCATGTGACCGTATCAAGTGTTCACCACTTAAATATATGGCGCATGCATCTGTTTATGTACTGTACACGTGCACCACACTGAGGTTTCAACTCAGGTTGCATGGCCTTAACTTATGTATGGAATACTATGTGATAAGTGGGTGTGTAACAGTACACAATGTATGCTAATGTATTGGTGTGAAGGCATCTGGGCGGTGGTGTAAAGTACTTAAGTAAAAATACTTGAAAGTACTACTTAAGTGCTACTTCTCTGGTATCTGTACATTACTTTACTATTTTAGATTTTTTTGGCTACTTTTACTTCACTACATTCGTAAATAAAATGTACTTTTTTACTTAATACATTTTCCTTGACACCCAAAAGTACTTGTTACATTATGACAGGAAAATTGTCCAAGCCACACACTTATCAAGAGAGCATCCCTGGTCATCCCTACCGCCTCTGATATGGCCGACTCACTAAACACAAATGCTTCGTTTGTGAATTATGTCTGAGTGTTGGAGCCCCCTGGATATCATCAATAAAAAAGAGGAAAAAAAGAATGGTGCCATTTGGTTTAAACTTTTGAAATCTTTTATACTTTTTCTCTGACAATTTTTTACTTTTCCCACTACTGGATGTGGCTGGGGTTTATAGCATGTATTTCACATGACCAATCAATTTAGACAAGTGTGCCTGAGTAAGTGTCTGATATTTATTTAAACAATGTATCTGGGCACTACGATCAATGATCGGCTATGAAATGCACCTTCAACAACTACTGTGATTATTATTATTTGACCCTGCTGGTCATCTATGAACATTTGAACATCTTGGCCATTTTCTGTTATAATCTCCACCCGGCACAGCCAGAAGAGGACTGGCCACCCCTCATAGCCTGGTTCCTCTCTAGGTTTCTTCTTAGGTTTTGGTCTTTCTAGGGAGTTTTTCCGCGCCACCGTGTTTCTACACCCGCATTGCTTGCTGTTTGGGGTTTTAGGCTGGGTTTCTGTACAGCACTTTGCTATATCAGCTGATGTCAGAAGGGCTATATAAATACATTTGATTTGATTTACCTGGAATTTTTCCTTATTGTAAGCTACTACTTTCACCACTTTTAGTCTTAATCTTTACATCACTACTCACTGTTTAGCACATGACCTCACATGTGAATCCTTAAAGATATGAGTGTGGTTAAAGGAAAAACTGAACATTTGCTATGTAACTGAGAGTCTCCTCATTGAAAACATCCGAAGCTCTTCAAAGGTAAATGATTTTATTTATTTGGTTATCTGGTTTTTGTGAAAATGTTGCGTGCTAAATGCTACTCAAAATGCTAAGCTAGCTTGCAATACTCTTACACAAATTAATGATTTGCTATGGTTCAAAAGCATATTTTGAAAATCTGAGATGACAGTGTTGTTAAGAAAAGGCTAAGCTCGAGAGCAGGTGCATTATTTTCATTTTATTTGCGATTTTCAGAAATCGTTAACGTTGCGTTATGCTAATGAGCCTGAGGCTTTATTCACGATCCCGGATCCGGGATGGGGAGTATCAAGAATTAAGAGGGTGTGAACAATGCTGAATGGTTGTAGACAAAGGAGGGCTCTCCAGTAGGTACCAAAACATTCAGTGGCCCTTTTCTCAAAAGTGAGTTTACAAGTTGATCCACTTTCAAAGCAGAATTACTTTCCCATTGTTTCTCAATTGCAGTGGATGATACACCATTTTGTATCTCTGAGTCTCTACTTTAATCCAATGTAAAAAACGATTTAAAATGTTTCTACATAAGACTGATGTGAGCTGGTCAGTCACATATAATATGGTGCAATCACCCATTTTAACACAAAGAGACCATTTAGGAGTGATGATTTAATTTCTATTCTTCACTGATTACACTTGAAAGCATTGATTCCCCCCCAAAAAAAATATTATATAAATGTTGCAATTGAATATACATTCAATCAAATTAATGTAAGACGCAATTGGTATTTAAAGCACAATGGTCATAGCAAATGACTTTTATATTGAACAAGGGCAAGGAATTAACATTTTAGAATAACTAAGGGTAATAATGAAGGTGAATAATGAATATAAATTACATAAAAAGTTAATGGCTCATCCATTATATATCAACACGTGATGAATGACCTATACAGATTATGGTTATTTTATGATCATGATGAATGACCTATACAGATTACGGTTATTTTATGATCATGATGAATGACCTATACAGATTACGGTTATTTAATGATACTGATGAATGACCTATACAGATTACGGTTATTTTATGATCATGATGAATGACCTATACAGATTACGGTTATTTTATGATCATGACGAATGACCTATACAGATTACGGTTATTTTATGATCATGATGAATGACCTATACAGATTACGGTTATTTAATGATACTGATGAATGACCTATACAGATTATGGTTATTTTATGATCATGATGAATGACCTATACAGATTATGGTTATTTTATGATCATGATGAATGACCTATACAGATTACGGTTATTTAATGATACTGATGAATGACCTATACAGATTACGGTTATTTAATGATACTGATGAATGACCTATACAGATTACGGTTATTTAATGATACTGATGAATGACCTATACAGATTACGGTTATTTTATGATCATGATGAATGACCTATACAGATTACGGTTATTTAATGATACTGATGAATGACCTATACAGATTACGGTTATTTAATGATACTGATGAATGACCTATACAGATTACGGTTATTTTATGATACTGATGAATGACCTATACAGATTACGGTTATTTTATGATCATGATGAATGACCTATACAGATTACGGTTATTTAATGATCATGATGAATGACCTATACAGATTATGGTTATTTTATGATCATGATGAATGACCTATACAGATTATGGTTATTTAATGATCATGATGAATGACCTATACAGATTATGGTTATTTTATGATCATGATGAATGACCTATACAGATTATGGTTATTTTATGATCATGATGAATGACCTATACAGATTATGGTTATTTTATGATCATGATGAATGACCTATACAGATTACGGTTATTTAATGATACTGATGAATGACCTATACAGATTATGGTTATTTTATGATCATGATGAATGACCTATACAGATTATGGTTATTTTATGATCATGATGAATGACCTATACAGATTACGGTTATTTAATGATACTGATGAATGACCTATACAGATTACGGTTATTTAATGATACTGATGAATGACCTATACAGATTACGGTTATTTTATGATCATGATGAATGACCTATACAGATTACGGTTATTTTATGATCATGATGAATGACCTATACAGATTACGGTTATTTTATGATCATGATGAATGACCTATACAGATTACGGTTATTGTACGATCATGATGAATGACCTATGGAACAGATTAATTCACTACAAAGCAGTTTATAGCTAGATATCTGATGAGGAATTGATACATTTATTTCCAGACATTCCTCTCTGCTGGGGAGTTGATCCAGTTATTTCCTGACATTCCTCTCTGACCGGGAGTTGATCCAGTTATTACCAGACATTCCTCTCTGATGGGGAGTTGATCCAGTTACTTCTAGACATTCCTCTCTGATGGGGAGTTGATCCAGTTATTACCAGACATTCCTCTCTGATGGGGAGTAGATCCAGTTATTACCAGACATTCCTCTCTGACGGGGAGTAGATCCAGTTACTTCCTGACATTCCTCTCTGCTGGGGAGTTGATCCAGTTATTACCAGACATTCCTCTCTGATGGGGAGTTGATCCAGTTATTACCAGACATTCCTCTCTGATGGGGAGTTGATCCAGTTATTACCAGACATTCCTCTCTGACGGGGAGTTGATCCAGTTATTACCAGACATTCCTCTCTGACGGGGAGTAGATCCAGTTATTACCAGACATTCCTCTCTGACGGGGAGTAGATCCAGTTATTACCAGACATTCCTCTCTGATGGGGAGTTGATCCAGTTATTACCAGACATTCCTCTCTGACGGGGAGTTGATCCAGTTATTACCAGACATTCCTCTCTGATGGGGAGTTGATCCAGTTATTACCAGACATTCCTCTCTGACGGGGAGTTGATCCAGTTATTACCAGACATTCCTCTCTGATGGGGAGTTGATCCAGTTATTACCAGACATTCCTCTCTGACGGGGAGTTGATCCAGTTATTACCAGACATTCCTCTCTGACGGGGAGTTGATCCAGTTACTTCCAGACATTCCTCTCTGATGGGGAGTTGATCCAGTTACTTCTAGACATTCCTCTCTGATGGGGAGTAGATCCAGTTATTACCAGACATTCCTCTCTGACGGGGAGTAGATCCAGTTATTACCAGACATTCCTCTCTGACGGGGAGTTGATCCAGTTACTTCCAGACATTCCTCTCTGATGGGGAGTTGATCCAGTTATTACCAGACATTCCTCTCTGATGGGGAGTTGATCCAGTTATTACCAGACATTCCTCTCTGATGGGGAGTTGATCCAGTTACTTCCAGACATTCCTCTCTGATGGGGAGTTGATCCAGTTATTACCAGACATTCCTCTCTGATGGGGAGTAGATCCAGTTACTTCCAGACATTCCTCTCTGATGGGGAGTTGATCCAGTTATTACCAGACATTCCTCTCTGACGGGGAGTTGATCCAGTTATTTCCAGACGTTCTTCTTCGTCTCTTCTCTCCATTTCCTACCAAATGCCAGGCTTATGAATATTATATAGTCCCTGTTAAGATGGAATGAAAGATCAGTGTTTTAATGGATAGGCCTATTTTAATCTCCCACATTAATACTTTAGTATGCAGGAAATTATTGTTCTATACCAATGACTATGATTACTTCTGTTTAATAATCTCTGTCAATCCTGAAAATGCTCACTTGCTTAGTGGTGTGTCTCGCTGAGTAGGTTCATTAGTTACACATCTTTGTTATCTTGGTTGGGTAAAAAAGGGAGAAAAAAATGTTTTTAATGAAATAAAGTAAGGTTAACTAAAGTATCATATTTTACGTGAGGGGGAATAGCGAGTAGATTTAAATGACCAGTTATGTTACCACGGAATTTGGTGTCTGTATAGTTCGGCAAACATATTCTAACGTGCATATATTTCTCCATACTTGGGACTTAAGACAAACTTATATTTCTCCATACTTAGGACTTGTAAGGCTTTTCATAAAAGGATCAACCAGTTGTGGCCACAGGGGAAGTCAATCAGTTCAACCCTGTATGTTACTGTACCCCTAATAGTGGCACTGGTCAACATAAGGTCAAAACCTAACATAACCACAACCAACACTGGGCAATATAAGGTCAAAACCTAACATAACCACAACCAACACTGGTCAACATAAGGTCAAAACCTAACATAACCACAACCAACACTGGTCAACATAAGGTCAAAACCTAACATAACCACAACCAACACTGGTCAACATAAGGTCAAAACCTAACATAACCACAACCAACACTGGGCAATATAAGGTCAAAACCTAACATAACCACAACCAACACTGGGCAATATAAGGTCAAAACCTAACATAACTACAACCAACACTGGGCAACATAAGGTCAAAACCTAACATAACTACAACCAACACTGGGCAATATCAAGTCAAAACCTAACATAACTACAGCCAACACTGGTCAACATAAGGTCAAAACCTAACATAACCACAACCAATACTGGTCAACATAAGGTCAAAACCTAACATAACCACAACCAACACTGGTCAACAGAAGGTCAAAACCTAACATTGGTAAAGTAGACATTCCTCTCTGAGGAGCGTACCCAGCTATTACCAGATATTTCAGGTTATTACCAGTGGGTTGAGAGTTTCAAGTTCCTGGGTGTCCACATCACAAACAAACTATCTTTGTCCAAACACACCAAGACAGTCGTGAAGAGGAGCACAACAACGCCTTTTCCCCCTCAGGAGACTGAAAAGATTTAGCATGGGTCCCCAAATCCTCAAAACGTTCTCCAGCTGCACCATCGAGAGCACCCTGTCCGGTTGCATCGCCGCCTGGTATGGCAACTGCTCGGCATCCGACCATAAGACGCTACAGAGGGTGGCGCGTACATCCCAGTACATCACTGAGGCCAAGCTTCCTTGGAAATCAGGCTGAGGCTTCTAAGCAACGGGACCGTATCATATGGTAAATCATGTGATCATTTCAAACCCGTCCGACTGACTATTAACCATAAATCCGGTGTCACAAACAATTTAGATAAACACCTGCTCACGAGCATCACTAACTGTTTTCCCTTCAATGGCCAAGTCAAAATGGCAGCTAGCGCCACGACCTCACATTCTTCTAGCAAAGAACCTTTAAATGCTAATATTATAAGCTCACAAGGATAATATGATAAAGCTGACAAGCTTATTATAAACTGTGAAGTTTTAAGAGTTTCTCCTATTAGTTATCAGCGGAGGCATTAAATTGCATCCCTGTGCGAGTAGAAGGTTTCTGAGTTAAATTCTGTAGGAAAAAGAGATTATTTTGGCTGCATTTGACAGTATTATATACAGTGCTGTAGTGATGGTTTTGTCAGTGAGGTGAGGAATGGAGGAGTGAGGAAAGTGAAGCACAGGTGGGTTTGTGGAGAGTGTTATCCGTTGTAGCTGGAATACATGGTGTATAGGGATGATCCAGCCCTCCTTTCCTACAGAGACTAACCACACCACTGCTGTGTACTTAATCATCCTGTCATCCGTTTCGCAGTGATCGGACAGACATCGCCTGACAGAAATCTCCATAGACTCTCAAACTCACACTACAGTTAGACACTTGGATCAAAAGAGAAGCGAGCAAGCACTTAGTTGGTATATTAACAACTTGATATAAACCCCTTAAGGTCAATGTCTGCCCCCCCCCCCCACACAAAAATCAAATTAGCATCATCTGGCTAAAGATATCTGTTTTTCTGCATTGTGTGCATCTCAATCCACCCCATCCCTCTGTGTCGCTCTTCCGCACAGGTAGAGAAAGGTGACAGAGCTAGAGACATATTTGTCAGACCATGAACGTTTCTGAAAATCGGTCTTCTCACAAAATCTTCGGTAGCGTCCGAACGGTTTGGACTAGAAACTACTATGACCTCAATTGAAAGATGAGACTCTCAAGGAACACTATGGTGTTCTCCGTTTTGCTCTACAACCCTCACAACCGTCTGAGTCAATACAGACTATCTACCAGCTTCTGTCTGTAGCGTTTGAATAGTTTTGGCAAAACACTATTATGACCCCTCTGTGGAAAGCTGAGACTCTCACGAACATGTGCGTGTCCCTTTTGCTCTAGGATGACCACGGGCCTTAAAGGGTCTGAATACTTGAAATTACATTTTTTATGTTTTTTTTTTAAATATGTAAATGTACTGTTTATGCTTTGCCATTATGGGGTATTGTGTGTAGATTGATGAGGGTGGGAATTATTTAATCAATTCTAGAATAATGCTGTAACGTAATAAAATGTGGAAAAAGCCAAAGGGGTATATATGAAGATTACGTTTAGTTCAGTTCCAAAAACAAGTGGTTAAATGCATGTAAAATATGTACAGTATATGTATATATATATATTTCCTGATCTTTCTTTTATCTCTCAGATATAGGACAGACACTTCAAAACAAACTTACTTCAGATTTGTTTTGGGGGGGGGGACGATCTGTTGTTCCATGGAGTGATTCTGTTACTCAATGCATTTGTATGGGCTAATAGCAGTAATGCCCAAAATAACTTATTCATTTACATTTTTGTATTTTTGTTGATACTTCAAGGGGTCTTAAAATGCTAAATCAAATAGCAAAATGATTCTTGGTATGACCTTCTTAAACAGGGCTTAGACTGGGCTCAGACTTATGATATATTAACACCTTGATATATTAACACCTTGATATATTAACACCTTGATATATTAACACCTTGATATATTAACACCTTGATATATTAACACCTTGATATATTAACACCTTGATATATTAACACCTTGATATATTAACACCTTGATATATTAACACCTTGATATATTAACACCTTGATATATTAACACCTTGATATAATTTCACCTTGATATATTAACACCTTGATATATTAACACCTTGATAAATTAACAAAATTATATATTAACACCTTGATATATTAACACCTTGATATATTAACACCTTGATATATTAACACCTTGATATATTAACACCTTGATATATTAACACCTTGATATATTAACAAAATTATATATTAAAACATTAGAAGTGTTAACACCTTGATATAATAACACCTTGATATATTAACACCTTGATATATTAACACCTTGATATATTAACACATTGATATATTAACACCTTGATATATTAACAAAATTATATATTAAAACATTAGAAGTGTTAACACCTTGATATAATAACACCTTGATATATTAACACCTTGATATATTAACAAAATTATATATTAAAACACTAGAAGTGTTAACACCTTGATATAATAACACCTTGATATATTAACACCTTGATATATTAACACCTTGATATATTAACACCTTGATATATTAACAAAATGATATATTAAAACATTAGAAGTGTAAACACCTTGATATAATAACACCTTGATATATTAACACCTTGATATATTAACACCTTGATATATTAACACCTTGATATATTAACACATTGATATATTAACACCTTGAATTATTAACACCTTGATATATTAACACCTTGATATATTAACACCTTGATATAATATCACCTTGATATATTAACACCTTGACATATTATCATAGCGCTCTGGTCAGAAGTATTACACTATATAGGGAATAGAGTGCAATTTGGGATGCAGACAATGTTATGTTAGGCCCTGCATCAAATATAGTTCATCAGATCTTCACTCTCCTAATGTTGTTATAGTAGATATACCTACTGTATAACATCAGACCCAGCACAGCCAGCCAATCCATTAGCGATCACTTGTCAATCAACATGGTGGTTGTGACGTGAGGCAGACATAAGCCATAAACACTGATCGTCATACTGCACAAGACCGCCACTCTCTCGGGGATATCAGAATTTCAGTACTTTAAATTTGGTCAATAGATGATTGCATTTGAATCATATTCTCATGTGTCACTCGTTCTGCATTGGTTCCCCTTGATTAACCTTATTCTCTGGACCATATATTTTGGCCACATTAAGCAGAACATAGTTAGTGAGGCTTTGCTCTGTGAATTTTATGCTGGTCTCAATTATTCACTGATGGTGCAGCTGGCTAACAGCTGGCAGCCTCTGTCTGTATAATCTCTAAATGCAGCTGTGCTGGAACAGGCAACATGCTAACCTAATTAGCCATGTTGTCTCTGTGGAGAAATTGGAAGCCTAAGGGTTTCCTGGATCAATGTTGCACTGCCTTGTTCGTTCATTCCCTCCGTCCCTCTCCCATCATAGGAATCAAAGATACAACTATACGCTGAACCCCCAAAAAATTGAAACGCAACATGCAAAGTGTTGTAACGTAACAAAACGTGGGGGAAAAAATCAATGGGTCCAAACACTTCCCGAATGTGCCGTGTTGTACAACAGCTGAATGAAACTAACATTGTGTGTTAGACATTTGATCAGTGTTATTTCTTGATAGTTGCTGGTTTAAAATACAATCTACACAGTATCTTCTAATCAGCAGGTTTGTATGGGTGGGAGTTTCAGCTTGCCTGGTGACATCACCAGGCAGTAGATTGGTTGATAGAACAATAACAAAGAGAATTCCGAACCTCTCCGCCAATATCAGCTATACTGAACAAAATATAAATGCAACATGTGTTGTGTTGGTCCCACGTTTCATGAGCTGATATAAAAGATCCCAGAAATGTTCCATACTCACAAAAAGCTTATTTCTTTCACATTTTGTGCACCTACGTGTTCACATCCCTGTTAGTGAGCATTTCTCCTTTACCAAGATAATCCATCCACCTGACAGGTGTCAAGAAGCTGATTAAACAGCATGATCATTACACAGGTGCACCTTGTGCTGGGGACAATAAAAGACCACACTCTTTCTCTGTTTCTCTCTGTTCTTTCTGTTTCTCTCTGTTTCTCTGTTTCTCTCTGTTCTTTCTCTGTTTCTCTCTGTTCTTTCTCTGTTTCTCTGTTCTTTCTCTGTTTATGTTCTTTCTCTGTTTCTCTCTGTTTCTCTCTGTCCTTTCTCTGTTTCTCTCTATTCTTTCTCTGTTTCTCTGTTTCTCTGTTCTTTGTTTCTCTCTGTCATTTCTCTGTTTCTCTCTATTCTTTCTCTGTTTCTCTGTTCTTTCTCTGTTTCTCTCTGTTCTTTCTCTGTTTCTCTCTGTTCTTTCTCAGTTTCTCTCTGTTCTTTCTCTGTTTCTCTCTGTCCTTTCTCTGTTTCTCTATGTTCTTTCTCTGTTTCTCTGTTCTTTCTCTGTTTCTCTCTGTTCTTTCTCTGTTTCTCTGTTCTTTCTCTGTTTCTCTGTTCTTTCTCTGTTTCTCTGTTCTTTCTCTGTTTCTCTCTGTTCTTTCTCTGTTTCTCTCTGTTCTTTCTCTGTTTCTCTCTGTTTCTCTGTTCTTTCTCTGTTTCTCTCTGTTCTTTCTCTGTTTCTCTCTGTTTCTCTCCGTTTCTCTGTTCTTTCTCTGTTTCTCTCTGTTCTTTCTCTGTTTCTCTCTGTTTCTCTCTGTCCTTTCTCTGTTTCTCTCTGTTCTTTCTCTGTTTCTCTGTTCTTTCTCTGTTTCTCTCTGTTCTTTCTCTGTTTCTCTCTGTTTCTCTGTTCTTTCTCTGTTTCTCTGTTCTTTCTCTGTTTCTCTCTGTTCTTTCTCTGTTTCTCTCTGTTGTTTCTCTCTGTTTCTCTCTGTC
>NC_088243.1:88016241-88143741 GCF_036934945.1 Oncorhynchus masou masou
GTTTTGTACCCACTTTTGTTATTTTGTATATTTTGTTTTTCAAGTTTTGTCAGCACCTTATTAAACGACTCCATTTATGCCAAGTTCGTTCTCATGCACCTGACCTCCATGCCATCAACATGCACCCTTTACATCCCCAGATATGTGCCTCGACACAATCCTGTCTCATAGCTCTACAGACAATTCCTTCGACCTCATGGCTTGGTGTTTGCTCTGACATGCACAGTCAACTGTGTTCCTTTCCAAATCATGTCCAATCAGTTGAATTTACCACAAGTGGACTCCAACTGAGTTTTTAGAAACATCTCAAGGATGATCAATGAAAACTTGATTACACTGAGCTCAACTTCGAGTCTCATAGCAAAGGGTCTGAATACTTATGCAAATAAGGTATTTGTTTATTTTATTTTTAATACATTTTTTATCATTTTGTTTTTGCTTTGTCATTATGGGGTATTGTGTGTAGATTGATGAGTAAAGACATATATGTAATACATTTTAGAAAAAGGCTGAATACTTTCCAAATACACTGTAAAGACAATGATTTTACACATGTAGGAAAGGGTTGAAGTCTTCAAGATAACCTAATGGTCTGATTGTAGGCATTTGTATTTGAACGTGTTTGTTGCTATAGAAACAGGAGGATGTACAGACAGTTGTTTGTATTTGAATGTGTTTGTTGCTATAGAAACAGGAGGATGTACAGGCAGATGTTTGTATTTGAATGTGTTTGTTGCTATAGAAACAGGAGGATGTACAGACAGTTGTTTGTATTTGAATGTGTTTGTTGCTATAGAAACAGGAGGATGTACAGACAGTTGTTTGTATTTTAATGTGTTTGTTCTTATGGAAACAGGAGACTGTACAGACAGTTGTTTGTATTTTAATGTGTTTGTTGCTATAGAAACAGGAGGATGTAAAGACAGTTGTTTGTATTTTAATGTGTTTGTTGCTATAGAAACAGGAGGATGTACAGACAGTTGTTTGTATTTGAATGTGTTTGTTGCTATAGAAACAGGAGGATGTACAGACAGTTTTTTTATATTTTAATGTGTTTGTTCCTATAGAAACAGGAGGATGTACAGACAGTTGTTTGTATTTGAATGTGTTTGTTCTTATGGAACAGGAGGTTGTACAGACAGTTGTTTGTATTTTGAATGTGTTTGTTGTTATGGAAACAGGAGACTTTAAAGACAGTTGTTTGTATTTTAATGTGTTTGTTGCTATAGAAACAGGAGGATGTACAGACAGTTGTTTGTATTTTAATGTGTTTGTTGCTATAGAAACAGGAGGATGCAAAGACAGTTGTTTGTATTTGAATGTGTTTGTTCCTATAGAAACAGGAGGTTGTACAGACAGTTGTTTGTATTTGAATGTGTTTGTTGCTATAGAAACAGGAGGATGTACAGACAGTTGTTTGTATTTTGAATGTGTTTGTTCTTATGGAAACAGGAGACTGTACAGACAGTTGTTTGTATTTTAATGTGTTTGTTGCTGTAGAAACAGGAGGATGCAAAGACAGTTGTTTGTATTTGAATGTGTTTGTTCCTATAGAAACAGGAGACTGTAAAGACAGTTGTTTGTATTTGAATGTGTTTGTTCCTATAGAAACAGGAGGTTGTACAGACAGTTGTTTGTATTTGAATGTGTTTGTTGCTATAGAAACAGGAGGATGTACAGACAGTTGTTTGAATTTGAATGTGTTTGTTCCTATAGAAACAGGAGACTGTTCAGACAGTTGTTTGTATTTGAATGTGTTTGTTGCTATAGAAACAGGAGGATGTACAGACAGTTGTTTGTATTTGAATGTGTTTGTTCTTATGGAACAGGAGACTGTACAGACAGTTGTTTGTATTTTAATGTGTTTGTTGCTATAGAAACAGGAGGATGCAAAGACAGTTGTTTGTATTTGAATGTGTTTGTTCCTATAGAAACAGGAGGTTGTACAGACAGTTGTTTGTATTTTGAATGTGTTTGTTGTTATGGAAACAGGAGACTTTAAAGACAGTTGTTTGTATTTTAATGTGTTTGTTGCTATAGAAACAGGAGGATGTACAGACAGTTGTTTGTATTTTGAATGTGTTTGTTGTTATGGAAACAGGAGACTTTAAAGACAGTTGTTTGTATTGTAATGTGTTTGTTGCTATAGAAACAGGAGGATGTACAGACAGTTGTTTGTATTTTGAATGTGTTTGTTCTTATGGAAACAGGAGACTGTAAAGACAGTTGTTTGTATTTTGAATGTATTTGTTGCTATAGAAACTGGAGTACGTAAAGACAGGTGTTTGTATTTTAATGTGCTTGTTGCTATGGAGACAGGAGGATGTCAAGACAGGTATTTGTATTTTAATGTGCTTGTTGCTATGGAGACAGGAGGATGTAAAGACAGGTGTTTGTATTTGAATGTGTTTGTTCCTTTGTTCCTATGGAGACAGGAGGATGTAAAGACAGGTGTTTGTATTTTGAATGTATTTGTTGCTATAGAAACTGGAGGATGTAAAGACAGGTGTTTGTATTTTAATGTGCTTGTTGCTATGGAGACAGGAGGATGTCAAGACAGGTATTTGTATTTTAATGTGCTTGTTGCTATGGAGACAGGAGGATGTCAAGACATGTATTTGTATTTTAATGTGCTTGTTGCTATGGAGACAGGAGGATGTCAAGACAGGTGTTTGTATTTTAATGTGCTTGTTGCTATGGAGACAGGAGGATGTAAAGACAGGTGTTTGTATTTGAATGTGTTTGTTCCTTTGTTCCTATGGAGACAGGAGGATGTAAAGACAGTTCTTTGTATATTAATTGTTTAATTTGATGGAGCGTTTTCTTTTGTTTTATATTGAGGAAGAAGGGACAATGTTCAGGATTACCCAATGTCTGAACCATCAAGTATACCCAAGGAAACCTAGTGTCCTTGTAGATTTGTACCATACACAAAATATCTCACTTGGAGTCTTCCACGAAAGCAGCGCCTCTTTGGTCTTTACAGTCCAAAGCTAAGGACCTGGGATTCATTCTCTGAAACAAAAAGTATTCCTGCTCACTCTGCCTTTGCATTCACCATGTCTTTGGCACCGGCACACACAGTTTACAAGGATTGCCATCGTTTTTACTCATCAAACAATGGTTGTGTACACAGCCCCATTCACGGCAGACAACATGCAACACAACGTGACAAAAACATCAAACATTTATACCATCTGGGAAAGAAGAGCTAGAGCCAAATAACGACTCTCAGTGATTATCTATCTGAGCATTATTATTTCTGTCCTTGTAACACTCAAAGCAGAATAAAGGAGTGTCTGTCGCCATTCATCTATACATCTTTCCATTCATCTGGTTGTTTCAGTAGCCATGGTCAGCTTCTATCTCCTGACTACAACATCATCTGGTTGTTTCAGTAGCCATGGTCAGCTTCTATCTCCTGACTACAACATCATCTGGTTGTTTCAGTAGCCATGGTCAGCTTCTATCTCCTCCTACAACATCATCTGGTTGTTTCAGTAGCCATGGTCAGCTTCTATCTCCTAACTACAACATCATCTGGTTGTTTCAGTAGCCATGGTCAGCTTCTATCTCCTCCTACAACATCATCTGGTTGTTTCAGTAGCCATGGTCAGCTTCTATCTCCTCCTACAACATCATCTGGTTGTTTCAGTAGCCATGGTCAGCTTCTATCTCCTCCTACAACATCATCTGGTTGTTTCAGTAGCCATGGTCAGCTTCTATCTCCTGACTACAACATCATCTGGTTGTTTCAGTAGCCATGGTCAGCTTCTATCTCCTCCTACAACATCATCTGGTTGTTTCAGTAGCCACGGTCAGCTTCTATCTCCTGACTACAACACCATCTGGTTGTTTCAGTAGCCGTGGTCAGCTTCCATCTCCTCCTACAACATCATCTGGTTGTTTCAGTAGCCACGTTCAGCTTCTATCTCCTGACTACAACATCATCTGGTTGTTTCAGTAGCCGCGGTCAGCTTCTATCTCCTCCTACAACATCATCTGGTTGTTTCAGTAGCCGCGGTCAGCTTCTATCTCCTCCTACAACATCATCTGGTTGTTTCAGTAGCCATGGTCAGCTTCTATCTCCTCCTACAACATCATCTGGTTGTTTCAGTAGCCATGGTCAGCTTCTATCTCCTGACTACAACATCATCTGGTTGTTTCAGTAGCCACGGTCAGCTTCTATCTCCTCCTACAACATCATCTGGTTGTTTCAGTAGCCACGGTCAGCTTCTATCTCCTCCTACAACATCATCTGGTTGTTTCAGTAGCCACGGTCAGCTTCTATCTCCTCCTACAACATCATCTGGTTGTTTCAGTAGCCACGGTCAGCTTCTATCTCCTCCTACAACATCATCTGGTTGTTTCAGTAGCCATGGTCAGCTTCTATCTCCTGACTACAACATCATCTGGTTGTTTCAGTAGCCATGGTCAGCTTCTATCTCCTCCTACAACATCATCTGGTTGTTTCAGTAGCCATGGTCAGCTTCTATCTCCTGACTACAACACCATCTGGTTGTTTCAGTAGCCACTTTCAGCTTCTATCTTCTGACTACAACATCATCTGGTTGTTTCAGTAGCCACGTTCAGCTTCTATCTCCTGACTACAACATCATCTGGTTGTTTCAGTAGCCATGGTCAGCTTCTATCTCCTCCTACAACATCATCTGGTTGTTTCAGTAGCCGCGGTCAGCTTCTATCTCCTCCTACAACATCATCTGGTTGTTTCAGTAGCCATGGTCAGCTTCTATCTCCTCCTACAACATAATCTGGTTGTTTCAGTAGCCGCGGTCAGCTTCTATCTCCTGACTACAACATCATCTGGTTGTTTCAGTAGCCACGGTCAGCTTCTATCTCCTCCTACAACATCATCTGGTTGTTTCAGTAGCCACGGTCAGCTTCTATCTCCTCCTACAACATCATCTGGTTGTTTCAGTAGCCACGGTCAGCTTCTATCTCCTCCTACAACATCATCTGGTTGTTTCAGTAGCCACGGTCAGCTTCTATCTCCTCCTACAACATCATCTGGTTGTTTCAGTAGCCATGGTCAGCTTCTATCTCCTGACTACAACATCATCTGGTTGTTTCAGTAGCCATGGTCAGCTTCTATCTCCTCCTACAACATCATCTGGTTGTTTCAGTAGCCATGGTCAGCTTCTATCTCCTGACTACAACACCATCTGGTTGTTTCAGTAGCCACTTTCAGCTTCTATCTCCTGACTACAACATCATCTGGTTGTTTCAGTAGCCACGTTCAGCTTCTATCTCCTGACTACAACATCATCTGGTTGTTTCAGTAGCCATGGTCAGCTTCTATCTCCTCCTACAACATCATCTGGTTGTTTCAGTAGCCATGGTCAGCTTCTATCTCCTCCTACAACATCATCTGGTTGTTTCAGTAGCCGCGGTCAGCTTCTATCTCCTGACTACAACATCATCTGGTTTTTTCAGTAGCCATGGTCAGCTTCTATCTCCTCCTACAACATCATCTGGTTGTTTCAGTAGCCATTGTCAGCTTCTATCTCCTCCTACAACATCATCTGGTTGTTTCAGTAGCCGCGGTCAGCTTCTATCTCCTGACTACAACATCATCTGGTTGTTTCAGTAGCCGCGGTCAGCTTCTATCTCCTCCTACAACATCATCTGGTTGTTTCAGTAGCCATGGTCAGCTTCTATCTCCTCCTACAACATCATCTGGTTGTTTCAGTAGCCATGGTCAGCTTCTTTCTCCTGACTACAACATCATCTGGTTGTTTCAGTAGCCACGGTCAGCTTCTATCTCCTCCTACAACATCATCTGGTTGTTTCAGTAGCCACGGTCAGCTTCTATCTCCTCCTACAACATCATCTGGTTGTTTCAGTAGCCACGGTCAGCTTCTATCTCCTCCTACAACATCATCTGGTTGTTTCAATAGCCACGGTCAGTTTCTATCTCCTCCTACAACATCATCTGGTTGTTTCAGTAGCCATGGTCAGCTTCTATCTCCTGACTACAACATCATCTGGTTGTTTCAGTAGCCATGGTCAGCTTCTATCTCCTCCTACAACATCATCTGGTTGTTTCAGTAGCCATGGTCAGCTTCTTTCTCCTGACTACAACATCATCTGGTTGTTTCAGTAGCCACTTTCAGCTTCTATCTCCTGACTACAACATCATCTGGTTGTTTCAGTAGCCATGTTCAGCTTCTATCTCCTGACTACAACATCATCTGGTTGTTTCAGTAGCCATGGTCAGCTTCTATCTCCTCCTACAACATCATCTGGTTGTTTCAGTAGCCATGGTCAGCTTCTATCTCCTCCTACAACATCATCTGGTTGTTTCAGTAGCCGCGGTCAGCTTCTATCTCCTGACTACAACATCATCTGGTTGTTTCAGTAGCCGCGGTCAGGTTCTATCTCCTGACTACAACATCATCTGGTTGTTTCAGTAGCCGCGGTCAGCTTCTATCTCCTGACTACAACACCATCTGGTTGTTTCAGTAGCCATGGTCAGCTTCTATCTCCTCCTACAACATCATCTGGTTGTTTCAGTAGCCATGGTCAGCTTCTATCTCCTGACTACAACACATCTGGTTGTTTCAGTAGCCACTTTCAGCTTCTATCTCCTGACTACAACATCATCTGGTTGTTTCAGTAGCCATGTTCAGCTTCTATCTCCTGACTACAACATCATCTGGTTGTTTCAGTAGCCATGGTCAGCTTCTATCTCCTCCTACAACATCATCTGGTTGTTTCAGTAGCCATGGTCAGCTTCTATCTCCTCCTACAACATCATCTGGTTGTTTCAGTAGCCGCGGTCAGCTTCTATCTCCTGACTACAACATCATCTGGTTGTTTCAGTAGCCGCGGTCAGGTTCTATCTCCTGACTACAACATCATCTGGTTGTTTCAGTAGCCGCGGTCAGCTTCTATCTCCTGACTACAACACATCTGGTTGTTTCAGTAGCCACTTTCAGCTTCTATCTCCTGACTACAACATCATCTGGTTGTTTCAGTAGCCATGTTCAGCTTCTATCTCCTGACTACAACATCATCTGGTTGTTTCAGTAGCCATGGTCAGCTTCTATCTCCTCCTACAACATCATCTGGTTGTTTCAGTAGCCATGGTCAGCTTCTATCTCCTCCTACAACATCATCTGGTTGTTTCAGTAGCCGCGGTCAGCTTCTATCTCCTGACTACAACATCATCTGGTTGTTTCAGTAGCCGCGGTCAGGTTCTATCTCCTGACTACAACATCATCTGGTTGTTTCAGTAGCCGCGGTCAGCTTCTATCTCCTGACTACAACACCATCTGGTTGTTTCAGTAGCCATGGTCAGCTTCTATCTCCTCCTACAACATCATCTGGTTGTTTCAGTAGCCGTGGTCAGCTTCTATCTCCTGACTACAACATCATCTGGATGTTTCAGTAGCTGCGGTCAGCTTCTATCTCCTGACTACAACATCATCTGGTTGTTTCAGTAGCCGCGGTCAGCTTCTATCTCCTGACTACAACATCATCTGGTTGTTTAAATAGCTGCGGTCAGCTTCTATCTCCTGACTACAACATCATCTGGTTGTTTCAGTAGCCATGGTCAGCTTCTATCTCCTCCTACAACATCATCTGGTTGTTTCAGTAGCCGCGGTCAGCTTCTATCTCCTCCTACAACATCATCTGGTTGTTTCAGAAGCTGACCGTGGCTACTATCTAACAAAAGAAAAGGCACTGTGAAATATTATAACAAAAAGAAGAGAGCTTCTAGTCATTGGCGTTTAGTGATTGAGGCTCCCCAGTCATTTTCCAATGCAATTCATTCCACCTGCTTTTGTTCCCAGCAGAGCCAGTCTTGTCCCTGACCTTACAAAGGATAGTCATTAAGATTAAAATCTTCACCACATAAACATTTATTTGAAATCAATTCTATGACCTTCACATGCAAAGACAGGGAGTGTCAAGCACATCAGAATCTGAGTCGCTGCATTATACGAGTGTTGCATGGCTGAATTAATCAGTTCTCTCTGGTTGACATTAAAGAGAAAAAAATAAAGAAAAAAAATTGTGGAGAAATTTGATAGCAAACTTTTAATAGTGGAATCCATAGCTGTGAAACGGCGATGCGCGTTTGCGATATTACAACAAAGACGTTACTTCAAACGAGGAAGATCATTGCAACCGTAATAGAACAACAGAGTTACTTTAACCACAATGCATTCCCTCAAAGCAAAAACACTAACCTGGGGGGGGGGCAGTGGCGCTGATCTCAGCTTTAAGGGGCAACTATGTCAATGGTATACCATATACACACATATTTTAAGAAAATTTAATTTGATCGTGTGAGGAAGGTGTCATTGGTTGTGTGTCGACATTTGCTTGAAAAGAAATCCTGCCAACAGTATTACATCATCACAGTCATCTGCTCGGCAAGTTGAGAAAGAAAGTCAAAAGAAAGTGAGGATGACTCTTCATTCCTCTGAGTGCAGTATCCTTGACCATCGGTCAGCGTTCTGGGTTTTCATCTCCTCAGAACACAGCTGGAGGGAAAATCACTACGTCCAGTTGTCTCAAACAACCAAAAAGAAAATTGTCTGTCAAACGTCTTGAACTTGGAAAACAAAATCAATTCTGGGAAACTAATTCTGAGAAAGCATCTCAGGAAACTTAGAAGAATGGGACCAGCCATTGATCTTCAAAGGTTACAGTATCAACATTATCCAAGATCTTAAAATATCATACTCTTTGTGTTTGAATATATTTCTATTAGTTTGTATTGGTATACTGTAGCTGCCTGTAGAGTCTCTGTAGAATTACTGGAGGTGAGCACTGTGGAACGTTTGTTATGCATACACACAACAAAGTGATGGTGCAATATACTGTCACAGAAAGCAGATGTGTTATGCAGGGATCTATGTCAAAGAACAGGAAGACTGCGGGCACATTTTAATATCATTTCTTATTCAAATGTAATGCCAAGAACAAACAGTGACTCCCATTGATGGCAAAATGAGCAAACATAATGATAACAAAACTGTCATTTCTCCACCTGCACTGTTATACAAGAACCAGTATTCAGTATTCAATGATAAATTAAAATCCGACATGAAAGAGCATATGAAATTAATAAAGTACCAATACGAAACTATATTATATGAGCTGTATAGTACAAATAGAGGTACTCTTGATGATGATGTCACTCCTGCAGTAATAATATTGAGCTCATACATTTTTCTATACGTTAAACATTTTCTATTTTTTTTTAAATGTAAATGACACGTAGGTTAAGAACAGACATGAAATCCAGTCAAAATCCTTACATGATCATTGAACCTCACAGATGTAAAAATGTAAATGACCACGTCCTAATTGGTATCCTAATCCCTATTTAGCTCACTACTTTCGACAGAGGCCCGTAGGGGGAACTATTTAGGGAACAGGGTGCCATTTGGGAAGCATACAGTGAGCTATTGTTAAAAACCCAGCTCTAGTAAACTGACATCGGTTGCCTGTTTTGTTCATTTTGCAGATTGTTTTTTAATCTAGTTTAGTGGGTGAATCATCTCCGGATCACTAAATCACCCTGTATCAATATGTATGATCCTAGTCCTTTCAATTAAAACTTCTTCATGATTGGTGGGTCCCCCCGCGGGATGGTTGAGCTAAAGTAGGCTAATGCGATTAGCATGAGGTTGTAAGTAACAAGAACATTTCCCAGGACACAGATATATCTGATATTGGCTTAGATTCTTGTTAATCTAACTGTACTGTCCAATTTACAGTAGCTATTACAGAGAAAGAATACCATGCAATTGTTTGAGGAGAGTGCACAGTTTTGAACATGAAAAGTTATTAATATACAAATTAGGCACATTTGGGAAGTATTGATATAAAATTTGGAAGAGAAATGCAATGGTTCATTGAATCAAACTAACACTTTGCACATACACTGTTGCCATCTAGTGGCCAATATCTACATGTCACCTGTTCTGGAATAACACATTATGGCCTTTCTCTTGCATTTCAAATATACAAGTACAGAAAAATATATGTTTTTTTCTTGTATTATCTTTTACCAGATCTATTATGTGTTATATTCTCCTACATTCCTTTCACATTTCCAAAAACGTCAACGTGTTTCCTTTCAAATGGCACCATGTAAAGCTCTGGGCGTAGTGGGTGCGATGTCAGGTGCAGGAAGCAGAGAGTACAGGGTAGTGCTTTTAATTGCACACACGGCGAACATAAGCCACCCCACGAAACACAACAAAACAAATGCCCCAAACACGGGGACTAAAACAGTCCGGAGAAAAGCCCACGAACGAAAAACAGGTCAACCTCAAACGTGCACAGTAGCAACACAAAACAATCCCGCACAAAGAGCAGACGCGCCCCCCCCCCGACGCGCGGCTCCCACAGCGCGCCGACACCGGCCTCAAGGGCGGCCCGGAGGGCATGGCGCAGCGCGATCTGGACGGAGGCGATGGAAATCCCTCAACAGTGACGGGTCCTAGATGTCTCCCCCCGGGTACCCAGCACCTTTCCTCCGGAACTTACCCCTTCCAGTCCACGAGGTACTGCAGCCCCCTCACCCAGCGTCTCGAGTCCAGAATGGCACGTATAGTGTACGTCAGGGACCCCTCGATGTCCAGAGGGGGCGGAGGGACCTCCGGCACCTCACCTTCTTGCAGGGGACCAGCTACAACCGGCCTGAGGAGAGACACATGAAACGAGGGGTTAATATGATAATAGGAAGGGAGTTGTAATCTATAACACACCTTGTTTATCCTCTTCAGGACTTTAAAGGGCCCCACACATTGCGGCCCCAGCTTCCGGCAGGGCAAGCGGAGGGGTAGGTTTTTGTTCGAGAGACAGACCCTGTCCCCCGGTACGAACACGGAGGCCTCACTGCGGTGGCGGTCAGCACTCCTCTTCTGCCGTCCACTGGCTTGCTTGAGGGATTCCTGGATGGCTCTCCAGGTCTCCTTGGAGCGCTGCACCCAATCCTCCACCGCAGGAGCCTCGGTTTGACTCTGATGCCATGGTGGCAGGACCGGCTGGTAGCCCAACACACACTGAAATGGTGATAGGTTCGTAGAGGAGTGACGGAGTGAGTTCTGGGCCAACTCCGCCCATAGGACGTACCTAGACCACTCCCCGGGCTGGTACTGGCAATACGACCGCAGAAACCTACCCACCTCCTGGTTCACGCTCTCCACTACTCTCGTGGTGATAACCGGAGGTCAAGCTGACCAAGACCCCCAGACGCTCCATAAACGCCCTCCATAACCGGGACGTGAACTGGGGACCCCGATCAGAGACGATGTCCTCCGGCACAACGTAGTGCCGGAAGACATGGGTAAATAGCGCATCTGCAGTCTGTAGGGCTGTAGGGAGGCCGAACAACAGGAGGAGATGGCAGGACTTAGAAAACCAATACACAATAACCAGGACCGTAGTGTTCCCCTGAGATGGGGGGAGATCGGTCAGGAAATCCACTGTCAGGTGAGACCATGGCCGTAGTGGAACGGGGAGGGCTGTAACTTCCCTCTAGGAGGTAGCGGGTAACTAAACCCCACCGTGATGGCATTTAGACCTCTATAATCAATGCACGGAAGCAGACCTCCCTCCTTTTTATTCACAAAAAAGAAACTGGAGGAGACGGGTGAAATGAAGGGCCGAATGTACCCCTGTCCCAGAGTTTATGCGACGCATGTCTCCATAGCCAACGTCTCCTCCAGCGACAATGGGTACACGTGACTCTTGGAAAGCGCAGCGTTTACCTGGAGATTTATCGCGCAATCCCCCTGTCGATGAGGTGGTAATTTAGTCGCCCTCTTCTTACAGAAAGCGATAGCCAAATCGGCATATTCAGGGGGAATGCACACAGTCGAAACCTGGTCTGGACTCTCCACCGACGTGGCACCGATGGAAAC
Source organism: Oncorhynchus masou masou (assembly GCF_036934945.1). Classification (NCBI taxonomy): domain Eukaryota; kingdom Metazoa; phylum Chordata; class Actinopteri; order Salmoniformes; family Salmonidae; genus Oncorhynchus; species Oncorhynchus masou. The sequence continues at coordinate 88,028,151 of NC_088243.1, forward strand.
TCCCATACACCTCCCTAAGCCCTCCTCTTCCACCCCTGGAGAACCCCCTGTCTCCACGAAATCCTAGGATTGTGACTAGCCAGCAATGGAACCCCCACTGGAAACGCAGGTGAATCGATAAGGAAGAGACTAATCCGCTCCTTATGATTCCCCTGCGTTGCCATGTCCAGTGAAATCGTGGCCTCTCTGACCAACCCTGACCCTAATGGCCAGCTATCTAAGGAGTGCACAGGGATCGGCAAGAGCGGAATTCCCAGCTTGATGGCGAGTCCGCGATCCATAAAGATCCCAGCTGTGCCTGAATCGACTAGCGCCTTATGCTGGCAAGAGGGAGAAAAGTCAAGGAAAATAATAAATACAAACATGTGACCAACAGGGGGTTCTGGGTGAGTTTGGTGCGGACTCACCTGGGGTGACAGAGAAGTGTTCTGCCTGCCCTCTCGACTCCCAGATGGTCTCCTCCAGCACCGGTCGGCCGTGTGTCCTCTCAGACCACATCTGGATATATCCCTCAAGTGGTGTGGGGGCTGTGCTTTGGCAAAGTGGGTGGGTATATATCCTTCCTGTTTGCCCCTGTCCAGGGGTATCATCAGATGGGGCCACAGTGTCTCCTGACCCCTCCTGTTTCAGCCTCCAGTATTTATGCTGCAGTAGTTTATGTGTCGGGGGGCTAGGGTCAGTTTGTTCCAATTTTCTGGAAGCTTGCTTCAGAGCTCGGATATTTTCTGTATACCAGGGAGCAAGTTTCTTATGACAAATGTTTTTTGTTTTGGGGGGTGCAACTGCATATAGGGTATTACTCAAGGTTAAATTGCGTTCTTCAGTTAGGTGGTTAACTGATTTTTGTCCTCTGACGTCTTTGTGTAGGCAGAGGGTGTCTAGAAGGGCATCTAGGATTCTTTGGGTTGTCTGAGAATCTATATCTTGGCTTTTGCTGATCCTTGGTTGGGGTCTGGGCAGATTATTTGTTGCGAATGCAAAATCAATAAAATGGTGGTCCCCATAGTCCAGGATTATGAGGAAAAACATTAAAATCCACAACATTTGTTCCTGGGTAGTCTAATTGGTCCCTTATAAATACATGTCACAGCCAATACAGTCAATGTGTGGGGGTACCTATTAGTTAAGGTAGTAAGTACATGTAGCTAGAGTTAATTACAGTGACTATGCATAGATGACAACAGAGAGTGGTTAGGGTGGCTGGAGTCTTGACAATTTTTAGGGCCTTCCTCTGTAGAGGTCCTGGATGGCAGAAAGCTTGGCCCCAGTGATGTACTGGGCCGTTCACATTACCCTCTGTAGTGCCTTGTCGTTGAAAGCCGAGCAGTTGCCATACCAGACAGTGATGCAACCAGTCAGGATGCTCTCGATGGTGCAGCTGTAGAATCTTTTGAAGATCTGAGTACCCATGCCAAATCTTTTTAGTCTCCTGAAGGGGAATAGGTTTTGTTGTGGCCTCCTCATGACTGTCATGGTGTGATTGGACCATGTTAGTTTGTTGGTGATGTGGACGCCAAGGAACATAAAGCTCTCAACCTGCTCCACTGCAGCCCTGTCGATGAGAATGGGGGCGTGCTCGGCCCTCTTTTTCCTGTAGTACCCAATCATCTCCTTTGTCTTGATCACGTTGAGGGAGAAGTTGATGTCCTGGCACCACATGGCCAAGTCTCTGACCTCCTCCCTATAGGCTGTCTCATTGTTGTCAGTGATCAAGCCACAACTGTTGTGTCATTGGAAAATTGTGATGATGGTATTAGAGTCATGCCTGGCCGTGCAGTCATAAGTGAACAGGGAGTATTGGAGGGGGTTGGGCATGCACCCATGAGGGCCCCTGTGTTGAGGATCAGCGTGGCAGATGTGTTGTTACCTACCCTTACCACCTGGGAGTGGCCTGTCAGGAAGGCCAGGATCCAATTGCAGAGGGAGGTGTTTAGTCCCAGGGTCCTTAGCTTATTGATGAGCTTTGAGGGTGCTATGGTGTTGAACACTGAGCTGTAGTCAATGAATAGCATTCTCACATAGGTGTTCCTTTTGTCCAGGTGGGAAAAGGCATTGTGGAGTGCAACAGAGGCTGCATCATCTGTGGATCTGTTGGTATGGTATGGAGTGGGTCAAGCGATTCTAGGATGATGGTGTTAATGTGAGCCATGACCAGCTTTTCAAAGCACTTAATGGCTAAAGACGTGAGTGCTATGGGTCGGTAGTCATTTAGGCAGGTTACCACAGTGTACTTGGGCACAGGCACTATGGTGGTCTGCTTAAAACATGTTGGTATTACAGACTCGGACAGGGGGTTGTTGAAAATGTCAGTGAAGACACTTGCTAGTTAGTCAGCGCATGCTCTCAGTACATGTCCTGGTATTCTGTCTGGACCTGCATCCTTGTGAATGTTGACCAGTCTAAAGGTCTACTCACATCGGCTGTGGAGAGCGTAATCACACAGTCTTCTGGTACAGCTGGTGCTCTCATGCATGTTTCAGTGTTATTTGCCTCGAAGCGAGCATAGAAGTAGTTTAGCTCGTCCTGTAGGCTTGTGTCACTGGGTAACTCTTGGCTGTGCTTCCCGACGAGCGTCAGAGCCGGTGTAGTACGACTCGATCTTAGTCCTGTATTGACACTTTGCCTTTTTCATGGTTCGTCGGAGGGCATAGCGGGATTTCTTATAAGCTTCCCAGTTAGAGTCCCGCTCCTTGAAAGCGGCAGCTCTAGCCTTTAGCTCAGTGTGGATGCTGCCTGTAATCCATGGTTTCTGGTTGGGGTATGTATCTACGTTCACTGTGGGGACGATGTCAACGATGCACTAAACTGATGAAGCCAATGTCAGTTGTGGTGCTATTGGAGCAACCTCTGAACATATTCCAGTCTGTGCTAGCAAAACAGTCCAGCAGCTTAGCATCTGCTTCATCTGACCACTTTTTTATTGATCTTGTCACTGGTGCTTCCTGCTTTAATTGTTGCTTGTAAGCAGGAATCAGGAGGATAGAAAAATGGTCAGATTTGCCAAATGGAGGGCGAGGGAGAGCTTTGTATGCATCTCTGTGTGTGGAGTATTGTCACGCCCTGGCCATAGAGAGGCTTTTATTCTCTATTTTAAACCATATCTACGTGTACATACTACCTCAATCAGCCCGACTAGCCGGTGCCTGTATATAACCTCTCTACTGTATATAACCTCTCTACTGTATATAGCCTCACTACTGTATATAACCTCTCTACTGTATATAGCCTCACTACTGTCATAGCCTCGCTACTGTTATCGCCTCTCTACTGTATATAGCCTCGCTACTGTTATCGCCTCGCTACTGTTATCGCCTCGCTACTGTATATAGCCTCTCTACTGTATATAGCCTCTCTACTGTATATAGCCTCTCTACTGTATATAGCCTCTACTGTATATAGCCTCTACTGTATATAGCCTCTCTACTGTATATAACCTCTCTACTGTATATAGCCTCTCTACTGTATATAATCTCTACTGTATATAACCCCTCTACTGTATATAACCTTTTTCCGGTTCCGGGTTGGAGCGAGCGGTCGCATCTACACTTCAGTCCGCAGGTAGTATAACTTTTCATTACATTTCATTATAGTACAACGGTTTGATTTGTCTAATCTTAGCAATTTCTTCTTAGCCAGCTACATAGCCGTCTTTGTAACAAAGATAATTGCGTAATTATTGCATTTCGTCGTCCTAACGTAGTCTACACTGCTATCTGCCCAGCAGCTAGCTAACGTCCACCGTCTACCGATTACCAGCACTGTAGAAACTATTTCACTCAACTGAACGACTTGATTAGTGTAGTGTTAGCTAGCTACATAGTTGTCTTTGCTGTCTTCGTATCCAAGATAATTGTGTAGTTTAGAGTGTGTCGACTTAGAGTGATTATCTTAATTTACCGAGGTTAGCTAGCCAGCTATTTGTCGTCCTTAACGTAGGAGATACTGCTAGCTAGCTAGCCAACAGCTAGCCAACGTCTACCGAATAGAACTTCAACAACCCGGTCAACATTCCGCTTCGCTCCACAGGTAGTATCACATTTTCATTTCACTTCATTTCAGTACAACGGTTTGATTTGTTTGATCGTAGCTAGCTAGCTACATAGCCGTCTTTGTATCAAAGACAATTGTGTAGTCTAGAGCGATTTTCTAGGTTAGCTAGCCAGCTATTGTCATTCTTTTAACGTAACGTAACGTAATCAACACTGCTAGCTAGCCAGCTAGCCCCCGAATAGCAGCACTGTAGAAACTATTACACTCAATGGAACGACTTGATTAGTGTAGTGTCAACAACGCAGCCACTGCCAGCTAGCCTACAAAGTCAACAACGCAGCCACTGCCTGCTAGCCTACTCCAGCAGTACTGTATCATTTCAATCATTTTAGTCAATAAGATTCTTGCTACGTAAGCTTAACTTTCTGAACATTCGAGACGTGTAGTCTACTTGTCATTCCAATCTCCTTTGCATTAGCGTAGCCTCTTCTGTAGCCTGTCAACTATGTGTCTATCTATCCCTGTTCTCTCCTCTCTGCACAGACCATACAAACGCTCCACACCGCGTGGCCGCGGCCACCCTAATCTGGTGGTCCCAGCGCGCACGACCCACGTGGAGTTCCAGGTCTCCGGTAGCCTCTGGAACTGCCGATCTGCGGCCAACAAGGCAGAGTTCATCTCAGCCTATGCCTCCCTCCAGTCCCTCGACTTCTTGGCACTGACGGAAACATGGATCACCACAGATAACACTGCTACTCCTACTGCTCTCTCTTCGTCCGCCCACGTGTTCTCGCACACCCCGAGAGCTTCTGGTCAGCGGGGTGGTGGCACCGGGATCCTCATCTCTCCCAAGTGGTCATTCTCTCTTTCTCCCCTTACCCATCTGTCTATCGCCTCCTTTGAATTCCATGCTGTCACAGTTACCAGCCCTTTCAAGCTTAACATCCTTATCATTTATCGCCCTCCAGGTTCCCTCGGAGAGTTCATCAATGAGCTTGATGCCTTGATAAGCTCCTTCCTGAGGACGGCTCACCTCTCACAGTCCTGGGCGACCTTAACCTCCCCACGTCTACCTTTGACTCATTCCTCTCAGCCTCCTTCTTTCCACTCCTCTCCTCTTTTGACCTCACCCTCTCACCTTCCCCCCCCTACTCACAAGGCAGGCAATACGCTCGACCTCATCTTTACTAGATGCTGTTCTTCCACTAACCTCATTGCAACTCCCCTCCAAGTCTCCGACCACTACCTTGTATCCTTTTCCCTCTCGCTCTCATCCAACACTTCCCACACTGCCCCTACTCGGATGGTATCGCGCCATCCCAACCTTCGCTCTCTCTCCCCCGCTACTCTCTCCTCTTCCATCCTATCATCTCTTCCCTCTGCTCAAACCTTCTCCAACCTATCTCCTGATTCTGCCTCCTCAACCCTCCTCTCTTCCCTTTCTGCATCCTTTGACTCTCTATGTCCCCTATCCTCCAGGTCGGCTCGGTCCTCCCCTCCCGCTCCGTGGCTCGACGACTCATTGCGAGCTCACAGAACAAGGCTCCGGGCAGCCGAGCGGAAATGGAGGAAAACTCGCCTCCCTGCGGACCTGGCATCCTTTCACTCCCTCCTCTCTACATTTTCCTCCTCTGTCTCTGCTGCTAAAGCCACTTTCTACCACTCTAAATTCCAAGCATCTGCCTCTAACCCTAGGAAGCTCTTTGCCACCTTCTCCTCCCTCCTGAATCCTCCTCCCCCTCCCCCCTCCTCCCTCTCTGCAGATGACTTCGTCAACCATTTTGAAAAGAAGGTCGACGACATCCGATCCTCGTTTGCTAAGTCAAACGACACCGCTGGTTCTGCTCACACTGCCCTAACCTGTGCTCTGACCTCTTTCTCCCCTCTCTCTCCAGATGAAATCTTGCTTCTTGTGACGGCCGGCCGCCCAACAACCTGCCCGCTTGACCCTATCCCCTCCTCTCTTCTCCAGACCATTTCCGGAGACCTTCTCCCTTACCTCCCCTCGCTCATCAACTCATCCCTGACCGCTGGCTACGTCCCTTCCTTCTTCAAGAGAGCGAGAGTTGCACCCCTTCTGAAAAAACCTACACTCGATCCCTCCGATGTCAACAACTACAGACCAGTATCCCTTCTTTCTTTTCTCTCCAAAACTCTTGAACGTGCCGTCCTTGGCCAGCTCTCCCGCTATCTCTCTCAGAATGACCTTCTTGATCCAAATCAGTCAGGTTTCAAGACTAGTCATTCAACTGAGACTGCTCTTCTCTGTATCACGGAGGCGCTCCGCACTGCTAAAGCTAACTCTCTCTCCTCTGCTCTCATCCTTCTAGACCTATCGGCTGCCTTCGATACTGTGAACCATCAGATCCTCCTCTCCACCCTCTCCGAGTTGAGCATCTCCGGCGCGGCCCACGCTTGGATTGCGTCCTACCTGACAGGTCGCTCCTACCAGGTGGCGTGGCGAGAATCTGTCTCCTCACCACGCACTCTCACCACTGGTGTCCCCCAGGGCTCTGTTCTAGGCCCTCTCCTATTCTCGCTATACACCAAGTCACTTGGCTCTGTCATAACCTCACATGGTCTCTCCTATCATTGCTATGCAGACGACACACAATTAATCTTCTCCTTTCCCCTTCTGATGACCAGGTGGCGAATCGCATCTCTGCATGTCTGGCAGACATATCAGTGTGGATGACGGATCACCACCTCAAGCTGAACCTCGGCAAGACGGAGCTGCTCTTCCTCCCGGGGAAGGACTGCCCGTTCCATGATCTCGCCATCATGGTTGACAACTCCATTGTGTCCTCCTCCCAGAGCGCTAAGAACCTTGGCGTGATCCTGGACAACACCCTGTCGTTCTCAACTAACATCAAGGCGGTGGCCCGTTCCTGTAGGTTCATGCTCTACAACATCCGCAGAGTACGACCCTGTATATAGCCTCTACTGTATATATCCTCTCTACTGTATGTAGCCTCTCTACTGTATACAGCCTCTCTACTGTATACAGCCTCTCTACTGTATACAGCCTCTCTACTGTATACAGCCTCTACTGTATACAGCCTCTACTGTATATAGCCTCTACTGTATATAGCCCCTACTCTATATAGCCTCTACTCTATATAACCTCTCTACTCTATATAGCCTCTACTCTATATAACCTCTCTTCTGTATATAACCTCTACTGTATTTAACATCTACTGTATATAGCCTCTCTACTGTATTTAGCCTCTCTACTGTATATAGCCTCTCTACTGTATATAGCCTCTCTACTCTATTTAACCTCTACTGTATTTAACCTCTACTGTATTTAACCTCTACTGTTATTTGTCACTGTCTTTTACTGTTGTTTTTATTTATTTAATTACATTATGAAAACTCTCAGTAGGTCATGTGGTTTGCCACATTATGTACAAAAATAGCTTTAAAAAACAAGTTACAAACAACACCGATAAACAAACAAAGAAGCATAATTAGTTGGGGGCACGTAAAACGTCTGCCTTCTGCTCTGACGCCATTTTCACCCTATGTGATGAATTACATTTGCATGTAGCTACAAAGATAAAAACCTGTGGATATTTCATATTGTAATGAGCCTTGCCTAGTTAAGTTTGTTACAATCTCCTCCAAGTGTTTTTTTTTAAACCTATTGGAGCAGTGGTTAGTAAGTTTTCCTTTCAGGCTTGGGAGATCTGGAGTTGAGAGTTGTTTGGGTTTTTTCCTTCACTTCTGCTGTTTACCACAATGTGAACTTGTTGGCCTCATGGTGGTCTTAAGGTTTGTTAAGTGTCTCCCTGGTCCTAGTGCCCGTTTGGCACCAGACCCAGACATTACCACATCCCTGAAGGACTGTGTTGATTCTGTATAGATCTCCCAGTCTTTATTCCAAATGGCACCCTGTTCCCTTTATAGTGCACTCTTTTTGACCTGGTACAAAGTAGTGCACTCTAAAGAGAAATGGCTAGTGACTTTAATGTGCTCATCAAGTCTCCTACCTCGCACACAGAAACGTTAGACCAAACTCCTCCCTTCGGCTAATTTCACCGCTGTTTATCGTGGCCAAAAAAACGGACATTTTTGTTTCCACGAATTTTGACTGTGTGGTTGTGGAATTTAGTGGAAAACGTTTATCATCTGCACATGGGCTTGAAAATCACCGCACCAATCCTGATTCATCCAAATAATCAATGACGAAAAACCCAAATCCAGGAACTACTGCTGTTCGTAATCACATAATTATACGTGAGCCTTGACAGGTGCTCGCTGTTTTATCTGTCTAGGAGAATCTGTCCACCAGAGATTATCTGGAACCTAATCATCTGACGTTACCTTCAAACGCTCCGTTTTTTTCAGCCACGAACAACAGCCCAGGAAGCGTTGAATTCTCCCCTGGGAAACAGCCATTTAGTTTTGCTCCTGGCATTATTTTTGTTTAACTGCATTGGCCACACCAGTGGCATACAAACTAGCCAAGGTTTTACCTTGTAATTCATTGAATGATTCCGTTCTTACTTCATGGTTTCTTATTCTGATTCTCCTTCCTCTCTTATTTTCTTAATTACATTGGAGGGTGCTGTTAGGCGTCCAAGACTGTAAAAAAAATAGAAAGGGAGAGGATGAGCTGACGTTGGTGTGAAGCCTGTGACCATGTCTTAGCCCACGTGTTCCCAAGGCCTGGAGGAAATCAAACAAACATTAGACAACAAACAAACACAGCTAATGCTAACGCTAATACACCCTGGTAACCTTACAGGCAAACATTAGACACCTGCATCCCATTTGCCAGAAGTACAAGAAAAATACCAGATCCAGGAAAAAGGCCTTGTTTTCTCTATTCACACCCCTGTTAAACATAAGTAGAGTTCTAAGAAACCCTGAATAGTCATATGTCATAATATCATTATACATGGAGTCGACAAAACATTAAGAACACCTGATCTTTCCATGATGAGAGCTAGCTAAAAATGGCTATCACTATTGAAAGCTCAGCCTTGTAGTCACCTTGGTAACTAAATTATCCTGGTCTAGCTGAGAACTGTCAATGATTGTATTATAGTAATTAGGCCTACAGACACATTACTATTAGGCCTACAGACACTGAGTCGACAAAACATTAAGAATAGCTTTCCATGACATAGACTGTCAAGGTGAATCTAGTTGAAGTTATGATCCCTTATTGGTGTCACTTGTTAATTAAATCTACTTCAATCAGTGTAGATGAAGGGGAGGAGACAAGTTAAGAGGATTTTTAAGCCTTTATATATATATATATATCCCATTTAGCAGACGCTTTTGTCCAAAGCGACTTACAAGTCGGCTGGGGCCACTACTTTTACATATGGGTGGCCCCAGCGGGAATCGAACCCACGACGCTTGGCGTTGCAAGCGCCATGCTCTACCGACTGAGCCACACAGGACTCTTTTTAGAAAATTGAGACATGAATTGTGTATGTGTATCATTCAGAGGGTGAATGGGCAAGACCTGCCTTTGAACAGGGTATGGTAGTAGGTTCTAGGCACACAGGTTTGTGTCAAGAACTGCAATGCTGCTGGGTTTTTCACGCTCAACAGTTTCCCTGTGTTTAATCAAGAATGGTCCACCACCCAAAAGTCATCTAGCCAACTTGACTCAACTGTGGGAAACATTGGAGCCAACATGTACCAGCATCACTGATTGCTTTTGACGCATTGTAGAGTCCATTGTAGAGTCCATTGTAGAGTCCATTGTAGAGTCCATTGTAGAGTCCATTGTAGAGTCCATTGTAGAGTCCATTGTAGAGTCCATTGTAGAGTCCATTGTAGAGTCCATTGTAGAGTCCATTGTAGAGTCCATTGTAGAGTCCATTGTAGAGTCCATTGTAGAGTCCATTGTAGAGTCCATTGTAGAGTCCATTGTAGAGTCCATTGTAGAGTCCATTGTAGAGTCCATTGTAGAGTCCATTGTAGAGTCCATTGTAGAGTCCATTGTAGAGTCCATTGTAGAGTCCATTGTAGAGTCCATTGTAGAGTCTATTGTAGAGTCCATTGTAGAGTCCATTGTAGAGTCCATTGTAGAGTCCATTGTAGAGTCCATGCCCACAACAGACTGAAGCTCTTCTGATGATTACATTTATTTTTTGTTTGCTTCAAAATAAAAAATATTTGGTATCTTCGAAGTGGTAGTAGGCATGTTATGTAAATCAAATGATACAAACCCCGCCCCCCCCAAAAAAGTATATTTTAATTCCAGATTGTAAGGCAACAAAAGAGTAAAAATGTCAAGGTGTGTGAATACTTTCGCAAACCACTGTATAACCATGAGTTGAAGCTCACTTCAAGCGTTGAAATGTTAAGTTTAAATCGGCATGGGAGTGTGGTATGCATGTCAATGCTTAACTCTTGACTGTTAGAAAATGGTGTACAGACGTAACTGTATCACATTGACATACAACTTTTCTCCAGTGAATATCTTTGGAACTAAGATTAATTTGCTGTTTTACTTTTTAATTGCCCACAAACACACAGGAACCATGGAGGGTAGATTGTTTGTTTCATGTGTTGTTAGACCCAACACCAATATATACAGTTGAAGTCAAAAGTTTACATAAACTGAGTTTAAATGTATTTTGCGTAGGTGTTTCACAATTCTAGATATTTAATACAATACAACAAAAATCCTGTTTTAGGTCAGTTTGGATCACAACCTGATTTTAAGAATGTGAAATATCAGAATACAGTGGAGAGAATAATTTCTTTCAGCTTCTATTTCTTTCATCACATTCCCAGTGGGTCAGACACTTACATGCTACCAAATACTAATTGAGTGTATTGCTTTTAAATTGTTTAACTTGAGTCAAAACGTTTCAGGTTGTCTTCCACATGCTTCCCACAATAAATTGGGTGAATTTTGGCCCATTCCTCCTGACAGAGCTGGTGTAACTCAGTCAGGTTTGTAGGCCTCCTTGCTAACACACGCTTTATCAGTTCTGCCCACACATTTTCTATAGGATTGAGGTCAGGGATTTGTGATGGCCACTCCAATACCTTGACTTGGTTGTCCTTAAGCCATTTTGCCATAACTTTGGAAGTATGCTTGGGGTCATTTGGAAGACCCATTTGCGACCAAGCTTTATTAACTTCCTGACTGATATCTTGAGATGTTTCTTCAATTTTTTCACATTTCCTTTCCTCTTCTATTTTGTGAAGTGCGCCAGTCCCTCCTGCAGCAAAGCACCCCCACAACATGATGCTGCCACCCCCGTTCTTCACGGTTGGGATAGTGTTCTTAGCCTGCAAGCTTTTCCTCCAAACATAACAATGGTCATTATGGGCAAACAGTTCTATTTTTGTTTTAGCAGATAAGAGGACATTTCTCCAAAAAGTACAATCTTTGTCCACATGTGCAGTTGCAAACCGTAGCCTGGCCTTTTATGGCAGTTCTGAAGCAGTGGATTCTTCCTTGCTGAGCGGCCTTTCAGGTTATGTCGGTATAGGACTCGTTTTACTGTGGATATAGATACTTTTTTACCTGTTTCCTCCAGCATCTTCACAAGGTTCTTTGCTGTTGTTCTGGATTGATTTGCACTTTTCGCACCAGTACATTCATCTCTAGGAGACAGAACGCGTCTCCCTCCTGCGCGGTATTGTATCGGCTTTCTTCTGTGGACGTATGAGATCGGACCAAAGCGCAGCGTGTTAGTGTTCAAAATGTTTAATAAAGACAAAAAACGTGAACACTACAAAATACCAAAACCACAAATGTGAAAAACTGAAACAGTCCTATCTGGTGCATAGACACAAAGACAGAAGACAACCACCCACAAAACCCAACACAAAACAGGCTACCTAAATATGGTTCCCAATCAGAGACAATGACTAACACCTGCCTCTGATTGAGAACCATATCAGGCCAAACATAGAAATGGGAAAACTAGACACACAACATAGAATGCCCACTCAGCTCACATCCTGACCAACACTAAAACAAAGAAAACACAAAAGAACTATGGTCAGAACGTGACAGGAATGATGGCTGCGTGTTCCCATGGTGTTTATACTTGCGTACTATTGTTTGTACAGATGAACGTGGTACCTTCAGGCATTTGGAAATTGGTCCCATGGATGAACCAGACTTGTGGAGGTCTACAATTGTTTTATGGAGGTCTTGGCTGATTTATTTAGATTTTCCCATGATGTCAAGCAAAGAGGCACTGAGTTTGAAGGTAGGCCTTTAAATAAATCCACAGATACACCTCCAATTGACTGAAATTATGTCAATTATCCTATCAGAAGCTTCTAAAGCCATGACATCATTTTCTGGAATTTTTCAAGTTGTTTATAGGCACAGTCGACTTATTGTATGTAAACTTCTGACCCATTGGAATTGTGATAGAGTGAATTATAAGTGAAATAATCTGTCTGTAAACAATTGTTGGAAATATTACTTGTGTCATGAACAAAGTAGTTGTCCTGACCAACTTGCCAAAACTATAGTTTGTTATAGAAATGTGTGGAGTTTTGTGTGGAGTTTTAATTACTCCATCTAAGTGTATATAAACTGCATATATACAGAAATTGAAAACAAAAACAACTCCAATATTAGGATGTTTGAAATATAGTGTCAGGGAGTAGTGAACAACTTATAGTTCAAACAGTAGTTTATATTTAACAGTAGCTTGGTGGTGGTTTAACTATATTTAACAGTAGCTTGGTGGTGGTTTAACTGAAATATAATCTAGGTAGTGTTTTCAGTAGTTAATTACTGTTTTACCATGTAGTGGTGCAGCTAACTACTGGAACTACACAATACTGTTTTACCATGTAGCGGTGTAGCTAACTACTGGAACTACACACTACTGTTTTACCATGTAGCAGTGCAGCTAACTACTGGAAATACACACTACTGTTTTACCATGTAGCAGTGTAGCTAACTACTGGAACTACACACTACTGTTTTACCATGTAGTGGTGTAGCTAACTACTGGAACTACACACTACTGTTTTACCATGTAGCGGTGTAGCTAACTACTGAAACTACACACTACAATTATCTGTAAGGTCCCTCAGTCGAGCAGGGAATTTAAAACACAGATTCAGCCACAAAGAGCAGGGAGGTTTTCTGATGCCCCTCAAAGAAGGGAACCTATTGTTAGATGGGTAAAACAAAACATAAAAGAGACCTTGAATATCCCTTTGAGCCTGGTGATGTTATTAATTACACCCAGTCGCCATGAAGAAACATGAGTGCTTCCTAACTCAGCTGTCGGAGAGGAAGGAAACTTTAAAACAGTTAAAGCGTTTAATGACTGTGATAGGAGAGAAATTAGGTTGGATCGACAACATTGTAGTTACTCCACAATACTATCCTAATTGACAGAAGGAAAAGGAGGAAGCCTGTACAAAACATGCAATAAGGCACTAAATAAAATTGCAAGAAAAATGTGGCAAAGAAATGTGCTTTCTGTCCTGAATACAAAGAGTTTTGTGGGGGGGGGGGCAAATCCAACACATCCCTGAGTACTTCATATTCATATTCATATTCACTCTTCATATTTTCAACCATGGTGGTGCCTGCATCATGTTATGGGTATGTTTGTCATTGGCAAGGACTAGGGAGTTGTTTTAGGATAACAAGAAAAACAATAAATCTAAGCACAGGCTAAATCCTAGAGAACAACATTGAATGTTCAATTGAGGTGTGCAAAGCTGTTAGAGACTTACCCAGAAAGACAATGCTGTAATAGCTGCCAAAGCTCGAACATGTATTGAATAAAAGGGTGTGAACACTTATGTAAATGTGATATTTCTGTAATCATTTTCAATAAATGTGCAAATATTTCTTGAAATATGTTTTCCCTTTGTCATTGTGGGGTATTGTGTGTAGATGGGTAAAAATAATAAGAATTAAATCCATTTTGAAATCGGGCTGTCAAAGGGTATGAATACTTTTAAAGGGCACTGTATGACCCCAACATGATCTATCCTTGCAATTTGTATGACAGTTGAGATTTTGGATGTAGTAACTTTAGTGAGGTACGCTATGCTTATCTTAGGGGTAACTTTAGTGTAGCTTAACTTATTTTAGTGTGAAGTAATTTGTAGCTTGGTCAACCATATTTTCAGAGTAGCTTCTCACCACTGTTGAAATCTTGCATATTTCATTTAGTTCACTATCAAGTCTGTAATAGCTCTCTGAAGTTTTTGTTTAGCGACATCCATTTTGAGGTATGACAAGCCAATGATGGTCATGCTTGAAGGCCCTAACTCTTTTGAAAGCCAAACCGGTGCATTGGATAAAAACTGAAGTCATGCATGTTGCATGTTTGTATGACAAAAGGTCAAGCCTAGTTACTCTTACTCTCTCTGGCCATCTCTCAACAAGCCCATTTCTGTTGTCAATAAAACAACAGCTATAGATCTTTGTCCATGTTCTCACTTCAAATAGAAAGAGAGTAAGAAAGAGAGAAATTCATAGAGACCATTTCAGTTTTGTAGAAAAAATCTCTGATGTTCTTGAACGTTGCTATGGATACTTAGACGGTCCATAAAGGATTAAAAAGAAGGGTTTGTCTAGATTTATCTAACTCAAAATGTCTCTTTAGTACTTTCTTTAGCCCAGTCATGGATTTGACACCCAGACAAGCATTGTTACACATAGCCGTGTGAACTCCTTATGTGGTCGAAAAAAGCATAATATTGTAATACCAATATTAACAATGGAGGTCGGGTGATCAAAAGCCAGGAAGTACATAGCGGGATTTTCAATGGTTGTTGAACAGGAAAGACTCAAGAAATAAAATACCCCCCCCCCCCCAAAAAAGACGGACAACTGCCCTGTGCTTCTATTCAGACGGGTTGAGCTGTAAAGTTAAAAGGATGATATACTGCCGAGGTCATCTAAAATGAGGCCAAAGAATCAATCCTTTCTGAAAGAAGCTGAAATGTTAATATACGGGAGGCATACCTTGCAATTTACCTCCCTTACCCTTCCAACCCTTTCCCTTCCGATGCTGGCCCAGCTGTAGTCCACTGATAAGGTATATTAGTGTGTGTTTTTTCTTCCAATTATTTCTCTTCAAGGCTTGTGTTCTCAATGGCACCCTATGCCCTATGGAAGTACACTCATTTTGACCAGGGCCCCCTAGGGCTCCGGTTTAAAGTAGTGCACTATATAGAGGATAGGGTGCCATTTGGGATGAGAACTAAGTGTAGGTAATGAGTCATGGATCCAGTGGAGAAGCCTACAGCATGCAGATTGAAGTCGGCGTTAGAGGAAAACTCCATTTGATCACATCTGTAGAAGAAAACAAAAGCTTTGTTTCCCTGTCTGTCTGTGGACACAGCTGCCTCCCAGTTTACTCTGTACTGGTTCTCATTCTGAGTT
Source organism: Oncorhynchus masou masou (assembly GCF_036934945.1). Taxonomy (NCBI): domain Eukaryota; kingdom Metazoa; phylum Chordata; class Actinopteri; order Salmoniformes; family Salmonidae; genus Oncorhynchus; species Oncorhynchus masou. Next base: position 88,043,500 of record NC_088243.1, read on the forward strand.
ACATTTAACAGGAAATGACCAGAGGCTGTGGCTGTGATGGCAGACTTGTTTCTTTAGTGCACTGCTTTTGACCAGGCACACCACTGTAGTGAAACCAGTTTGAGGTTTCACAACAAAGGCTCAATGCCGTTTTATTCCTCTCCTTTAATGCTTCTTACTACTTTAAAAGGGGATGTTTTACTGTGTGTTGCGATTTTAAATGACTTTTCATTCAAATTTGATTTGATGTCTTTGTATTATTATTATTGTTATCAATCGCATTTCTTCCTATTTTGTTCGGCAGAACCTGCCATTTTTAATATACGCAAATTGATTATTCTTTTTCACCAGATTGGAGAAACAGATAAACATGAATTAATGTGTTAATGTCATCTCACATATCTGCAAACTGTTACTACATTTCCTTACAGTCAATCAGAACATAAATCCACTAGTTCCCGGGATAAACACTACCAGGTTGACGTTTATTTTCGTGCCCTGGAGGCAGAATTGAGCCATTTCTGCTAGATACTCCAGCTGCAAAGTCAAAATGCTCTATTCAATCTGCATCGCAGTAGTGCTGTTTTACAGCGTGATTGAACTTTAAAGGCAATGTTCCCGCATTAGCAGAGACTGCATACACGGTAAACGCTGCATATGTCGAGTCAATCGGAAAGTACCTTTAAATTTACATCTGTAAATGCTTCTGCTTTAAATACTGAATAAAGACTAAAACTGACTAAGTTTGTAAAAATTCTATATTTAAGGATATGGTTAGGCATTAGGGTTAGCGGTGTGGTTATGGTTAGGGTTAGGTTTAAATCAGATTTTATGACTTTGTGCCTGTGCCAGCTAGTGACCACTCTGCAGAGCCGCATTCAGAACTAGAATGCTAAGAGCGCTAACCTGTTACATACTTTGGGCTGTATCCTACTTTGAGATATACAGTAACTTGGACGCTCCAAATACAGTAGATAACTTTACAATGTATTTTGATACATTGATGGAAAATAAAAGGAAAGTTCAAGATCTGACCCTATATACACCCTCTTCGTATTGTGGGGATTGTCCTGACTGATCAGAAATGCACAGCTTGTCTCTCCTAAAGTTCGTTTTGGGAGTAGAGTAGCAAAATAGCCCTTTGAATAATGCATGAGGAGTTTTGTGCCTTTTTACAAAGCTTGAAGGCTTTCACATTAGCATTTCTTAAACATGCCTTGAAGAAGTCCTTCATTGACAAACAGTATAATTAAGAATACATAGATCAAACCCTTTCAGGTCTACCACAGACAGCTCTAGCTGTGGCCTTATAGAATGGAACAGGTTGCAAAGTAGTTAGGGCAATTCTGTGTTTTAGATAATGTTCCTGAGATTATATAGCAACAATAACTTTATTTTGCATATCAGGGTCAGTGCTACATTTGCATTTATAAAGTATTCAGACCCCTTCCATATGTTGTTATGTAGCAGCTTTATTCTCCAATAGATCAATTTCATTTTTTCCCCCCTCATCAATCTACAAAAACAAAAATAGTTTTTTAGAAATGTTTGCAAATCTATTTAAAAAAATAAAACAGGCCCGGCTATTCAGACACTTCGCTATGAAACTCGAAATTGAGCTCAGGTGCATCCTGTTTCCAGTGATCATCCCTGAGGTGTTTCTACAACTTGATTGGAGTTCACCTGTGTGAAGTTCTATTGATTGGACATGATTGGAAAGGCACACACCTGTCTATATAAGGTTCCATAGCTTAAAGTGCATGTCAGAGCAAATACCAAGTCATGAGGAATTGTCCGTAGAGCTCCGAGACAGGATTATGTCGAGGCGCCGAGCTGGGGAAGGGTACCAAAACATTTCTGCAGCATTGAAGGACCCCAAGAACACAGTGGCCTCCATCATTCTTAAATTGAAGACATTTGGAACCACCAAGACTTTTCCTTGAGCTGGCCACCCAGCCAAATAGAGCAATCGGGGGAGAAGGGTATAGGTTCGGGCAGGTTGACCAACAACCCAATGGTCACACTGACAGAGCTCCAGAGTTCCTCTGTGGAGATGGGAGAACCTTCCAGAAGGGTGGGGAGGATAGATGGAGGGTGGGTGGGAGGGAGATAGGAGGAGGGTGGGAGGGGGATACATGTTATGTTTACCAAATGGAACCCCATTCCCCATATGGCTCTGTTCAAAGGTAGTGCACTAGGGTATAGGGTGCCATTTCGGATGTATTCTAAGTGGGTGGATAGATGGTGGTGGAGGGGACACAGGTGGAAGGTGGCTGACTGGCTGGCTAACTAGCTGGCTGACAAGCTGGCTGACTGGCTTACCGGCTGACTTGCTGGCTGGCTGGTCAGTTGACTGACTGACTGACTGACTGGCTGTTGTTTAGGAAGGCTGACTGGCTGGCTGGCTGGCTGGCTGGCTGACTGGCTGGCTGGCTGGCTGATTGATTGACTGGCTGACTGACTTACTGGCTGACTGACTTACTGGCTGGCTGGCTGATTGACTGGCTGGCCGGTTGACTGGCTGGCTGGCCGGCTGACTGGCTGGCTGGCCGGCTGACTGGCTGGCTGGTTGATTGACTGACTGACTGACTGGCTGGCTGACTGACTGGCTGGCTGGCTGGCTGGCTGACTGACTGGCTGGCCGGCTGACTGACTGACTGGCTGGCCGGCTGACTGACTGGCTGGCCGGCTGACTGACTGACTGGCTGGCCGGCTGACTGACTGGCTGGCCGGCTGACTGACTGGCTGGCTGGCTGGCTGGCTGACTGACTGGCTGGCCGGCTGACTGACTGACTGGCTGGCCGGCTGACTGGCTGGCTGGTCGGCTGTTGTTTAGGAAGCCTTGCCGGAGGGTAAACATATTTAAAACAAGGTGATCTGTTGCATGAAGGCAGAGTTAAACTGACAGAGGTGATCAATTGTTACATGGTGTAGGGAACTTTGACCTCTGATGACCTTTTGAAGGGTCACTAACACCCCCTTTTGACACCTGAATTGTGGAGTATGCCCAATTAACCATACATATAAGGCCATTATGGACATCCTAACTGTCTAAATGAAGATAAACAGTATTCCTACACCAATTTGTAATCAGTCACATATGAAAGGCCCACTAGTTAAATAAATACATTTAAAATTTAAAATTAATTGTATTTGTCACATGTGTCAAATACAACAGGTGTAGTAGACCTTACAGTGAAATGCTGAATACAACAGGTGTAGTAGACCTCACAGTGAAATGCTGAATACAACAGGTGTAGTAGACCTTACAGTGAAATGCTGAATACAACAGGTATAGTAGACCTTACAGTGAAATACTGAATACAACAGGTGTAGTAGACCTTACAGTGAAATGCTGAATACAACAGGTGTAGTAGACCTTACGGTGAAATGCTGAATACAACAGGTGTAGTAGACCTCACAGTGAAATGCTGAATACAACAGGTGTAGTAGACCTTACAGTGAAATGCTGAATACAACAGGTGTAGTAGACCTCACAGTGAAATGCTGAATACAACAGGTGTAGTAGACCTTACAGTGAAATGCTGAATACAACAGGTGTAGCATATCTTACAGTGAAATGCTGAATACAACAGGTGTAGTAGACCTTACAGTGAAATGCTGAATACAACAAGTGTAGTAGACCTTACAGTGAAATGCTGAATACAACAGGTGTAGTAGACCTTACAGTGAAATGCTGAATACAACAGGTGTAGTAGACCTTACAGTGACATGCTTACTTACAAACCCCTAACCAACAATGCAGTTTCAAGAAAATATCCCCCAAAAAGTAAGAGATAAGAATAACAAATAATTAAAGAGCAGCATTAAATAACAATAGAGGGGCTATATACAGGGGGTACTGGTACAGAGTCAATGTGCTGGGGCACCGTTATCGAGGTAATTGAGTGAGTATGTACATGTAGGTAGAATTATTAAAGTGACTATGCATGAATGATAACAGAGAGTAGCAACAGCGTAGAAGAGGGGGGGGGGCAATGCACATTGTCTGGGTAGCCATTTGATTAGCTGTTCAGGAGGTAAAAGCTGTTTAGAAGCCTTTTGGACCTACACTACCGTTCGAAAGTTTGTGGTCACTTAGAAATGTCCTTGTTTTTGAAAGAAAAGCACATTTTTCTGTCCATTATAATAACATTAAATTGATTAGAAATACAGTGTAGACATTGTTAATATCGTAAATTACTATTGTACCTGGAAAGAGCTGATTTTTTATGGAATATCTACAGTTGAAGTCAGATTTTTTTTTTTTTAAATTCACCTTTATTTAACCAGTTAGGCTAGTTGAGAATAAGTTCTCATTTGCAACTGCGACCTGGCCAAGATAAAGCATTGCAGTGTGAACAGACAACACAGAGTTACACATGGAGTAAACAATTAACAAGTCAATAAAACAGTAGAAAAAAGGGTCTATATACATTGTGTGCAAAAGGCATGAGGAGGTAGGCGAATAATTACAATTTTGCAGATTAACACTCGAGAAATGTACATACACCTTTCGCCAAATACATTTAAACTCAGTTTTTCACAATTCCTGACATTTAATCCAATTAAAAATTCCCTGTCTTAGGTTAGAATCTCCACTTTATTTTAAGAATGTGAAATGTCAATAATAGCAGAGAGAATGATTTATTTCAGCTTCTATTTCTTCAGATTCACATTCACAGTGGGTCAGAAGTTTGCAAACACTCAATTAGTATTAAGTAGCATTGCTTTTAAATAGGTTTAACTTGAGTCAAAACGTTTCAGGTAGCCTTCCACAAGTTTCCCACAATAAGTTGGGTGAATTTTGACCCATTACTCCTGACAAAGCTGGTGTAATTGAATCAGATTTATAGGCCTCCTTGCTCGGACATGGTTTTTCAGTTCTGCCCACAAATGTTCTATAGGATTGTGGTCAGGGCTTTGTGATGGCCACTCCAATACCTTGACTTTGTTGTCCTTAAGCCATTTTGCAACAACTTTCGAAGTATTCTTGGGGTCATTGTCCATTTGAAAGACCCATTTGCGACCAAGCTTTAACTTCCTGACTGATGTCTTGAGACGTTGCTTCAATATATCCACGTAATTTTCCTAACTCATGAAGCCATCTATTTTGTGAAGTGTACCAGTCCCTCCTGCAGCAAAGCACCCCACAACATGATGATGTCACCCCCGTGCTTCACGGTTGGGATGGTGTTCTTCGGTTTACAAGCCTCCCCCTTTTTCCTCCAAACATAACGATGGTCATTATGGCCAAACAGTTCTATTTTTGTTTCATCAGACCAGAGGACATTTCTCCAAAAAGTATGAGCTTTGTCCCCATGTGCAGTTGCAAACCGTAGTCTGTCTTCTTTATGATGGTTTTGGAGCTGTGGCTTCTTCCTTGCTGAGCGGCCTTTCAGGTTATGTTGATGCAGGACTCGTTTTTATTGTGGATGTAGATACGTTTGTACCTGTTTCCTTCAGCATCTTCACAAGGTCCTTTGCTGTTGTTCTGGGATTGATTTTTCACTTTTCTCACCAAAGTACGTTCATCTCTAGGAGACAGAACGCGTCTCCTTCCTGAGTGGTATGAAGGCTGCATGTTCCAATGGTTTTTATACTTGCGTACTACTGTTTGTACAGATGAACGTGGTACCTTCAGTCATTTGGAAATTGCTCCCAAGGATGAACCAAACTTGTGGAGGTCTACAATTTTTTTCTGAGGTCTTGGCTGATTTCTTTTGATTTTCCCATGATGTCAAGCAACGAGGCACTGAGTTTGAAGGTCGGCCTTGAAATACATCCACAGGTACACCTCCAATTGACTCAAAATATGTCAATTAGCCTATCAGAAGCTTCTAAAGCCATGACATAATTTTCTGGAATGTTCCAAGCTGTTCAACTTAGTGTATGTAAACTTCTTATCCCCTGGAGTTGTGATACAGTTTATTATAAGTGAAATAATCTGTCTTTAAACAATTGTTGGAAAAATTACTTGTGTCATGCACAAAGAAGATGTCCTAACCGACTTGCCCAAACTGTAGTTTGTTAATAATAAGAAATGTTTGGAGAGGTTGAAAAACTAGTTTTAATGACTCCAACCTAAGTATATGTAAACTTCAACTGTCCATAGGCAGTTATCAGGTACCATCACTCCTGTGTTCCAATGGCACGTTGTGTCAGCTAATCCAAGTTTATCATGTTAAAAGGCTAATTGATAATTGCAATATATTCTTATAATGATGTTAGCACAGCTGAAAACTGTTGTACTGATTAAAGAAGCAATACATTAGAGTACATTAGAGTGTAAAGTTTGAGAAACAGACGCATCACAAGTCCTCAACTGGCAGCTTCATTAAATAGTACCTGCAAAACACCAGTCTCAACGTCAACAGTGAAGAGGCGACTCCGGGACGCTGGCCTTCTAGGCAGAGTTGCAAAGAAAAAGCCGTATCTCAGACTGGCCAATATAAAGAAAAAAGATGGGGAAAATAACACAGACACTGGACAGAGGAACTCTGCCTCGAAGGCCAGCATCCCGGAGTCGCCTCTTTACTGTTGATGTTGAGACAGGACAGAGGAACTCTGCCTCGAAGGCCAGCATCCCGGAGTCGCCTCTTTACTGTTGATGTTGAGACAGGACAGAGGAACTCTGCCTCGAAGGCCAGCATCCCGGAGTCGCCTCTTTACTGTTGATGTTGAGACAGGACAGAGGAACTCTGCCTCGAAGGCCAGCATCCCGGAGTCGCCTCTTTACTGTTGATGTTGAGACAGGACAGAGGAACTCTGCCTCGAAGGCCAGCATCCCGGAGTCGCCTCTTTACTGTTGATGTTGAGACAGGTGATCAATTAGCCTTTTAAAATTAAAACTTGGATTAGCTAACACAACGTGCCATTGGAACACAGGAGTAATGGTTTCTGATAATGGGCCTCTCTACGCTCATGTAGATATTCCATAAAAAAATCAGCCATTTCCAGTTACAATAGTCATTGACAAAATTAACAATGTCTACACTGTATTTCTGATCAATTTGCTGTTATTTTAATGTATCTTCTTTAAAAAAAACAAGCATTTCTAAGTAACCCCAAACTTTGGAACGGTAGTGTAGACTTGGCTCTCTGGTACCCCGTGCGGTAGCAGAGGGAACAGTCTATGACTAGGGTGGCTGGAGTCTTTGACAATTTTTAGGGCCTTCGCCTGACACCACCTAATAGAGGTCCTGGATGGCAGGAAGCTTGGCCCCGGTGATGTACTGGGCCGTTCACACTACCCTTTATAGTGCCTTGCGGTCGGAGACCGAGCAGTTGCTCTACCAAGCAGTGATGCAACTAGTCTAACCCTCTCGATGATGCAGATGTAAAACATTTGGAGGATCCATGCACAACCTTTTCAGTCTCCTGAGGGGGAATAGGTTTTGTTGTGCCCTCTTCACGAATGTCTTGGTGTGCTTAGACCATGTTAGTTTGTTGGTTAAGTGGACGCCAGGAACTTGAAGCTCTCAACCTGATCCACTCCAGCCTGTCGATGAGAATGTGGGTGTGGTTGGTCCTCCTTTTCCTGTAGTCCACAATCATCTCCTTTGTCTTGATCACATTGAGGGAGAGGTTGTTTTCCTGGTACCACATGGTAAGGTCTCTGACCTACTCCCTATAGACTGACTCATCGTAGACTGTCTCATCGTTGATCAGGCCTACCACTGTGGTCTTAGGCAAACTTAATGATGGTGTTGGAGTCATGCCTGGCCGTGCAGTCATGAGTACAGTACTGAGTATTGTCATGAATACTGGAAGGGACTGAGCATGCACCGCTGAGGGAACCCCGCATTGAGGATCAGTGTGGTGGATGTGTTGTTACCTACCCTTACCACCTTGGCATGGCCCGTCAGGAAGTCCAGGATCCAGTTGCAGAGGGAGGTTGTTTAGTCCCAGGGACATTAGCTTAGTGATGAGCTTTGAGGGATCTATGTGGTTGAACGCTGAGCTGTAGTCAATGAATAGCATTCTCACACAGGTGTTCCTTTTGTCCAGGTGGGAAAGGGCAGTGTGGAATGCAAAAAAGATTGCATCATCTGTGGATCTGTTGGTATGGTATGCAAATTGGAGTTGGTCTAGGATTTCTAGAATAATGGTGTTGATGTGAGCCATGACCAGCCTTTCAAAGCATTTCATGGTTACAGGCGTGAGTGCTACGGGTCGGTAGTCATTTAGGCAGGTTACCTTAGTGTTCTTGGGCACAGGGACTGTGGTGGTCTGCTTGAAGCGTGTTGGTATTACAGATTCATACAGGGAGAGTTTGAATATGTCAGTGAAGACACTTGCCAGTTGGTCAGCGCATGCTCGGAGTACATGTCCTGGTATTCCGTCTGGCCCTGCGGCCTTGTGAATGTTGACCTTTTTGAAGGTCTTTCTCACATCATCTGCAGAGAGCGTGATTACAAAGTTGTCCGGAACAGCTGATGCTCTCATGTATGTTTAGTATTACTTGACTCGAAACGAGCATAGAAGTTATTTAGCTTGTCTGGTAGGCTTGTGTTGCTGGGCATCTCTCTGCTGTGCTTCCCTTTGTAGTCTGTAATGGTTTCCAAGCTCTGCCACATCCGATGAGCGTCGTAGCTGGTGTTGTAGTGTTTGATCTTAGTCCTGTATTGGCGCTTTGACTGTTTATTGGTTCGTCGGAGGGCATAGAAGGATTTCTTACAAGCTTCCAGGTTAGAGTCTCGCTCCTTGAAAGTAGCAGCTCAGTGCAAATGTTGACTGCAATCCATGGCTTCTGGTTGGGTTTCGTACAGTCACTTTGGGGACGACGTCATCGATGCACTTATTGATGAAGCCAGTGACTGATGAGGTGTACTCCTCAATGCCATCGGAAGAATCCCAGAACATATTCAAGTCTGTGCTAGCAAAACATTTCTGTAGTTTAGCATCTGCTTCATCTGACCACTTTTTTATAGACAGAGCCACTGGTGCTTCCTGCTTTCATTTTTGCTTGGAAGCAGGATTCAGACGGATAGAATTGTGGTCGGATTTACCAAATGGAGGGCGAGGGAGAGCTTTGTACGTGTCTCTGTGTGTAGAGTACAGGTGATCTAGATTTTTTTGGGGGGTCATATTTGCCAAATGGAAAGGGAGGGAGAACATTGTACACATCTCTGTGTCTGGAGTAAAGGTGGTCTGGAGTTTTTCCCCTTTGGTTACACATTTAACATGCTGGTAGAAATTAGGTAAAACTGATTTAAGTTTCCCTGCATTAAAGTCCCCGGCCACTAGGAGCGTCACCTCTGCATGAGTGTTTTCCTGTTGGCTTATGTCGGTATACAGCTTATTGAGTTGCAAAAAATACTTCTGAAAACTATCTTGGTAGATAGTGTGGTCCACAGCTTATCGTGAGATACTCTACCTCAGTCGAGCAGAACCTTGAGACTTCCTTAGATATCCTGCACCAGCTGTTGTTTACAAATATGCGTAGGCCCCTGCCCCGTGTCTTACCCGAGGCTGCTGTTCTATCCAGCCAGCTGTATGTTATTCAGTATGTATGTCGTTCAGCCAACACTCTGTGAAACATAAGATATTACCGTTTTTAGTATCCCGTTGGTAGGATATATGTGCTTTTGTTTCGTCCCTTTTATTTTCCAGCGATTGAACATTAGCTAGCAGTACGGAGGGAAAAGGCAGATTAGCCATTAATCGCCTGATCCTCACAAGGCACCCTGATCTCTTTTTGACAAATCTCTTTTCCTTCTCCAGCGAATGACGGGGATGAGGGTCTGTTCGGATGTTTGGAGTATATCCTTACAGTCCGACTCATTAAAGAAAACGACTTTTTCCAGTGCGAGGTGAGTAATCACTGAAGTTGATTAGGGACTGTATTTACTGTTTAAAAGCATTAAAAAAACACATTTGCAATAGCAGAGACATGACCACGAAACTGCATATTATTATAATGTTGTTACATTGTTATAACTGAGGTATACAGTATAAGCAACTCTAAGAGCAACTTTATGCTTAGTGTTTCCTATAGGGAATTGGAGCAAGGCTAGGTTAGTGCAGTGCCCTCTCTTTCTCAGGTGGTTATTGGAGCCAGGCTAGGCTAGTGCAGTGCCCACTCGTTCTCAGGTGGTTATTGGAGCCAGGCTAGGCTAGTGCAGTGCCCACTCTTTCTCAGGCAGTCATTGGAGCCAGGCTAGGCTAGTGCAGTGCCCAATCGTTCTCAGGTGGTTATTGGAGCCAGGCTAGGCTAGTGTAGTGCCCACTCGTTCTCAGGCAGTCATTGGAGCCAGGCTAGGCTAGTGTAGTGCCCACTCGTTCTCAGGCAGTCATTGGAGCCAGGCTAGGCTAGTGTAGTGCCCACTCGTTCTCAGGCAGTCATTGGAGCCAGGCTAGGCTAGTGTAGTGCCCACTCTTTCTCAGGCAGTCATTGGAGCCAGGCTAGGCTAGTGTAGTGCCCACTCGTTCTCAGGCAGTCATTGGAGCCAGGCTAGGCTAGTGCAGTGCCCACTCGTTCTCAGGCAGTCATCGGAGCCAGGCTAGGCTAGTGCAGTGCCCTCTCTTTCTCAGGTGGTTATTGGAGACAGGCTAGGCTAGTATAGTGCCCACTCGTTCTCAGGCAGTCATTGGAGCCAGGCTAGGCTAGTGCAGTGCCCTCTCTTTCTCAGGTGGTTATTGGAGCCAGGCTAGGCTAGTGTAGTGCCCACTCGTTCTCAGGCAGTCATTGGAGCCAGGCTAGGCTAGTGTAGTGCCCACTCGTTCTCAGGCAGTCATTGGAGCAAGGCTAGGCTAGTGCAGTGCCCTCTCTTTCTCAGGTGGTTATTGGAGCCAGGCTAGGCTAGTGTAGTGCCCACTCGTTCTCAGGCAGTCATTGGAGCCAGGCTAGGCTAGTGTAGTGCCCACTCGTTCTCAGGCAGTCATTGGAGCCAGGCTAGGCTAGTGTAGTGCCCACTCGTTCTCAGGCAGTCATTGGAGCCAGGCTAGGCTAGTGCAGTGCCCTCTCTTTCTCAGGTGGTTATTGGAGCCAGGCTAGGCTAGTGCCCTCTCTTTCTCAGGTGGTTATTGGTGCCAGGCTAGGCTAGTGCAGTGCCCTCTCTTTCTCAGGTGGTTATTGGAGCCAGGCTAGGCTAGTGTAGTGCCCACTCTTTCTCAGGTGGTTATTGGTGCCAGGCTAGGCTAGTGCAGTGCCCTCTCTTTCTCAGGTGGTTATTGGTGCCAGGCTAGGCTAGTGCAGTGCCCACTCGTTCTCAGGCAGTCATTGGAGCCAGGCTAGGCTAGTGCAGTGCCCTCTCTTTCTCAGGCGGTTACCAAATCACTAAAGTCAAATCAAATTGTATTTGTCACACGTACTGAATAGAACACGTGTAGACCTTACAGTGAAATGCTTACTTACAAACCCTTATCCAACAATGCAGTTTAAGAAAAATATGTTTTAGGTAAGAAATAGATAAGTAAGAAATAAAACATAAAAATAATTAAAGAGTTGCAGTAAAATAACAGCAGCTGGGCTATGTACAAGGGGTACCGGTGCAGAGTCAATGTGCGGGAGTCAATGTGCGGGAGTCAATGTGGGGGAGTTAGGGTAAGCTAGTGCAGTCCCCCCTCTTTCTCAGGCAGTTATTGGAGCCAGGCTTCAGCAGAGCCGATGCATCTTGTGGTGTTTGTAGTGGTCAACACAAGACTCGACATCCAGCTAAAACTCAATGCAGGGAGCTCCTCGGCAGTGCAGCTTTAAGAGGATTGGCGAGGATGGGATCTGTAATATGTATTGTAGGCCCCTCCTCCCACAGTGATGTCAGTTGGAGGCAGAGAGGTGGGCAGTACTAAGGGACCGGGTTCATGCAATACTACTGAGACAACTAGGCACAGCTTAGCACACAGATACAGCATAACGTCTATTTCAGCCCCGCTGTAAGTGATACCGCACTAAGGAACACTTTCATCAAACTCCGTTGGGGGACAGAACACTACCCAGGCTACAGCCCATTTATGTGTTATTTTTTGTTGCTGAATATTAACCTTTAAAAAAAACTGTGCCGAAAAAGCTGAAGTTTTCAGTAATCGTACCAAACTGTTTAATTTTTGTGCGCTCTTGGATGGAAGTTTATGCGCATTGTTAAAACGCTGTTACACATGATCAATGAAACGGTCTTCCATACAAGCGATTTGCACCATTTGTTGCAAGAGAGAGCATTTTAAAACACACGCAGGGCTATTTCATGTAAATCAAGCGACTTGGACCATCAGCATCTCTCCTGCCTCCCGCGATTGAACCACAGTTAACCCACGATATCTGAAGAGGAATTACATAGGCTCTTTGAGTTACAAAAAAATATTCTGCAATCATTGCCTTTGCCTCTCGCATGTGGACCATAGACTTTTTTAGGACATGGATCATTTGCTGTAGTGGATAACCCTACCCTGATGTGTGTTTTTTGTTTGATTCCCGCTACCAGAAGAGGAGCTTTTTTTATCCACTTTCCCACTTCAGTGTAATTCTATGGCACTTCTTCTTCTAACGCACTGATGTCGCTACGTGACGGGAATTGCGATTGATTTTCCATATTCTGTTTCAAGGGATAGAAGGTCAACATTACTATCACTAGTGTCAAGTAAAGACAGGTAACATAATCAATTTCTAATATTAGTTTATTTCATTCTGAATACGATCCTACAAGTTTTTACGGTATCATGTCATATGAAAATTATAGGTACATTTAAAAGGAAATTATTCAACCTATGTAGAGGAAAATAATGTTATGATGATGGTCAAATATAGGAAGCCAAAGTCAAATATAGGAAGCCATCCATTTACGCAAACTGTAGGCTATATGCCTACGGACCGGATGCCACATCGCAGTTGATTCGCGTCGCTCAGTTACAGAGTTGCATGTATGGCACCATACAAATGTTATCAAACATCTTATAGATAAAAAATAATAATAATAATCACATTCAGCGTTAAAACGAGACACCCATTGAGTCATTGTTTTTCCGCATCGGATTTGGTCAGTCCAAAATCTATCGTGTAAAAAAACAACATTCATCTCGTTATAGTAAAGGTCTTTATAGTTATGATCACGAAACGTTTCAAAACATTTATACTGTGTTTTCTTCAAGCAGCCAAGAGGGTATTATGGAATAGACTATTCAACCATAGCTGTCTCATGACCATTATTGTCGGTCATCAGTTATTCAATCTGTGCGTGGTCAACATTGGTATACTTTTTTCAAATTCGTGTTTAAGTAGGCTGTGTAAACTAGGCTACCGTATACTTTTCGGCAGGTGAGTTTTTGACTGCACGTTTAATGAGCAGGTTAGCAGAGCGGTCACGAGCTGGCACAGCCACAAAGTCATAAAAATCTGATTTTATACCTAATCTTAACAACACTGCTAACCCTAATGACGGTTAATGAGTTTCATAATTAAAGCGGACCTCCCTGGTCAAATTGCATTATGGATAATGCACACCGCGACTGGAATGCAGCGTTAATCCTTTCAACTTCAGGGGCATTATCCCCTTTTACAAAAGCATTGTCAGTAGGTCCATTATTTGATATATAGGGACTGATTAGTGCTCTTGAGTAACACATATGCTGTACAGTAAACAAAGTACCCACACGCTCCATGCTCGAAAAGGACATGCACGAGGCTATCCATGCTCATTTTATTGAGGGGATTCACATGGGCAACATAGTCACTACCATATAGCCTTTCAATTGTTACATAGCAGGCGATGTCATACTGTTATTGTAGAGGACGATTATTATTGTAAAAAACTAACCGTAGGTCTATTCCTTGTTTGAGCAACTGGAGGCTATTCACATTTTATTCACACCAGGTTATCCAACATTGATTGCTTAATGATTTTCTGACTTACAAGACATGTCTGAATTTACTCTTAGAAAGACGTGTTGAGTCTTCTAAGCTTTTCTGATAGTTGATATGGTGTAGGCAGTGTAGGCTAACAGAGATTGATAACGCTTAAGTTCTTAGATCTACACCTTAGTGATCATAACACATCTACAGTCGCTTAGTTTTGCATTCATTCAAATGTACACCAGTGCTTAGTTGTCCTGTCCTAAGTTGTGGTAATTAACTATTGCCCGGTGGAATGATAAACCATTCTTCAATGGTAGTTATGTATGACGTCTGAGTGTTCTACTTGGATGTGCAATTTTGACTGTGTCTGGTGTTGCCTCTTACAAGTCCACCAATTCATAAGTAGCTGGTTTTATATTGGTACATGGTTTTATAGCTGGTGAAGCTATATCAACAGTGTCCAAAACAATATCTGAGACTTCAGTTGCAAGCTTCAAAATGTGGTTGTGAATGGTCCTCCTTTTTCCTCTTATCATATTTATTACATGATATTATTATAATAATGTTTTTATTATTTTATTATTATCATATATATTATATTATTATTATCATATATAATACATTATATTATATTATCAAATATATTATATCATATTATTATTCTCATATTTATTATATTATAGTATTATTATCATATGTACTATAATATTATTGCCATATATAATATACTATATTATTGTTATCATATATATTTTATTATATTATTATTATCATATCTACTACATCATATTATTATTATTACCATATATATTATATTATATTATTATCATCATATATATTATATTATTATTATCATATATATTATATTATATTATTATCATCATATATATTATATTATATTATTATTATCATATGCACTATATTATATTATTGTTATCATATATATCATATTCTATTATTATTATCATATATATTTAATTATATTCTATATTTTTTATATGACTATTATTATTAGTAGTATTATCATTATTATTACTAATATTCATAATGATCCTGCTACCAGTCACGTTCTCTAATACCCTCCTATATCTACATATGTATCTGAAACACTCCAGTATCCCTGTACATTGTACTTATGTTATTGGCATTGTGCTTGTCTTTAATATGTGTTTCATTTGTATTGGCTGTGCTATTTTCATATTGATTCCTGCGCTGTTGGGTAGAGCATTCAAGTTATGAATTTCACTGTACTTGTGCATGTGACAAATACAACTTGAACTATAATTGTTTTTTGAATTTAAATCACGTCTATATTTCTTCAGTAGCCTAACTTCCACAATGATTTAGAACGATAAACATTTGCACATACATAATGTCTGTCTCGCAGGGCATCAAACAGAGGAACACAGTCAAGGGTATCAATTATGTGTATTTTATTGTGAACAGTATAGTCTTCATCGCCTCTTTGGCTAACACAACAAACACGTCTCATTTCATCCTGCTGTGTTAAACTACTTTTTTTCCTCTCCAAATGCACGTTAAAGAAAAACTGCTTACCAAGCCAATGGTTTCTCGAGAATGATTGCTATTCCCTTTCCTAGAAAAAATGTAAATAATATACTGAACTAATACTTTTCACCACTTTCAATAGCTACCAAACAAACTTGTGTTTGTGACAAGTAAAAATAGATTTGAAGGGTTGTTTGACTATCCAATCAAAAGTTAGAATAAAGCAAATGTTATCCATTTTTTTTAAATTTGACTCTTTAGCATTAGATGTTGAAATGATCCTGATATTTATATTGGCGCTGGTAGTATTCCATGTGTAATTAACTGACATGTCTCTTCACTGCCCTCTAGAGGTACTCAGAGTGTTATCCCATGAACTGACGTGACACGATGTGAAGGATTTTCATGCCAATTTTTTTGTGACGTTATCACCTCTGTGTTGGTCATTCTTAGTGATGCATCTATGGAATATCTTGACGTTTTCTTTCTCATATTAAAAACAGAAATTATTTTTGATTATTATCTCACCGTGTTGACATTTCTATCCAGAAAATAATGCAACTGCACAAAAGCAAAAAATTATTCTCATAACTTTGAAATGTTTGATTTATTTTACCTCGGGATTGATATATGATTGATGCATTTACTGTACATTGGGACTAAATTCGATTTTTAACAAATTTGACTGAAGAATTAAGACATATTGACAATGTAATAGTCTTATCTGAGCTAAAATGTCAAAAAGACAATACTAATTAGCTATTTTTAAAATGGTTCATTCTTATCAGCAGGAATCTTCTCTGCCCCAGCTCTGAAGACCACAGTCATTACTCAGTGATGAGAAATCTACCATTATTCCTCTTGTGACAACTAGATAAGGAAACTTCTAGGCTGTAGATCTTTTAAAGGAAGACTGAATAGATCTTGACAATAAACCTGTTTGTCTGCCAGTCTGCCGAAGCTCCATGAAACCAAGAGAGATAGAGACTGGGGTTACCAAGATTGTGTCGCTTTGCAAGTCCAGCTTGCAAGGCTTTAAGAAATATCTCTTCATGTATATCCATGGACACCCAAATCACAGTTTTGGGGATAGAGAACAACATTTCTGGAGTGACTCCATCAATCTTCTGTTTAAGATGCCAGATAAATACATTCTTTGGGAAGGTGAAGGTGTCCCCCACCCCTCTCTCTCCACTGCCACAGCTCAGTCTGATAATACTAGCCTGCCCGAACGGCCTGTCCATCATATTGTCATGTAAAGTAATCCAGGAGCTGTCTGCTACTAGCCTCCCCCGTTCAGCTCTGTCTCCAGAGAGAGGAGAGAAGCAGAGTTGTCTCGCCTAGGGCTCAAAATAGCTCTTTCTGGAGCCTAGTGAAATGTTAGCATGGAAAGATGTTCTGCTTGATTGACATTTAAACTTTATTTTCATTATTCGTTCATTCATTATTTTCCCAAATCTTCGTTGTCAAACTGTTCTTTTTTGAAACTGTAAAAGTTGTAGCTCATTGCTCAATCTGCCCAATGCAGAGTTTTGAAGATGGTGTAATTTGGAGAAAGATCTGTGCAGAACATGGCTAAATGAACAATTCTTTCTCTCTAGGAAAGCTGAAAACTTCAAAGACAAACAAATCACAACCCCCATGCAGTGTTTTCATTTATATGACTCTGTTTTTATACAAGTAACTGTGCTGCTGAGAGTAACCTTCACATAGATGGCTGTCATGTAGATACCATAAGCAATGCTTTTCTAACCCAAAAAGGCTTATAATGAGTCTAACCCCGACCATATAATGAGTCTAAACCTAACCCTATAATGAGTCTAAACCTACCCTATAATGAGTCTAACCCCAACCCTACAATAAGTCTAAACCTAACACTATAATGAGTCTAAACCTAACCCTATAATGGGTCTAACCCCAACCCTATAATGAGTCTAACCCCAACCCTATAATGAGTCTAAACCTAACCCTATAATGAGTCTAACCCCAACCCTATAATGAGTCTAACCCCAACCCTATAATGAGTCTAAACCTAACCCTATAATGAGTCTAACCCCAACCCTATAATGATTCTAACCCTAACCTTATAATGAGTCTAACCCTAACCCCTATAATGAGTCTAACCCTAACCCCTATAATGAGTCTAACCCTAACCCTATAATGAGTCTAACCCCAACCCTATAATGAGTCTAACCCTAACCCTATAATGAGTCTAACCCTAACCCTACAATGAGTCTAACCCTAACCATATAATGAGTCTAAACCTAACCCTATAATGAGTCTAACCCTAACCCTATAATGAGTCTAAACCTAACCCTATAATGAGTCTAAACCTAACCCTATAATGAGTTTAACCCTAACCCCATAATGAGTCTAAACCTAACCCTATAATGAGTCTAAACCCAACCCTATAATGAGTCTAACCCCAACCCTATAATGAGTCTAAACCTAACCCTATAATGAGTCTAAACCTAACCCTATAATGAGTCTTACCCCAACCCTATAATGAGTCTAAACCTAACCCTATAATGAGTCTAACCCTAACCCTACAATGAGTCTAACCCTAACCCTATAATGAGTCTAAACCTAACCCTATAATGAGTCTAAACCTAACCCTATAATGAGTCTAACCCCAACCCTATAATGAGTCTAACCCCAACCCTATAATGAGTCTAAACCTAACCCTATAATGAGTCTAACCCTAACCCTATAATGAGTCTAACCCTAACCCTATAATGAGTCTAACCCTAACCCTAAAATGAGTCTAACCCTAACCCTATAATGAGTCTAACCCTAACCCTATAATGAGTCTAACCCTAACCCTATAATGAGTCTAAACCTAACCCTATAATGAGTCTAACCCTAACCCTATAATGAGTCTAACCCTAACCCTATAATGAGTCTAACCCTAACCCTATAATGAGTCTAAACCTAAACCTATAATGAGTCAAAAACCATGAGTCTAACCCTAACCCTATAATGAGTCTAACCCTAACCCTATAATGAGTCTAACCATAACCCTTTAATGAGTCTAACCCCAACCATATAATGAGTCTAAACCTAACCCTATAATGAGTCTAACCCGAACCCCATAATGAGTCTAAACCTAACCCTATAATGAGTCTAACCCCAACCCTATAATGAGTCTAACCCTAAACCTATAATGAGTCAAAAAGTATGAGTCTATCCCCAACCCTATAATGAGTCTAACCCTAACCCTTTAATGAGTCTAACCCTAACCCTTTAATGAGTCTATCCCCAACCCTATAATGAGTCTAACCCTAACCCTTTAATAAGTCTAACCCTAACCCTATAATGAGTCTAACCCTAACCCTATAATGAGTCTAACCCCAACCCTATAATGAGTCTAACCCTAACCCTATAATGAGTCTAAACCTAAACCTATAATGAGTCAAAAACCATGAGTCTAACCCTAACCCTATAATGAGTCTAACCCTAACCCTATAATGAGTCTAACCCTAACCCTTTAATGAGTCTAACCCCAACCATATAATGAGTCTAAACCTAACCCTATAATGAGTCTAAACCGAACCCCATAATGAGTCTAAACCTAACCCTATAATGAGTCTAACCCCAACCCTGTAATGAGTCTAACCCTAAACCTATAATGAGTCAAAAAGTATGAGTCTATCCCCAACCCTATAATGAGTCTAACCCTATCCCTATAATTAGTCTAACCCTAACCCTATAATGAGTCTAACCCCAGCCCTATAATGAGTCTAACCCTAACCCTTTAATGAGTCTAACCATAACCCTTTAATGAGTCTATCCCCAACCCTATAATGAGTCTAACCCTAACCCTTTAATAAGTCTAACCCTAACCCTATAATGAGTCTAACCCTAACCCTATAATGAGTCTAACCCCAACCCTATAATGAGTCTAACCCTAACCCTATAATGAGTCTAACCCTAACCCTTTAATGAGTCTATCCCCAACCCTATAATGAGTCTAACCCTAACCCTATAATGAGTCTAACCCTAACCCCTATAATGAGTTTAACCCCAACCCTATAATGAGTCTAACCCCAACCCTATAATGAGTCTAACCCTAACCCTATAATGAGTCTAACCCTAACCCTATAATGAGTCTAACCCTAACCCTTTAATGAGTCTAACCCTAACCCTATAATGAGTCTAACCCTATAATCAGTCTAAACTTAACCCTATAATGAGCCTAACCCTTTAATGAGCCTAACCCTTTAATGAGTCTAACCCTATAATGAGTCTAACCCTTTAATGAGTCTAACCCCAACCCTATAATGAGTCTAACCCCAACCCTATAATGAGTCTAAACCTAACCCTATAATGAGTCTAACCCTAACCCTATAATGAGTCTAAACCTAAACCTATAATGAGTCAAAAACTATGAGTCTAACCCTAACCCTATAATGAGTCTAACCCTAACCCTATAATGAGTCGAACTGTATAATGAGTCTAACCCTAACCCTATAATGAGTCTAACCCTATAATCAGTCTAAACTTAACCCTATAATGACTCTAACCCTTTAATGAGTCTAACCCTATAATGAGTCTAACCCTATAATGAGTCTAACCCTATAATGAGTCCAACCCTAACCCTATAATGAGTCTAAACCTAAACCTATAATGAGTCAAAAACTATGAGTCTAACCCTAACCCTATAATGAGTCTAACCCTAACCCTATAATGAGTCGAACTGTATAATGAGTCTAACCCTAACCCTATAATGAGTCTAACCCTATAATCAGTCTAAACTTAACCCTATAATGACTCTAACCCTTTAATGAGTCTAACCCTATAATGAGTCTAACCCTATAATGAGTCTAACCCTATAATGAGTCCAACCCTAACCCTATAATGAGTCTAAACCTAAACCTATAATGAGTCAAAAACTATGAGTCTAACCCCAACCCTATAATAAGTCTAACCCTAACCCTATAATGAGTCTAACCCTAAACATATAATGAGTCAAAAAGTATGAGTCTATCCCCAACCCTATAATGAGTCTAACCCTAACCCAAAAATGAGTCTAACCCCAAACCTATAATGAGTCTAACTTCAAACCTATAATGAGTCTATCCTTATAATGAGTCTATCCCTATAATAAATCTAACCCTATAATGTGTCTATTACTATCATGATTCTAATACAAACCCTACTAATTGTGGAGTCTAATCCTATAATTAGTCTAACCCTAACCCTATAATGAGTCTAACCCTAACCTTATAATGAGTCTAACCCTATAATGAGTCTATCCCTATAATGAGTCCAACCCTATAATGAGTCTAACCCTTTAATGAGTCTAACCCTATAATGAGTCTAACCCTATAATGAGTCCAACCCTATAATGAGTCTAACCCTACCCCTATAATGAGTCTAAAACTGACCTTATAATGAGTCTAACACTATAATGAGTATATCCCTATAATGAGTCTAACCCTATAATGAGGTAACAATATAATGAGTCTAACTTTAACCCTACAATGAGTCTAACCCTATAATTAGTCTAACCCTAACCCTATAATGATTCTAACCCTAACCCTATACTGATTCTAACCCTAACCCTATCATGAGTCTAACCCTATAATGATTCTAACCCTAACCCTATAATGATTCTAACCCTAAGCCTATAATGATTCTAACCCTAACCCTATATTGAGTCTAACCCTAACCCTATAATGATTCTAACCCTAACCCTATATTGAGTCTAACCATAACCCTATAACGAGTCTATCCTAATAATGAGTCGAACCCTATAATGAGTCTAACCCTATAATTAGTCTAACCCTAACCCTATAATGATTCTAACCCTAACCCTATATTGAGTCTAACCCTAACCCTATAATGAGTCTAACCCTATAATGAGTCTAACCCTAACCCTATAATGAGTCTAACCCTAACCCTATATTGAGTCTAACCCTAACCCTATAATGAGTCTAACCCTATAATGAGTCTAACCCTATAATGAGTCTAACCCTAACCCTATAATGAGTCTAACCCTAACCCTATAATGATTCTAACCCTAACCCTATATTGAGTCAAACCATAACCCTATAATGAGTCTATCCTAATAATGTGTCTAACCCTATAATGAGTCTAACCCTAACCCTATATTGAGTCTAACCCTAACCCTATATTGAGTCTAACCCTAACCCTATAATGAGTCTAACCCTATAATGAGTCTAACCCTAACCCTATAATGAGTCTAACCCTAACCCTATAATGATTCTAACCCTAACCCTATATTGAGTCTAACCATAACCCTATAATGAGTCTATCCTAATAATGTGTCTAACCCTATAATGAGTCTAACCCTATAATGAGTCTAACCCTAACCCTTTAATGAGTCGAACCCTAACCCTATAATGAGTCTAACCCTAACCCTATAATGAGTCTAACCCTATAATGAGTCTAACCATAACCCTATAATGAGTCTAACCCTAACCCTATAATGAGTCTAACCCTATAATGAGTCTAACCCTATAATGATTCTAACCCTATAATGATTCTAACCCTAACCCTATAATGAGTCTATCCTAATAATGTGTCTAACCCTATAATGAGTCTATCCTTATAATAAGTCTAACCCTATAATGAGTCTAACCCTATAATGTTTCCAACTCTATAAGGAGTCTAACCCTACCCCTATAATTAGTCTAAAACGTACCCTATAATGGGTCTAACACTATATTAAGTCTATCCCTATAATGAGTATAAACCTATAGTGAGACTAATCCTATATTGAGTCTAACCCAAACCTTATAATAATTCTAACCCTATAATGAGTCTATCTTTATAATGAGTCTAACCCTATCATGAGTCGAATCCTAACCTTATAATGAGTCTAAACCTATAATGATTCTAACCCAAAACCTATAATGAGTGTAACGTTAACCCTATCATGAGTCTAAGCCTATAATGAGTCTAACCCTATATTGACTCTAACCGTAACCCTATAATGAGTCTAGCCTTAACCCAATAATGAGTATATCCCTATAATGATTATATACCTATAATGAATCTTATCCTATAATGAGTCTAAACTTAACCCTATAATGAGTCGAACCCTAACCCTATGAGTCTAAACTTAACCCTATAATGGGTCTAAACTTAACCCTTTAATGATTCTAACCCAAACCTTATAATGTGTCTAATCCTACAACGAGTCTAACCCTATAATGAGTCTAAACTTAACCCTATCATGAGTCTAACCCTAACCCTATAAGGATTCTAACCCTATAATGAGTCTAAACTTAACCCTATCACGAGTCTAACCCTAACCCTATAATGAGTCTAAACTTAACCCTATCATGAGTCTAACCCTATAATGAGTCTAACCCTATAAGGATTCTAACCCTATAATGAGTCTAACGTTAACCCAATAATGTGTCTAACCCAAACCTTATAATGTGTCTAACCTTATAAGGAGTCTAAAGCCCGATAAGGATTCTAACCCTATAATGAGTCTCACCTGAGTGCTTCATTATGACAATGATTGAAAGACAGTCAGATAAGATCATAGGAGTTAACAATAGAACACCTTGCCTTTCTGGCTGATTCCAAACGAGTTTGATTAAATCCTTCAACTATTGTAGTAATTTATTTACTTTTAGGGATGCTGCTATGGCAGTTAGATGGCACCACCATCTCAATGTAAAATATCCCATATTGTAAAGTTTTCATACGGTAGTCATAGATTCATTCTCAAGACAGTGTACTAGCTCTGTCCCTATGTACTGTCGATAGAAAATGCACAGTTCCACAGAACGCTTCTCAACACAGCTGTGCAAAATCTCTGTGATGGATATTAAAATAAGGGCTCTGGGAGGGGAAATGAAAGGTAGATTGATACTCTCTTTATTACCTCCTAACCAATGTGTTGTGTGAGTCTACATCTTCTATACGGCGTATGATAAATGCTCAGAGATCAGATGGATAGGCCTGGAATGCAGCGAGACGTAAATAACACATTCATATGTTAGTGATTGGATGTAAGTTGTTGGAATGATGTAAAAAAATAACGTTGAAAAGCGAAGCGTTATTGAATACATCCATGTTTAACCCCAGTGTATTACAGCTGTGGTGTTATGTACTATTTCTTTTAAGATGTCTTCCAAGGTTCGACATTAAAAAGGGGCCATGAATTCTCCTATTTTATATCACCTTTATTTTGAAGTCATACTGAGACTCGGATCTGTTTTACAGATGAGCCCTGCATGAATATGTCAAACACATACAATACACAACATGACTAAAAATATTAAGAAAAACAGACATATTTATCAACATAGATGTCTCCGATCATGACAAAAAAAAAAAAGCTTTACCCAAATCTGTGGAAACCCGAAGGGGCATCCAGTGTTATTCAAGTCTGAGACTGGGTTTGGCAATTTGTAAGTCTAAATTGATAGATACATAGGATGTTTCTGCATCAGTGCTTTGTAGATCAACACAAGACAATGCTGTTCTCTCCTTACATATAAAGAGGCCCAACCCACTTTTTGACACAAAACACAATGGTGAGTTCTAGAATCATCACCAGCAATAAACCTAAGTGTCCAATGGTGACTTCTAGAATCATCACCAGTAATACAACTAAGGGAACAATGGTGAGTTCTAGAATCATCACCAGTAATAAACCTAATGACACAATGGTGACTTCCATAACCATCACATGTAATAAACCTAAGGACCAATTGTGAGTTCTAGAACCATCACCAGTAATAAACCTAAGGGAACAATGGTGAGTTCTAGAACCATCACCAGTAATTAACCTAAGGGCCCAATGGTGAGTTCTAGAACCATCACCAGTAATAAACCTAAGGGAACAATGGTGAGTTCTAGAACCATCACCAGTAATAAACCTAAGGGAACAATGGTGAGTTCTAGAATCATCTCAGTAATAAACCTAAGGGAACAATGGTGAGTTCTAGAACCATCACCAGTAATAAACCTAAGGGAACAATGGTGAGTTCTAGAATCATCACCAGTAATAAACCTAAGGGAACAATGGTGAGTTCTAGAACCATCACCAGTAATAAACCTAAGGGAACAATGGTGAGTTCTAGAACCATCACTAGTAATAAACCTAAGGGAACAATGGTGAGTTCTAGAATCATCTCAGTAATAAACCTAAGGGCACAATAGAAAACATAATCTTGTGGTTTAAGTGTAGCTGCTGCTGCACGCATATAGATAATATCCCCAGAATCTAAAACAGACATAAAAGTGTCTTGGACTATTTCCTTCCTATTAACCAAAGTCAGATATGCTTTGTTTCTGTAAAATAAACCAACCTTGAACTTCAACTTCTTCACCAGCTCAGTGACATGTTTTTTAAATGACAGTTTGTCGTCAAGGAAGATACCAATATATTTCTAGGAAGGAACTCGCTCAATTTGTGTACCGTTCAAACTAGTCATTACAAATGCATTTAAATCTGGGTTATGGGACCAGAAAAAAGTATTCATGTTGTTCTGTTTACATTTAGCACTAGCTTTAGATCCATGACCACTGCAGTGCTATAAAAATCAAACTTCAAATGTGAAAAGCCTTGACCCACCGATGGAGCAATTGAGTACAAACCTGTATCTGCATATAAATGTATATAAAACATTATTTTACAGCATTATCAATGTTATTTATTTAGATTGTAAACAGTAGTGGGCCGATGATCGAACCTTGGGGCACCCATTTATGTAACTCAAGGAACTCATGGTAGCCGTAGTGGTGCTATGTTTAGGTCTGAATCCAGATTGATTAATTAATATTAAGAACACAATTTACAGATAGATAGTAACATAGCTGTTTGTTGACCAATGAAAATAGTATTTTTGCAAGACAAGGGATCCATGGAAATGGGTAAAAAATGATTAAGATCATTACTATCCCTTATGGAGTGGTAGAAAACTTTCCACAATTTTGGAATATTTCTTGATACTAAAGTTACATAAAAAATGTGTCTTACTGAACCAGCAATGAGGGGCGCTACATACCTAAGCAGAGACGGGTCCTCGTGACACATCGTAAAACGCATCACAACTGCACTAATTAAACAAACTTTACATCTCCGCTGGTCCAGGTCTCCCTTGTAAAAGAGACCTGAAATTAAATTTAAAAAGTATAGTTGTTAACGTAAATTCTAATCCAAATAACCTGAAAGTTGTTCTTGATATAAGAAGCAGAGCAACTGTCATCATATCTCCATGCTCCCTTTTTGGATGGCCTAGTTTGGTTTTGGCAATAGGGACCTTTGCCCTCCAGGCAGGTTTTAGCACACAAAGCCCATGATAGAATTGGTGGAACTATCTACCAAGTAAACTGGCATAAAATAGGAAAACAATGATTTATGAATACTGTCAGATGGTGCTGAAAACCATAGGGTGTTATTCTTTTTACTATTGACTATTTACTAATTTACCATGGGCCTAATGATAGAGAGAGAGAGATCAGGCAGAGCACTTCTTTTCTGTCTAATAACGATACATGTAGCATGTTAGAGAAAACTCAATTAAATAATGGTAATGATTTCATTTTATGATTATATTCTATTATAATATAATTATATCCTAATGTGAGACATGGTGGCTTTCGTAATGCGTCAATTAATTGTTATGCAGAACATGTTGTTTTCATATGGCTGGGTATTCACGGAATCGTTCACATTCCAGTTTTTGTTTTGTTTTTTGTTTTCTTCCAGATACTCAACAAATGAGACTTTTAAGTTAATTTGCTGTTAAAATGTATTTCTAATCTATGGTTCTGCATTAAAATGAAGGTTATTGCACACGCAGTAACACCTATCCACCACACTGGAAGATAGATGTAGGCTGCATCCTAAATAGTACCATAGCCCATATATAGTACACATATATAGTACTTTAGACCAGGACCAAATCTTAGTCGGTTTCCCATGTTTCCTGCTCGTAACGATCTCACTGATTCCCAGAATGCATATCTTTCAAACCCGATGACACCGCAAGGTCAACTCATGTACCAAACGAAATGCCTCACACTAGCATTCAGACAAGTTTGTGTATCGACAACGCCAATGATGATCTCCTCTGATTCACACACACACACACACACACACACACACACACACACACACACACACACACACACACACACACACACACACACACACACACACACACACACACACACACACACACACACACACACACCCTCCCTGCGATGAAAATATGAATTGGTTGATTACTGCAATGTGACGGATTGATGGAAGATGACAACTAATAACCTGTTCGTGTCTTTGTGTTCAACGGAGTGTCGTCAAAGGTTCATTGTGTAAAATGTCTGTTAATTCGCTCTCAAAGACATTGGAGGGATGCAGGCTCAGAGCTAGTTAGGTTGATAGGTCAAGTTCAACCCCTCTCCATAAGGGAGAATCATACTAATTACAGTCAGAATACATGGGTCTGCGTTTGAGTGACACCCTCTTCCCTAAATAGTGCACTGTTTTTGATCATAGAGCTCTGGTCAAAAAGTAGAGGAAATAGGGTGCGCCTCTGCAGATGTAACCTGTGTATCATCTAACTTTTGCAGAGACATGTCTCTCTCTCTCTCTCTCTCTCTCTCTCTCTCTCTCCCTCTCTCTCTCTCTCTCTCTCTCTCTCTCTCTCTCTCTCTGTCTGTCTGTCTGTCTCTCTCTCAAATTCAAGCTGCTTTATTGGCATGAAAAACATTGTGTCAATATTGCCAAAGCAACAATGTATACAATATACATTGTAACAAAATTATAAATGATAGCAAATATAAAAGTGTAGTAAATAATAATACAAAATTAAATACAAAAATAATAACAATAAAATGGTAACAGTCAATAGTAGAATATGTAATAAATAATAATCATGATAATAATAATCTCTCTCTCTCTCTCTCTGTCTCTCTCGCTCTCTCTCTCTCTCTCTCTCTCAGTGACAGAGTTGCAGCCTCTCTGATTATGGACTTAGCAGGTCATGCCCATGTGCTGGTGGTGTTGCTCACCTGCCTGGTCTTGCTGTCCTGGGCCCAAGAGAAGGACTACACGGTGAGGGAGGAGCAGCCCGAGAATGTCCGCATCGGGAACCTACGGAAGGACTTGGACCTGAACCTTGACCCTGACTTCAAGCTGTCCTCGCCACTGCAGTTTAAGCCCGTCTACAAAACGGGCGATGTGCCTTTGGTGAGGGTAGAGGCCAACACCGGGGAGATCTTCACCACGGCTCACCGCATCGACCGAGAGAAGCTCTGCTCAGGAGTATTCAACGAGAAGCGCTGCTTCTACGAGATCGAGGTCGCCGTTCTGCCTGACGAGATCTTCCGTCTGGTCAAGATCCGGTTCCTGATTGAGGACATCAATGACAACGCTCCACTCTTCCAGTCCACCGTAATAAACATCTCCATCCCAGAGAACACTGCCATCAACACCCGATACCCCGTGCCCTCTGCATTTGACCCAGATGTGGGGATCAATGGGATCCAACACTATGAACTTGTCAAGGTGAGCTCACACTTCTCTCAATCAGTATCGAGTGACTGTCACTGCTTGTGTGCTTGACATGAAGATCAATAGTTTGTATTCTTTAGAATTGTTTGTTTTCATTCTTATTTGTTTGAAAAACAGTTACACAAATTGTTAACTCCAGAAGATTGTCAACGCTAGCTTAAATCATTTAAAAATATTCTATAATTCAAAACATCGGAAAAGACGGGGTAGATGTATTAGGTACTAGCTCCATACAGTACCACCCCTCCCAGTATCACTGCTGTTCACCTGCATTTAGTTGAACCCATAAGGCTGTGTGTTAGTAGAGCTGTTCTCTGTTGTCAGACTTTATAAGCCACGTTTCCACGCTTAAATCAGAACAGAGCCTTAGGGCCACCGAGAAACCACCATGCTTTCTTTGAAAAGGCTTTATGTCATTATGTGTAGCAAGTCAAAAGCAAGGTGTAGTTTTGCTATAAACCATAACAACAAAAGTCCATTTAGGAAATTGCAGATGCAGCATATTCCTCCGATTTCCGGGAAAAAAAGGTTAAATGTCGGGAATATTGTATATTATTGCCTAGAAAAGGACCGTACTGTATTATGCTAATAAGTTCCTCATGCAGAACCCACCGTTCTTTTTATCATCTAATTGATGTTCTATTAAATCGCAGCGCAATTTTCTCAGTTGCCTTAATGAAGTCGGCCTAAAACCAGAAAGTAGGATAATGCCATGCATTCTCCATTCATAGTCTAGACAATACTCAATACATCGTGGAGGAAGATGAATATTGCAGATTATCTGAGGCCTGCTTGCGAATTCTAATTCTTACAGTTTTTGAGAGGAGATGCAGCACATCATTTGCTATGCGGAGGTGGCACTAAACACATGTAAAGGCTGTAGCAGATAGTCTTCTATAACAAGCATGTACGTGAAAAGGTTGCTTTGGAAAAGGTTGTCTCATCTCGGCGACACGATGATGTTTTTAGGAGCTCGATGTGAGATGATAATGAGACGAGTCACAGGTTGTCTGATATTAAGTTTGCTTTGTGTGAAAATTAACAGTTTCCTTGCTGCTCATGTCTGACTTGATTACCAATTTGCATTTTGAATGCGTTATTTCTGTGCCAAGGCCTCCCCCGCTGAAATGTACTGAATTGTTCATGCCTGGAAAATGACCAGCCAAATGTTTGGCACACAGCAGTGATGATGATCTCCAGTCATTCCCATCACCTTTTCATGACTGTTATCTCCTCTCCTCCTCTCCTTTCATGACTATTATCTTCTCCTCTCCTTTCATGGCTGTTATCTCCTCTCCTCCTCTCCTTTCATGGCTGTTATCTCCTCTCCTTCACTACTTTCATGACAATTATCTCCTCATCTCCTTTAATGACTGTTATCTCCTCTCCTCATCTCCTTTAATGACTGTTATCTCCTCTCCTCCTCTCCTTTCATGACTATTATCTCCTCTCCTCCTCTCCTTTCATGACTGTTATCTCCTCTCCTCCTCTCCTTTCATAACTATTATCTCCTCTCCTAATCTCCTTTCATGACTGTTATCTCCTCTCCTCCTCTCCTTTCATGACTGTTATCTCCTCTCCTCCTCTCCTTTCATGGCTGTTATCTCCTCTCCTCCTCTCCTTTCATGACCGTTATCTCCTCTCCTCCACTCCTTTCATGGCTGTTATCTCCTCTCTTCCTCTCCTTTCATGACTATTATCTCCTCTCCTAATCTCCTTTCATGACTGTTATCTCCTCTCCTTTCATGACTGTTATCTCCTCTCCTCCTCTCCTTTCATGGCTGTTATCTCCTCTCCTCCTCTCCTTTCATGACTGTTATCTCCTCTCCTCCTCTCATTTCATGACTGTTATCTCGTCTCCTCCTCTCCTTTCATGACTAGTATCTCCTCTCCTAATCTCCTTTCATGACTGTTATCTCCTCTCTTTTCATGACTGTTATCTCCTCTCCTCCTCTCCTTTCATGACTGTTATCTCCTCTCCTCCACTCCTTTCATGGCTGTTATCTCCTCTCCTCCTCTCCTTTCATGACTAGTATCTCCTCTCCTAATCTCCTTTCATGACTGTTATCTCCTCTCCTTTCATGACTGTTATCTCCTATTCCTCCTCTCCTTTCATGACTGTTATCTCCTCTCCTCCTCTCCTTTCATGGCTGTTATCTCCTCTCCTCATCTCCTTTCATGACTGTTATCTCTTCTCCTCCTCTCATTTCATGACTGTTATCTCCTCTCCTCCTCTCATTTCATGACTATTATCTCCTCTCCTCCTCTACTTTCATGAATGTCATCTCCTCTCGTCCTCTCCTTTCATGACTGTTATCTTCTCTCCTCCTCTCCTTTCATGACTGTTAGCTCCTCTCCTCCTCTCCTTTCATGACTGTTATCTCCTATTCCTCCTCTCCTCTCATGACTGTTATCTCCTCTCCTCCTCTCATTTCATGACTGTTATCTTCTCTCCTCCTCTCCTTTCATGACTGTTAGCTCCTCTCCTCCTCTCCTTTCATGACTGTTATCTCCTCTCCTTTCATGACTGTTATCTCCTCTCCTCCTCTCCTTTCATGACTGTTATCTCCTATTCCTCCTCTCCTTTCATGACTGTTATCTCCTCTCCTTTCATGACTGGTATCTCCTCTCCTCCTCTCCTTTCATGACTGTTATCTGCTCTACTCTCCTTTCATGACTGTTATCTCCTCTCCTCCACTCCTTTCATGGCTGTTATCTCCTCTCCTCCTCTCCTTTCATGACTATTATCTGCTCTCCTAATCTCCTTTCATGACTGTTATCTCCTCTCCTTTCATGACTGTTATCTCCTCTCCTCCTCTCCTTTCATGACTGTTATCTCCTATTCCTCCTCTCCTTTCATGGCTGTTATCTCCTCTCCTCCTCTCATTTCATGACTGTTATCTCCTCTCCTCCTCTCCTTTCATGACTGTTATCTCCTCTCCTCCTCTCCTTTCATGACTGTTATCACCTCCTCTCATTTCATGACTGTTATCTACTCTCCCTTCATGACTGTTATCTCCTCCCCCCCTCTCCTTTCATGACTGTTATCTCCTCTCCTCCTCTCATTTCATGACTATTATCTCCTCTCCTCCTCTACTTTCATGAATGTAATCTCCTCTCGTCCTCTCCTTTCATGACTGTTATCTTCTCTCTTCCTCTCCTTTCATGACTGTTAGCTCCTCTCCTCCTCTCCTTTCATGACTGTTATCTCCTCTCCTCCTCTCCTTTCATGACTGTTATCTCCTATTCCTCCTCTCCTCTCATGACTGTTATCTCCTCTCCTCCTCTCCTTTCATGGCTGTTATCTCCTCTCCTCCTCTCATTTCATAACTGTTATCTCCTATCCTCCTCTCCTTTCATGACTGTTATCTCCTCTCCTCCTCTCCTTTCATGACTGTTATCTCCTCTCCTCCACTCCTTTCATGGCTGTTATCTCCTCTCCTCCTCTCCTTTCATGACTACTATCTCCTCTCCTAATCTCCTTTCATGACTGTTATCTCCTCTCCTTTCATGACTGTTATCTCCTCTCCTCCTCTCATTTCATGACTATTATCTCCTCTCCTCCTCTACTTTCATGAATGTCATCTCCTCTCGTCCTCTCCTTTCATGACTGTTATCTTCTCTCTTCCTCTCCTTTCATGACTGTTAGCTCCTCTCCTCCTCTCATTTCATAACTGTTATCTCCTATCCTCCTCTCCTTTCACGACTGTTATCTCCTCTCCTCCTCTCCTTTCATGACTGTTATCTCCTCTCTCCTCCACTACTTTCATGAATGTCATCTCCTCTCCTCCTCTCCTTTCATGACTGTTATCTCCTATTCCCCCTCTCCTCTCATGACTGTTATCTCCTCTCCTCCTCTCCTTTCATGACTGTTATCTCCTCTCCTCCTCTCCTTTCATGACTGTTATCTCCTCTTCTCCTCTCATTTCATGACTGGTATCTCCTCTCCTCCTCTCCTTTCATGACTGTTATCTGCTCTCCTCTCCTTTCATGACTGTTATCTCCTCTCCTCCACTCCTTTCATGACTGTTATCTCCTCTCATCCTCTCCTTTCATGACTGTTATCTCCTATTCCTCCTCTCTTCTCATGACTGTTATCTGCTCTCCTCTCCTTTCATGACTGTTATCTCCTCTCCTCCTCTCCTTTCATGACTGTTAGCTCCTCTCCTCCTCTCCTTTCATGACTGTTATCTCCTCTCCTTTCATGACTGTTATCTCCTCTCCTCCTCTCCTTTCATGACTGTTATCTCCTATTCCTCCTCTCCTTTCATGACTGTTATCTCCTCTCCTTTCATGACTGGTATCTCCTCTCCTCCTCTCCTTTCATGACTGTTATCTGCTCTACTCTCCTTTCATGACTGTTATCTCCTCTCCTCCACTCCTTTCATGGCTGTTATCTCCTCTCCTCCTCTCCTTTCATGACTATTATCTGCTCTCCTAATCTCCTTTCATGACTGTTATCTCCTCTCCTTTCATGACTGTTATCTCCTCTCCTCCTCTCCTTTCATGACTGTTATCTCCTATTCCTCCTCTCCTTTCATGGCTGTTATCTCCTCTCCTCCTCTCATTTCATGACTGTTATCTCCTCTCCTCCTCTCCTTTCATGACTGTTATCTCCTCTCCTCCTCTCCTTTCATGACTGTTATCACCTCCTCTCATTTCATGACTGTTATCTACTCTCCCTTCATGACTGTTATCTCCTCCCCCTCTCCTTTCATGACTGTTATCTCCTCTCCTCCTCTCATTTCATGACTATTATCTCCTCTCCTCCTCTACTTTCATGAATGTAATCTCCTCTCGTCCTCTCCTTTCATGACTGTTATCTTCTCTCTTCCTCTCCTTTCATGACTGTTAGCTCCTCTCCTCCTCTCCTTTCATGACTGTTATCTCCTCTCCTCCTCTCCTTTCATGACTGTTATCTCCTATTCCTCCTCTCCTCTCATGACTGTTATCTCCTCTCCTCCTCTCCTTTCATGGCTGTTATCTCCTCTCCTCCTCTCATTTCATAACTGTTATCTCCTATCCTCCTCTCCTTTCATGACTGTTATCTCCTCTCCTCCTCTCCTTTCATGACTGTTATCTCCTCTCCTCCACTCCTTTCATGGCTGTTATCTCCTCTCCTCCTCTCCTTTCATGACTACTATCTCCTCTCCTAATCTCCTTTCATGACTGTTATCTCCTCTCCTTTCATGACTGTTATCTCCTCTCCTCCTCTCATTTCATGACTATTATCTCCTCTCCTCCTCTACTTTCATGAATGTCATCTCCTCTCGTCCTCTCCTTTCATGACTGTTATCTTCTCTCTTCCTCTCCTTTCATGACTGTTAGCTCCTCTCCTCCTCTCATTTCATAACTGTTATCTCCTATCCTCCTCTCCTTTCACGACTGTTATCTCCTCTCCTCCTCTCCTTTCATGACTGTTATCTCCTCTCCTCCACTACTTTCATGAATGTCATCTCCTCTCCTCCTCTCCTTTCATGACTGTTATCTCCTATTCCCCCTCTCCTCTCATGACTGTTATCTCCTCTCATCCTCTCCTTTCATGACTGTTATCTCCTATTCCTCCTCTCTTCTCATGACTGTTATCTGCTCTCCTCTCCTTTCATGACTGTTATCTCCTCTCCTCCTCTCCTTTCATGACTGTTAGCTCCTCTCCTCCTCTCCTTTCATGACTGTTATCTCCTCTCCTTTCATGACTGTTATCTCCTCTCCTCCTCTCCTTTCATGACTGTTATCTCCTATTCCTCCTCTCCTTTCATGACTGTTATCTCCTCTCCTTTCATGACTGGTATCTCCTCTCCTCCTCTCCTTTCATGACTGTTATCTGCTCTACTCTCCTTTCATGACTGTTATCTCCTCTCCTCCACTCCTTTCATGGCTGTTATCTCCTCTCCTCCTCTCCTTTCATGACTATTATCTGCTCTCCTAATCTCCTTTCATGACTGTTATCTCCTCTCCTTTCATGACTGTTATCTCCTCTCCTCCTCTCCTTTCATGACTGTTATCTCCTATTCCTCCTCTCCTTTCATGGCTGTTATCTCCTCTCCTCCTCTCATTTCATGACTGTTATCTCCTCTCCTCCTCTCCTTTCATGACTGTTATCTCCTCTCCTCCTCTCCTTTCATGACTGTTATCACCTCCTCTCATTTCATGACTGTTATCTACTCTCCCTTCATGACTGTTATCTCCTCCCCCTCTCCTTTCATGACTGTTATCTCCTCTCCTCCTCTCATTTCATGACTATTATCTCCTCTCCTCCTCTACTTTCATGAATGTAATCTCCTCTCGTCCTCTCCTTTCATGACTGTTATCTTCTCTCTTCCTCTCCTTTCATGACTGTTAGCTCCTCTCCTCCTCTCCTTTCATGACTGTTATCTCCTCTCCTCCTCTCCTTTCATGACTGTTATCTCCTATTCCTCCTCTCCTCTCATGACTGTTATCTCCTCTCCTCCTCTCCTTTCATGGCTGTTATCTCCTCTCCTCCTCTCATTTCATAACTGTTATCTCCTATCCTCCTCTCCTTTCATGACTGTTATCTCCTCTCCTCCTCTCCTTTCATGACTGTTATCTCCTCTCCTCCACTCCTTTCATGGCTGTTATCTCCTCTCCTCCTCTCCTTTCATGACTACTATCTCCTCTCCTAATCTCCTTTCATGACTGTTATCTCCTCTCCTTTCATGACTGTTATCTCCTCTCCTCCTCTCATTTCATGACTATTATCTCCTCTCCTCCTCTACTTTCATGAATGTCATCTCCTCTCGTCCTCTCCTTTCATGACTGTTATCTTCTCTCTTCCTCTCCTTTCATGACTGTTAGCTCCTCTCCTCCTCTCATTTCATAACTGTTATCTCCTATCCTCCTCTCCTTTCACGACTGTTATCTCCTCTCCTCCTCTCCTTTCATGACTGTTATCTCCTCTCCTCCACTACTTTCATGAATGTCATCTCCTCTCCTCCTCTCCTTTCATGACTGTTATCTCCTATTCCCCCTCTCCTCTCATGACTGTTATCTCCTCTCCTCCTCTCCTTTCATGACTGTTATCTCCTCTCCTCCTCTCCTTTCATGACTGTTATCTCCTCTTCTCCTCTCATTTCATGACTGGTATCTCCTCTCCTCCTCTCCTTTCATGACTGTTATCTGCTCTCCTCTCCTTTCATGACTGTTATCTCCTCTCCTCCACTCCTTTCATGACTGTTATCTCCTCTCATCCTCTCCTTTCATGACTGTTATCTCCTATTCCTCCTCTCTTCTCATGACTGTTATCTCCTCTCCTCCTCTCCTTTCATGACTGTTATCTCCTCTCCTCCTCTAATTTCATGGCTGTTATCTCCTCTCCTCCTCTCCTTTCATGACTGTTATCTGCTCTCCTCTCCTTTCCTGACTGTTATCTCCTCTCCTCCACCCCTTTCATGACTGTTATCTCCTCTCCTCTTCTCCTTTCATGATGGTTATCTCCTCTCCTCCTCTCATTTCATGACTTTTATCTCCTCTCCTCCTCTCCTTTCATGACTGTTGTCTCCTATCCTCCTCTCTGTTCATGACTGGTATCTCCTCCTCTCCTTTCATGACT
Source organism: Oncorhynchus masou masou (assembly GCF_036934945.1). NCBI lineage: Eukaryota > Metazoa > Chordata > Actinopteri > Salmoniformes > Salmonidae > Oncorhynchus > Oncorhynchus masou. The sequence continues at coordinate 88,078,855 of NC_088243.1, forward strand.
GTTATCTCCTCTCCTCCTCTCCTTTCATGACTGTTATCACCTCTCATTTCATGACTGTTATCTCCTCTCCCCCTCTCCTTTCATGACTGTTATCTCCTCTCCTCCTCTCATTTCATGACTATTATCTCCTCTCCTCTCCTTTCATGACTGTTATCTCCTCTCCTCCTTCTCCTCTCATGACTGTTATCTCTTCTCCTCCTCTCATTTCATGACTGTTATCTCCTCTCCTCCTCTCCTTTCATGGCTGTTATCTCCTCTCCTCCTCTCCTTTCATGACTGTTATCTCCTCTCCTCCTCTCATTCCATGACTACTATCTCCTCTCCTAATCTCCTTTCATGACTGTTATCTCCTCTCCTTTCATGACTGTTATCTCCTCTCCTCCTCTCATTTCATGACTATTATCTCCTCTCCTCCTCTACTTTCATGAATGTCATCCCCTCTCGTCCTCTCCTTTCATGACTGTTATCTTCTCTCTTCCTCTCCTTTCATGACTGTTAGCTCCTCTCCCCCTCTCCTTTCATGACTGTTATCTCCTCTCCTCCTCTGCTTTCATGGCTGTTATCTCCTCTCCTCCTCTACTTTCTTGACTGTTATCTCCTCTCCTCCTCTCCTTTCATGACTGTTATCTCCTCTCCTCCTTCTCCTCTCATGACTGTTATCTCTTCTCCTCCTCTCATTTCATGACTGTTATCTCCTCTCCTCCACTCCTTTCATGACTGTTATCTCCTCTCCTCCTCTCCTTTCATGACTGTTGTCTCCTCTCCTCCTCTCCATTCATGATTGTTATCTCCACTCCTTTCATGGTGGTTTTCTCCTCCTCTCCTTTCATGACTGTTATCTCCTCTCCTACTCTCCTTTCATGACTGTTATCACCTCCTCTCATTTCATGACTGTTATCTCCTCTCCTTTCATGACTGTTATCTCCTCTCCCCCTCTCCTTTCATGACTGTTATCTCCTCTCCTCCTCTCCTTTCATGACTGTTATCTCCTCTCCTCCCCTCCTTTCATGACTGTTATCTCCTCTCCTCCTTTCATGACTATTATCTCCTCTCCTCCTCTCCTTTCATGACTGTTATCTCCTCCTCTCCTTTCATGACTGTTATCTCCTCTCCTCCTCTCCTTTCATGACTGTTATCTCCTCCTCTCCTTTCATGACTGTTGTCTCCTCTCCTCCTCTCCATTCATGATTGTTATCTCCACTCCTTTCATGGTGGTTTTCTCCTCCTCTCCTTTCATGACTGTTATCTCCTCTCCTACTCTCCTTTCATGACTGTTATCACCTCCTCTCATTTCATGACTGTTATCTCCTCTCCTTTCATGACTGTTATCTCCTCTCCCCCTCTCCTTTCATGACTGTTATCTCCTCTCCTCCTCTCCTTTCATGACTGTTATCTCCTCTCCTCCCCTCCTTTCATGACTGTTATCTCCTCTCCTCCTTTCATGACTATTATCTCCTCTCCTCCTCTCCTTTCATGACTGTTATCCCCTCCTCTCCTTTCATGACTGTTATCTCCTCTCCTCCTCTCCTTTCATGACTGTTATCTCCTCTCCTCCTTTCATGACTATTATCTCCTCTCCTCCTCTCCTTTCATGACTGTTATCTCCTCTCCTCCCCTCCTTTCATGACTATTATCTCCTCTCCTCCTCTCCTTTCATGACTGTTATCTCCTCTCATGTATATTATTGCTGTTTCATATCCTTGCCTCATTTTTATTTTTATTTGATTTTATATTTCCTATCCTTGCTTTTTTTCTCTCTCGTTTATTTAAATTCAGTTCCATATCTTATCTTCCTTGGGGAAATATGTCTGTTTTGTATTTTCTACCCATCCGTTTTATTCAAAAGAGTTTTTCTGAAAAGCAGTCCATAAACATAAATACAACATAGAGGTACAGTACCCATGAGGACATTAATTCAAGTGAATTTTAGAAGTGCACTATACAGTCTTACAGTACAGAGCATAGTTTAGTTCTTTAGGGGTTTGTGCAAGCATTCCTAGAATAGCTGCTGGTCTTTAATCCACCCCTTGGACTATCTTTGTATGGTCCTCAGAGATTTGTCTGTGGAGCTCCATACAGAATAATAGTTTACTACCACAGTGCTCCTGTTTTGTCCCTGACATCAAGCTGAAACTGCTACCATTGTGTGTCATCATAGTGCTCCTGTTTTGTCCCTGACATCAAGCTGAAACTGCTACCCCTGTGTGTCATCACAATAGGCCAGTTCTATCCCCTCAGCTGACAGACATATACTGTAGGCTAGCTGATATTAGGACAGATGAGATATGACAGCCACCTTAATTCAAAACCATGTTGGCTCTGTTTTTTCATATGGTGGGCTAATACACAATACCAACCCGTATAGTCTGTTTGATATCACACATAATGGTCAGTAACCCTTTACTTGAAAGTGGTATAGGCCTAAAATAAGGCATCTATAACACATTTACGAAACCAGTAATGCCACCCAAATAATGAGTGTAGCAGTGTCATCCATAGCAACCTTTGAATTATGGGATTCTAAAATGGAATGTTTACCATTAGCAGCGTCAGGGTTGTAACTGCTACGTCGTCTTGGAATGACGCACAGGCGTTCTAAGAACACGTCCAAGGTCAGGGGAACGTAATGCCATGCATGGATGCAGGAGCCTCTTCCGTTAGGAACACATTTTATCACTTAAAGCGTACCTCTTTACAGGTTCCTCCTCAGACCCTGACTGTGTCTCAAACGCCACCCTATTCCATATAGGCTTCTGGTCAAAAGCAGTGCACTATATAGGGAATATGGTGCCATTTGAGACATTGACCGTGTGAGGCAGGTCGGGCTCAAGGGATATCGGTATTGATTTTGGTTGTTTTGGGGTCTACACTTCTCCAAATGTTATTTTTCTCCAAGAATTTTAAAGACATTTGCACCACACTGCAGGAAACCGAATCCTTCCTATTTTGAGGGATTTTCAGTGTGTCTTAACAGCATTTGTTGTGGGCGGGCGTTGTCGGGATCACCTTGTGTAGATCAATATCCTGCTATATATCAGAGAAAGATAAACTTGGTGTTGAAAGAAAGAGGAAGTCTTTATTCCGGTGTGTGGATTTGGAGCAACAACTCGTCTTTGTTTAAAAATGTATACATCTAACTTGTTTGCCAGGCTATTATGAGCAGATGGTAGGAAAATTAGGTTCTGCCTGTCATAGAAAACAAAGAGAAATGTTGAAAATGTGTAACGCCAGAGTTCATTTATACAGTATGTTCATTTACAGAAGCCAGTTATGCCGTAACACTGCAATAGATTCAACATGTAGGAGCTCTCTCTTCAAATCACTCAAATTGACATTTCATAATTGATTAATGTTCTTCATTGGATGCTGCTTGCTGCAGAATGGACAATTAAACAAAGAGCTCAGCAAGCTAACTGCCTGTGTTCAGCTCACTGCCTGTGTTCAGCTCACTGCCTGTGTTCAGCTATCTGCCTGTGTTCAGCTAACTGCCTGTGTTCAGCTAACTGCCTGTGTTCAGCTCACTACCTGTGTTCAGCTCACTGCCTGTGTTCAGCTCACTGCCTGTGTTCAGCTATCTGCCTGTGTTCAGCTCACTGCCTGTGTTCAGCTATCTGCCTGTGTTCAGCTCACTGCCTGTGTTCAGCTAACTGCCTGTGTTCAGCTCACTACCTGTGTTCAGCTCACTGCCTGTGTTCAGCTCACTGCCTGTGTTCAGCTCACTGCCTGTGTTCAGCTCACTGCCTGTGTTCAGCTCACTGCCTGTGTTCTGCTAACTGCCTGTGTTCAGCTAACTGCCTGTGTTCAGCTCACTGCCTGTGTTCAGCTCACTGCCTGTGTTCAGCTCACTGCCTGTGTTCAGCTAACTGCCTGTGTTCAGCTCACTGCCTGTGTTCAGCTAACTGCCTGTGTTCAGCTAACTGCCTGTGTTCTGCTAACTGCCTGTGTTCAGCTAACTGCCTGTGTTCAGCTAACTGCCTGTGTTCAGCTCACTGCCTGTGTTCAGCTAACTGCCTGTGTTCAGCTCACTGCCTGTGTTCAGCTAACTGCCTGTGTTCAGCTAACTGCCTGTGTTCAGCTAACTGCCTGTGTTCAGCTAACTGCCTGTGTTCAGCTAACTGCCTGTGTTCAGCTCACTGCCTGTGTTCAGCTCACTGCCAAGCTCTTCCAGATTTCATTTGTTTCTGATTTTGACACATTATCTTCTGCCAGAGGTTGACAAGAGGAAACAAACAATTGTGTGCTGGTTTTGTCTAAATGATATGCATCAGATCATGGCCGGTGGCAATGGAGACTTCCATCAGTATTGTATAAAAGGGATGTTATAGCCAATGATAAATAGCCTTGCCCGTCGGCCCATCCACCACCATTAGCATAGCTATGAAAGGCTGATATATTCAAAGCACCATCCCAGTCTCCTCTAGATTTAATCAGGTCATCAACATAATTCAATCCCAGTCTCTAGGTTTAATCAGGTCATCAACATGATTCAATCCCAGTCCCCTCTAGGTTTAATCAGGTCATCAACATATTTCAATCCCAGTCTCCTCTAGATTTAATCAGTTCATCAACGTGATTCAAGCCCAGTCTCCTCTAGAATTAATCAGGTCATCAACGTGATTCAATCCCAGTCTCCTCTAGGTTTAATCAGATAATCAATGAAATTCAATCCCAGTCTCCTCTAGAATTAATCAGGTCATCAATGTGATTCAATCCCAGTCTCCTCTATGTTTAATCAGGTAATCAATGTAATTCAATCCCAGTCTCCTCTCATCAACTTTATTCAAAGATGCGTCAGATGACAATCTGAAACATTGAAAGAGTCTGCAGTGAGGCGATTTCAGTCAGCCGCCCCCAATATCAGCCAACTGCGGCTCTACATCATTGTTTGATACTGAGATGGAACGTTTGATTGTTGTGATTGGACGACTAACATCATTGGATGACTAACATCATTGGACGACTAATATCATTGGACGACTACCATCATTGGATGACTAACATCATTGGACGACTAACATCATTGGACGACTACCATCATTGGACGACTAACATCATTGGACGACTAACATCATTGGACGACTACCATCATTGGACGACTACCATCATTGGACAACTACCATCATTGGATGACTAACATCATTGGACGACTAACATCATTGGACGACTAACATCATTGGACGACTAACATCATTGGACGACTACCATCATTGGACGACTACCATCATTGGACGACTAACATCATTGGACGACTACCATCATTGGACGACTACCATCATTGGATGACTAACATCATTGGACGACTACCATCATTGGACGACTACCATCATTGGACGACTAACATCATTGGACGACTACCATCATTGGACGACTACAATCATTGGACGACTAACATCATTGGACGACTAACATCATTGGACGACTAACATCATTGGACGACTAACATCATTGGACGACTAACATCATTGTACGACTAATATCGTTGGACGACTAATATCGTTGGACGACTACCATCATTGGACGACCAATATCATTGGACGACTAACGTCATTGGACGACTAACATCATTGGACGACTAACATCATTGGACGACTAACATCATTGGACGACTACCATCATTGGACGACTACCATCATTGGACGACTAATATCATTGGACCACTAATATTGTTGGACGACTAATATCGTTGGAGGAGTAATATCATTGGACGACCAATATCATTGGACGACTAACATCATTACCAAGATGTTATATATCTACAATTTATAGATCTCTACACATACACTATATACACAAGTATGTGGACACCCCTTCAACTTAGTCGATTCAGCTAGTTCAACCACACCCACAGGGGTATAAAATTGAGCACACAGCCATGCATTCTCCATAGACAAACATTGGCAGTAGAATGGCCTGACTGAAGAGCTCAGTGATTTTCAATGTGGCACTGTCATTGGATGCCACCTTTCAAACAAGTCAGTTAGGCAAATTTCAGACCTGCTATACCTGCCCCGGTCAACTGTAAGTGCTGTTAATGTGAAGTGAAAATATCTAGGAGCAACAACGGTTCAGCTGCAAAGTGGTAGGTCACACAAGCTCGCGGAACAGGACCGCTGAGTGCTGAAGCGCGTAGTGTAAAAATTTCAGAAATTATTATAGAAAAAATGTTCCGTGACTTCATCCTTGCAAGAGGAGGGTGTACAAAGTATTGAAAACATGGGCAGCAAATATATTTAAACCTAGATTTTGGGGAAAAAAATAAACATTACTTGTTAAACAAAATCTCTTTCTCTTAGCAATTGCATCAGTTTAAAAAATATGTCTTTTTTATTTTATTTAGCGAGCAATTCATCTCAGTTCTGGCATTATTTACAGCTATTTTTTTGCTAATCTTTATCAAGGATGTCAATCATTTTGGAGGCGACTCTAGATATATGGTCCCTATAGACACGTGATCTACAATGGTAGATGAATGCTTCATCACCATGGTTTAGGAGTCCAGTCTGGGTGAAGATGAAGTATCTGCTTTCTTTTTAAACTGTACAGTTTTTGTATTTTATTTAAAGGTTATTGTCACTGCACCTTAGGGCCCAGTGATTCATATTCAGTAACCTTTTCTACAGTAAGTTTGCCTGCCCTAAATGTTTTCACAATCCAACAGCCTAATTTGAATTCACTGAAGTAAAAATAAACAGCCATTCTAGATAGTTAGTTATAGTTCTCTGAAACTGATTGAAATGCTCTAAATGTGTGAACATGAGACAGGTGGGGAATAATCTGTTTGGCTCATAAATCATCTTTAGGAGCACTTATGACATTGACTGGATGGAAGCACAGTGCCAAAGTCCCAGATACTAAAGTCTACACTAAGATTTAACAACCATATTGTAAGAAGGGCCAATATGTTATGATTCGCTGAATTGAAGTGGTAAAGTCACTCCTATGAATTTCATCGAAAAGTCGTAGTACAGTTATTTTAATGTCAGCTTGGTCAATGGTCAAATCGTTACTCACTAAACGAATGTGGAGTTCTTAGTAATTGCTACTTCATGTTCAAAGAATCACTCCATGAATATACATCTTCTCCTAGAAATAATCTCCTTCTAGAACTAATCTCCTTCTAGAACTCATCTCCTTCTCAAACTTATCTTCTACTAGAACTCATCTTCTTCTAAGCCTCATCTTCTACTAGAACTCATCTCCTTCTAGAACTCATCTCCTTCTAGAATTCATCTTCTGCTAGAACTCATCTTCTGCTAGAACTCATCTTCTACTAGAACTCATCTTCTACAGAAATCATCTTCTACTAGAACTCATCTTCAACAAGAACTCATATTCTACTAGAACTTATCTTCTTCTAAAACCCATCTTCTACAAAGCTCATCTTTTTCTTGAACTCATCTTCTACTAGAACTCATCTTCTTCTAGATCTCATCTTCTTCTAGAACTCATCTCCTTCTAGAACTCATCTTCCTGTGTGGCTCAGTCGGTAGAGCATGGCGCTTGCAACGCCAAGCGTCGTGGGTTCGATTCCCGCTGGGACCACCCATATGTAAAAGTAGTGGCCCCAGCCGACTTGTAAGTCGCTTTGGATAAAAGCGTCTGCTAAATGGGATATATTATTCTACAGAACTCATCTTTTTCTAGAACTCATCGTTTACAGAACTCATCTTCTTCTAGACCTCATCTTCTACTAGAACTCATCTCCTTCTAGAACTCATCTCCATCTAGAATTCATCTTCTGCTAGAACTCATCTTCTACTAGAACTCATCTTCTTCTAGACCTCATCTTCTACTAGAACTCATCTCCTTCTAGAACTCATCTCCTTATAGAACTCATCTTCTACAGAACTCATCTTCTACTAGAACTCATCGTTTACAGAACTCATCTTCTTCTAGAACGTATCTTCTACTAAAACTCATCTTGCTATAGAACTCATCTCCTTCCAGAACTCGTCTTCTACAGAACTCATCTTCTACTAGAACTCATCTACTACTAGAACTCATCTTCTTCTAGAACCCATCTTCTACAGAGCTTATCTTCTACTTTATCTCATATTCTACTAGAACTCATCTTCTACTGAACTCATCTTCTACTATAACTCATCTTCTTCTAGACCTCATCTTCTTCTAAAACTCATCCTCTTCTAGAACTCATGTTCTACTAGAACTCATCTTCTACTAGAACTCATCGTCTACTAGAACTCATCTTCTACAGAAACTCATCTCCTTCTAGAACTCGTCTTCTACAGAACTCATCTTCTACTATAACTCATCGTCTTCTAGAACTCATGTTCTACTAGAACTCATCTTCTACTAGAACTCATCTTTTTCTAAAACTCATCTTCTTCTATATCTCATCTTCTTCTAGAACTCATGTTCTACTAGAACTCAACTTCTACAGAACTCATCTTCTTCTAGAACTCATCGTTTACTGGAACTCATCTTCTTCTAGATCTCATCTCCTTCTAGAACTCATTTCCTTCTAGAACCCATCTCCTCGATAACTCATCTTCTTCTAGAACTCATATTCTGCTAGAACTCATCATCTTCTTGAAACCATCTTCTACAGAGCTCATCTTCTTCTTTAACTCATCTTCTACTAGAACTCATCTTCTTCTAGAACGTATCTTCTACTAAAACTCATCTTCTTCTAGAACTCATCTCCTTCCAGAACTTGTCTTCTACAGAACTCATCTCCTTCTAGAACTCGTCTTCTACAGAACTCATCTTCTACTATAACTCATCTTCTACTATAACTCATCTTCTTCTAGACCTCATCTTTTTCTAGAACTCATCTTCTTCTAAAACTCATCCTCTTCTAGAACTCATCTTCTACTAGAACTCATCTTCTACAGAACTCATCTTCTACAGAACTCATCTTCTACTAGAACTCATCTTCTTCTAGAACTCATGTTCTACTAGAACTCATCTTCTACAGAACTCATCTTCTACTAGAACTCATCTTCTTCTTGAACTCATCTTCTTCTATATATCTCATCTTCTTCTAGAACTCATGTTCTACTAGAACTCATCTTCTACTAGAACTCATCTTCTACAGAACTCATCTTCTACTAGAACTCATCTTCTTCTTGAACTCATCTTCTTCTAGAACTCATCTTCTTCTAGAACTCAGTGTTATTGGACGGTCATTGTTCTTGCTGTCCAGTCGTGTATATAGTTTATAGCTACTCGCCATACAGTAACCATTCAGGCAGCGGTGGTTTTGGTTTCTTAAGGGACTTCTGTCACTTGGCAGTGCTTCAGACCAGCGACAATATTCACATCAAGTGAAACTCAAACACCAACAACAACCCTGTGTACACCATGTATCTGCTGCAGCTACCAGGACATAGTAATGGCCTCCTTCTTCCCTCTGCCATGGTCCTTACTATATTGATACAGGAACTATACTGGTTCTAAACATACTGGGTAGTCAAATGAACACATTTGGTCTAAATTGTACCGTTCACAGTCAGAATGTATGTATCTTCATCTCGTTTCATAGCTGTGCCTAGACAGAGTAATCTCTTACAACATTATGTGCTGCATGAAGCTTATCTCTTTAAAGAGGCTGTTTTTTCTTGTTTTTGCATGAAACTGCTTCTGACTGAAAGACCTTCAAAGACCCTCTTTGTTTCTTAAAATGCATGGGTCTCATTTAGGTTCTTAGGTCTCTCTCTCTCTCTCTCTCTCGCTCTCTCTCTCTTTCTCTCTAAATCATAATGATGGCAAATATGCCAGGACCCATCTTTACCACATAGCTGATCTGTAATCATAAATATTAGTGCTACATTTTTGTGGGGAAGGCAATTACTTTGAACAGTCAGAGTCAGTTTCTCATGGGGATTACATGCATTTGTTTTCATTTTCCTCGGGCATCACTGTGGCCTACTGATTTGGCACTCCTTGGGTGAAAAGCTTTTTTAATGTGGAGTCTCTCTGTCTCCTTAATCTATGGTGGTCTGGCAGTGCATTTAAATAGGCTATCTCTGTGGATTCCCTTTCAACTGTCTCTCTCGTATATGAACTTGACATTTTGTGAGCTGTCTCCCCTATTCCAAAGTAAACGCAAGATAGTAAGGTAAAAATGGAATACAATGTTTCTTAAAGCAGAGGAGTTGCACTGCGGAGGGTAGAGGGCTAAAACGAGTACTTCATTAAAAGCACCATTACTTTGTAATCTGACATGGAGGGGCAGCATATAGTACAAGAAGAATCTGCTGAAGGGTGGCAGTGAGCAGTAATGTACTATAATAGTTTATGAATATATATATTTTTTAACTAGGCAAGCCAGTTAAGAACAAATTCTTATTTTCAATGACAGAGGGTTAACTACCTGTTCAGGGGCAGAACAACAGATTTGTACCTTGTCAGCTCGGGGCTTTGAACTTGCAACCTTCCGGTTACTAGTCCAACGCTCTAACCACTATGCTACCCTGCCGCCCCTACTAGTCCAACGCTCTAACCACTAGGCCACCCTGCCGCCCCGGGTCACTCCACTATGACTCCATATAATTACATTCCAAGGACCTTGATCATGGTTTGATGTCATTGTGTGTCATTAGTCTTCTGTTATATGGGTACATTCCATCTGCCAGTTTCTTGTTTTTTAAAATAGATTTATTGAAGATTTTTTAAAAGCGCTAAACCTTCACCAATTGCCTTTTTTGGTTATGGGCATAACTGTTTAACTCACTGTCAGCATCCATTGTTTACATAGACCTAAGTATTTCCTTAATAAAATCAATATTTTCCAACTGGATTTAGCCTATATTTTGAGAAAATGTATATTACGCTGTGGTGTAAAGTACTTAAGTAAAAAATACTTTAATTGCATTTTGTTTTCTTAAAACAATGGTTATGATGGTGCTAACTGTACTTAAGTCAACAATCTAGTTTCATTGAAGAACTGTTAACTGAAAAGGTTTGGAGCGCCACAGCACATTATGAAATGAAGCATACCATTGGGCTTCAAAGAAGCACATGCATACTTGTTGACTACTTTTACTTCACTATATTTCTAAAGAAAATAATATATTTTTTACTCCATACGTTTTCTCCATACATTGACACCTAAAAGTACTTGTTACTTGTTAATCAAATACTTTTTTCGACTTTTTACTCAAATTGTATTTTACTGGGTGACTTTCACTTTTACTTTAGTGTTTTTAAAATAAAGATATCTTTACTTTTGCTCAAGTATGGTGCTTTTTCCAACCGTTGCTACTACAATTAAAGTACTTTCACCCCAAAGTGTTTTTCTGCAGTGAGAGCAAACATCTGTTGAAACTAAAACAAACTACAGCTTATTTGTGTTGATTCTGGAAACCAGCTGTGTGAGTCTAGTGCCAGCTTACAGGACCACTAGTAGGCTATTGCAGTGTATCACATGTCATATAAGATAGTAATGTTCAGGTGAAATGACCAGAAATCAGGCTATGAATGCATACGTCCCCACACTGATGAATAACTAAGCAATTAGTAACATAGTCCAGGATGTACAGGACAGCACAGTAGTTTCATGTAGTCCCGTAAAATATGACTGAAACTCACAAATGATCTTTGTTCTTCTCCCTGTCTATACAGAGTGTAAGTGAGTTTGGCCTAGACATCATCGAGACCCCAGAGGGAGACAGATGGCCTCAGCTGATCGTCCAGCAGAGCCTGGACCGCGAGCAGAAGGACACCTTCGTCATGAAGATCAAGGTGGAGGACGGAGGAACGCCACCCAAGTCCAGCACGGCCATCCTCCAGGTCACCATCTCCGACGTCAACGACAATCGACCGGTCTTCAAGGACAGTGAGGTGGAGGTGAACATCCCTGAGAACGCCCCCATTGGAACCTCCGTCACCCAACTCCACGCCACAGACGCAGACCTCGGCTCCAACGCCCAGATCCACTTCTCCTTCTCCAACCAGATCTCCTCATCCACCAAGAGGCATTTTTCCATAGACAGCACCACCGGGCTGATGACTGTCAAGCAGCCCTTAGACAGAGAAGCCACTCCGGTCCACAAACTCATCGTCCTGGCCAGCGACGGCAGCTCCACTCCCTCCAGAGCTATGGTTATTGTCAACGTAACGGACATTAATGACAACGTTCCGTCCATAGACACTCGGTATATAATGAACCTTGTAAATGGAACAGTTCTACTGTCAGAGAATGCTCCTCTCAACACAAAAATAGCCCTAATTACAGTGACGGACAAGGACTCGGATCTGAACGGCAAAGTGACTTGTTACACTGACCATGATGTTCCTTTCAGGTTAAAGCCAGTCTTTAATGACCAGTTCCTGCTGGAGACTGCGGCCCCCTTAGATTACGAAACAACCAGGGAATATGCAATTAAGATAGTAGCGTCGGATTCAGGGAAGCCTCCTTTGAACACTTCAGCGATGGTTTTAATAAAAATTAAGGATGAGAATGACAACGCTCCCATCTTCCCTCAGCCTGAGATTCAGCTGTCCATACCAGAGAACAATGATCCATCCACGCAGCTCATAAAGATCAGTGCCATGGATGCAGACAGCGGACATAATGCAGAGATTATTTATTCTCTTGGCCCTGACGCTCCTGATGGTTTTAACATAGATAGACGGTCAGGAATCCTCTCCGTTGGCAAACGCCTGGATAGAGAGAAGCAGGAGAAGTATTCGTTCACTGTCATGGCTAGGGACAATGGGTCTACTTCCCTGCAGAGCAATGTCACTGTGAGGTTAATAGTGCAGGACCTCAACGACAACAGCCCAGCTTTCACCCATCCTGAGTATAACTTCTACGTGCCTGAGAACCTGCCTCTGTACGGGACCGTGGGCCTGATCACCGTCACAGATTCTGACGCAGGTGACAACTCCGTCATAACACTGTCCATCCTGAATGGGAAAGACAATTTCCTTATTGATCCCCAGACCGGTGTGATCAAACCCAACCTCACGTTTGATAGAGAGCAGCAGAGCTCATACACTTTTATGGTGAAGGCTATAGACGGAGGGCAACCACCCAGCACTTCATACGCCAAGGTCACCATAAACGTTGTGGATGTCAATGACAATCGACCCGTTTTTGTTATCCCCTCGTCCAACTACTCTTACGATCTGGTCCAGTCTACCACCAGCCCTGGGTCTGTGGTCACCAGGGTGTTCGCTATAGACAATGACACTGGCATGAATGCTGAGCTGCAGTACAGCATCATTGGGGGATCACCAAGAGGGCTGTTTGCCATAGACAAAACAACTGGTAATATAACTCTGCAGGAGAAGATAGTCTCAGCCGATCAGGGTTTACACAGGCTAGTGGTGAAAGTCAAAGACCTGGGCCAGCCAGAGTCCTTACACGCAATCGCCCTCATTCACCTGTTCATTAACGAGACTGTATCCAACGCTACGTTCATTCAAGAGCAGCTACGTAAGAGCTTGGAGACTCCATTGGACCGTAACGTGGGAGACAGTGAGGTCACACCCCAAGCCAACGGATACGTGATTGTTGTCATCGCAATTATAGCTGGGACTATGACAGTCATCTTAGTCATCTTCGTGACGGCCTTGGTACGCTGTCGGCAGACGCCCAGGCACAAAGTGGTGCAGAAGGGCAAGCAGAGCGGCGAGTGGGTGTCGCCCAACCAGGAGAACCGTCAAATCAAGAAGAAAAAGAAGAAAAAGAAGAGATCCCCTAAGAGCCTCCTCTTGAACTTTGTCACCATAGAAGAATCCAAGCCTGATGATCCCAGCCAGGAGCACATTAATGGAACCCTGGACCTGCCTGTGGAGTTAGATGAGCAGACCATGGGGAAATACAACTGGGCCACTACGCCGACCACCTTCAAACCTGACAGCCCAGACTTAGCCAAGCATTACAAGTCTGCCTCCCCCCAGCCAACCTTCCAAATCAAACCAGAGACCCCGATGGCGCCCAATAAACACCACGTGATTCAGGAGCTCCCGCTAGACAACACGTTTGTGGTGGGCTGTGACTCGCACTCCAAGTGCTCCTCCACCAGCTCAGACCCGTACTCGGTCTCAGAGTGCAGCTGTCAGGGGGGATTCAAGACTTCTGGGCAAATCCACACCAGACAGGTAATTCATGACTTATTTTCTAAAGCCACCTACTGTTTCCACTCCCACTCCCCCGTCCCACTGTACCTTTGTTGATAAGATGGAGGGTGATGGGTAGCAGCGGGAGGGAGCCGGGAGAATGAACCACACAAAGAAAGACACATGTGCATTAATGTCATCAGCATTGAATATTGAGGAAGAATACGCGAGAGAGGAAGTAGAGAACTGAAGTCTGGCCAAGAAACTTCAACCAAATGAAATCTATCTTTACTTCCCAGAAAGAGGAAAAAAACGAAGACAGATTATACCTCCCTGTGCTATCTTGTACTAGATGTCTAAAAAAAAAACTTTAACCTTGTTTGGGTTAATGTTCCACTTAAAAGTATAATTGAGGCAGTGGAATGGTGGGAACCAGTGTTAAATGAGAATCTTAAGTGAGAAAGGCTGGTGGCAGAGTAATAGCATGCTTGAGGGAGAATCGAGTCGGCCACGCTACTAATTGAACTCTGCACAGCTGTATTTGCTGAGGACCAACGGATTAAAGCAACGCTAAGCTTTTTTGATTGACACACCTGAAAAAAACTAGCATGTCTGACAGACAGAGAAAACCAAACATAGAGTCTTTGATTTGACAGTCATCAGCTTAACAGATAAATGTTGGGTTTAATCAGCTGTTCACTTTCTACTGAAATAGTAGGACATGTATCCCCCAAGAGTGCCACTACACTACAGAATAATAAGACCTCATTAAATAATCCCAGATATTGGTTGCGTGCTGGAGAAGTGGCGTCTTTACTGTGGAGGCTCTGAAGGCTTTGTAAGTGTGAGGGAGAGAGCAAAGCAAAAGGCAAAAGCAAGGCTCATTTGAATGCTAGGGTTTGGTCTGAGGCTTATGATTCCCTAAGAGATGTGCCAAATACGAAGTGCCCTAAAATATAACAGCAGCCCAGGGAAATATATGCCAATCAGAGGTAAGGGAGGTAGAGCAGAGCAGAGTGGGGCGGTGCAAAGAGGGGATGAGCAGAGAGGGGCGGTGCAGAGAGAGGATGAGCAGAGAGGGGCGGTGCAGAGAGAGGATGAGCAGAGAGGGGCGGTGCAAAGAGGGGATGAGCAGAGAGGGGCGGTGCAGAGAGAGGATGGGCAGAGAGGGGCGGTGCAGAGAGAGGATGGGCAGAGAGGGGCGGTGCAAAGAGGGGTTGAGCAGAGAGGGGCGGTGCAGAGAGAGGATGAGCAGAGAGGGGCGGTGCAGAGAGAGGATGAGCAGAGAGGGGCGGTGCAGAGAGAGGATGGGCAGAGAGGGGCGGTGCAAAGAGGGGTTGAGCAGAGAGGGGCGGTGCAGAGAGAGGATGAGCAGAGAGGGGCGGTGCAGAGAGAGGATGAGCAGAGAGGGGTTGAGCAGAGAGGGGCGGTGCAGAGAGAGGATGGGCAGAGAGGGGCGGTGCAAAGAGGGGTTGAGCAGAGAGGGGCGGTGCAGAGAGAGGATGAGCAGAGAGGGGCGGTGCAGAGAGAGGATGAGCAGAGAGGGGCGGTGCAGAGAGAGGATGAGCAGAGAGGGGCGGTGCAAAGAGGGGATGAGCAGAGAGGGGATGAGCAGAGAGGGGCGGTGCAGAGAGAGGATGAGCAGAGAGGGGCGGTGCAAAGAGGGGTTGAGCAGAGAGGGGCGGTGCAGAGAGAGGATGAGCAGAGAGGGGATGAGCAGAGAGGGGCGGTGCAGAGAGAGGATGAGCAGAGAGGGGCGGTGCAGAGAGAGGATGAGCAGAGAGGGGATGAGCAGAGAGGGGCGGTGTAGAGAAGGGATGGGCAGAGAGGGGCGGTGCAAAGAGGGGATGAGCAGAGAGGGGCGGTGCAGAGAGGATGAGCAGAGAGGGGATGAGCAGAGAGGGGCGGTGCAGAGAGAGGATGAGCAGAGAGGGGCGGTGCAAAGAGGGGTTGAGCAGAGAGGGGATGAGCAGAGAGGGGCGGTGTAGAGAAGGGATGGGCAGAGAGGGGCGGTGCAAAGAGGGGATGAGCAGAGAGGGGCGGTGCAGAGAGAGGATGAGCAGAGAGGGGATGAGCAGAGAGGGGCGGTGCAGAGAGAGGATGAGCAGAGAGGGGATGAGCAGAGAGGGGCGGTGCAGAGAGAGGATGAGCAGAGAGGGGCGGTGCAGAGAGAGGATGAGCAGAGAGGGGCGGTGCAAAGAGGGGTTGAGCAGAGAGGGGATGAGCAGAGAGAGGATGGGCAGAGAGGGGCGGTGCAAAGAAGGGATGAGCAGAGAGGGGCGGTGCAGAGAGGATGAGCAGAGAGGGGCGGTGCAAAGAGGGGTTGAGCAGAGAGGGGATGGGCAGAGAGGGGCGGTGCAAAGAGGGGATGAGCAGAGAGGGGCGGTGCAGAGAGAGGATGAGCAGAGAGGGGCGGTGCAAAGAGGGGATGAGCAGAGAGGGGCGGTGCAAAGAGGGGTTGAGCAGAGAGGGGCGGTGCAGAGAGAGGATGAGCAGAGAGGGGCGGTGCAGAGAGAGGATGAGCAGAGAGGGGCGGTGCAAAGAGGGGATGAGCAGAGAGGGGATGAGCAGAGAGGGGCGGTGCAGAGAGAGGATGAGCAGAGAGGGGCGGTGCAAAGAGGGGTTGAGCAGAGAGGGGCGGTGCAGAGAGAGGATGAGCAGAGAGGGGATGAGCAGAGAGGGGCGGTGCAGAGAGGATGAGCAGAGAGGGGCGGTGCAGAGAGAGGATGAGCAGAGAGGGGATGAGCAGAGAGGGGCGGTGTAGAGAAGGGATGGGCAGAGAGGGGCGGTGCAAAGAGGGGATGAGCAGAGAGGGGCGGTGCAGAGAGAGGATGAGCAGAGAGGGGATGAGCAGAGAGGGGCGGTGCAGAGAGAGGATGAGCAGAGAGGGGCGGTGCAAAGAGGGGTTGAGCAGAGAGGGGATGAGCAGAGAGGGGCGGTGTAGAGAAGGGATGGGCAGAGAGGGGCGGTGCAAAGAGGGGATGAGCAGAGAGGGGCGGTGCAGAGAGAGGATGAGCAGAGAGGGGATGAGCAGAGAGGGCGGTGCAGAGAGAGGATGAGCAGAGAGGGGATGAGCAGAGAGGGGCGGTGCAGAGAGAGGATGAGCAGAGAGGGGATGAGCAGAGAGGGGCGGTGCAGAGAGAGGATGAGCAGAGAGGGGATGAGCAGAGAGGGGCGGTGCAGAGAGAGGATGAGCAGAGAGGGGCGGTGCAGAGAGAGGATGAGCAGAGAGGGGCGGTGCAAAGAGGGGTTGAGCAGAGAGGGGCGGTGCAGAGAGAGGATGAGCAGAGAGGGGCGGTGCAAAGAGGGGTTGAGCAGAGAGGGGATGGGCAGAGAGGGGCGGTGCAAAGAGGGGATGGGCAGAGAGGGGCGGTGCAAAGAGGGGATGAGCAGAGAGGGGCGGTGCAGAGAGAGGATGAGCAGAGAGGGGCGGTGCAAAGAGGGGATGAGCAGAGAGGGGCGGTGCAGAGAGAGGATGAGCAGAGAGGGGCGGTGCAAAGAGGGGATGAGCAGAGAGGGGATGAGCAGAGAGGGGATGAGCAGAGAGGGGCGGTGTAGAGAGAGGATGAGCAGAGAGGGGATGAGCAGAGAGGGGCGGTGTAGAGAGAGGATGAGCAGAGAGGGGCGGTGCAAAGAGGGGATGAGCAGAGAGGGGCGGTGCAGAGAGAGGATGAGCAGAGAGGGGCGGTGCAAAGAGGGGATGAGCAGAGAGGGGCGGTGCAGAGAGAGGATGAGCAGAGAGGGGCGGTGCAAAGAGGGGTTGAGCAGAGAGGGGATGGGCAGAGAGGGGCGGTGCAAAGAGGGGATGAGCAGAGAGGGGCGGTGCAGAGAGAGGATGAGCAGAGAGGGGCGGTGCAAAGAGGGGATGAGCAGAGAGGGGCGGTGCAAAGAGGGGATGAGCAGAGAGGGGATGAGCAGAGAGGGGCGGTGTAGAGAGAGGATGAGCAGAGAGGGGATGAGCAGAGAGGGGCGGTGCAGAGAGAGGATGAGCAGAGAGGGGCGGTGCAAAGAGGGGATGAGCAGAGAGTGGATGAGCAGAGAGGGGCGGTGTAGAGAGAGGATGAGCAGAGAGGGGATGAGCAGAGAGGGGCGGTGTAGAGAGAGGATGAGCAGAGAGGGGCGGTGCAAAGAGGGGATGAGCAGAGAGGGGCGGTGCAGAGAGAGGATGAGCAGAGAGGGGCGGTGCAGAGAGAGGATGAGCAGAGAGGGGCGGTGCAAAGAGAGGATGAGCAGAGAGGGGCGGTGCAGAGAGAGGATGAGCAGAGAGGGGCGGTGCAGAGAGAGGATGAGCAGAGAGGGGCGGTGCAGAGAGAGGATGAGCAGAGAGGGGCGGTGCAGAGAGAGGATGAGCAGAGAAGGGCGGTGCAGAGAGAGGATGAGCAGAGAGGGGCGGTGCAAAGAGGGGATGAGCAGAGAGGGGTGGTGCAGAGAGAGGATGAGCAGAGAGGGGCGGTGCAGAGAGAGGATGAGCAGAGAGGGGCGGTGCAAAGAGGGGATGAGCAGAGAGGGGCGGTGCAGAGAGAGGATGAGCAGAGAGGGGCGGTGCAGAGAGAGGATGAGCAGAGAGGGGCGGTGCAAAGAGGGGATGGGCAGAGAGGGGCGGTGCAAAGCAGAGTGGGGCAAGGCAGAGTGGGGCGGAGCAGAGCAGAGTGGGGCGGAGCAGAGCAGAGTGGGGCAGAGCAGAGCAGAGTGGGGCAGAGCAGAGTTGGGCAGAGTAGAGCAGAGTGGGGCAGAGCAGAGTGGGGCAGAACAGAGCAGAGTGGGGCAGAGCAGAGCAGAGTGGGGCGGAGCAGAGCAGAGTAGGGCGGAGCAGAGCAGAGTGGGGCGGATCAGAGCAGAGTGGGGCGGAGCAGAGCAGAGTGGGGCAGAGCAGAGCAGAGTGGGCCAGAGCAGAGTGGGAGAGCAGAGTGGGGCGGAGCAGAGCAGAGTGGGGCGGAGCAGAGCAGAGTGGGGCAGAGCAGAGTGGGGCGGAGCAGAGCAGAGTGGGGCGGAGCAGAGCACAGTGGGGCGGAGCAGAGCAGAGCGGGATGGGGCAGAGCAGAGCAGAGTTGGGGCGGAGCAAAGCAGAGTGGGGCGGTGCAAAGCAGAGTGGGGCAGAGCAGAGTGGGGCAGAGCAGAGTGGGGCAGAGCAGAGTGGGGCAGAGCAGAGTGGGGCAGAGCAGAGTGGGGCAGAGCAGAGCGGGGCGGAGCAGAGCAGAGTGGGGCGGTGCAAAGCAGAGTGGGGCAGAGCAGAGCAGAGTGGGGAGAGCAAAGAGGGGATAAGCAGAGAGGGGCGGAGCAGTGCAGAGAGGGGCGGAGCAGAGTGGGGCAGAACAGAGCAGAGTGGGGCAGAGCAGAGTGGGGCGGAGCAGAGCAGAGTGGGGCAGAGCAGAGTGGGGCGGAGCAGAGCAGAGTGGGATGGGGCAGAGCAGAGCAGAGTTGGGGCGGAGCAAAGCAGAGTGGGACGGTGCAAAGCAGAGTGGGGCAGAGCAGAGTGGGGCAGAGCAGAGTGGGGCAGAGCAGAGTGGGGCAGAGCAGAGCGGGGCGGAGCAGAGCAAAGAGGGGATGAGCAGAGAGGGGCGGAGCAGAGCAGAGAAGGGCGGGGTGGAGCAGAGTGGGGCAGAGCAGAGTGGGGCAGAGCAGAGCGGGGCGGAGCAGAGCAGAATGGGGCAGAGCAGAGCGGGGCGGTGCAAAGCAGAGTGGGGCGGAGCAAAGCAGAGTGGGGCGGAGCAGAGCAAAGCAGAGAGGGGCGGTGCAAAGCAGAGCGGGGCGGAGCAAAGCAGAGTGGGGCGGTGCAAAGCAGAGTGGGGCGGAGCAGAGCAAAGCAGAGAGGGGCGGGGCAGAGCAGAGAGGGGCGGGGCAAAGCAGAGCGGGGCAGAGCAGAGCGGGGCGGTGCAAAGCAGAGTGGGGCGGTGCAAAGCAGAGTGGGGCGGAGCAGAGCAAAGCAGAGAGGGGCGGGGCAGAGCAGAGAGGGGCGGGGCAGAGCAGAGTGGGACGAAGCAGATCAGAGAGGGGCGGAGCAGAACAGAGTGGGCGGAGCTCTATAGGATGGAGACTGATAGTGCAAAGATAGAGGCTTGGAAACAATAGCAGGAGGAGAGAGCAAGATGGAAACTAGGGACCAATAGAAAGATGAGGTCAAAAGATGGAGCCTTGGGACCAATAGAATTAGGAGGTAGCTAGATAAAGGCTTGGGACCAATAGAAAGAGGAGGTAGCTAGATTGAAGGTTGGGAACAACAGAAAGAGGAGGGATTTAGATGGAGGCTTGGAACCAATGGGAGGACGGGGTAGCTAGATTGAGACTTGGGACCAATAGAAAGAGGAGGTTGCTAGATCGAGGCATAGGAAGAATAGAAAGAGGAGGTAGCTAGATGGAGGCTTGGGACCAATAGGAGGAGGAGGTAGCTAGATGGAGGCTTGGGACCAATAGCAGGAGGAGGTAGCTAGATGGAGGCTTGGACCAATCAGAGGAGGGGGTAGCCCTAGATGGAGGTTTGGGACCAATAGAAAGAGGAGGTAGCTAGATGGGGGTAGCTAGATGGAGGCTTGGGACCAATGGAAAGAAGAGGTAGCTAGATGGGGGTAGAAAGATGGACGCTTAGGACCAATAGGAGGAGGGGGTAGCTAGATGGAGACTTGGGACCAATTGCAAGAGGGGTAACTGGGTGGAGGCTTGGGACCAATAGAAAGA
This sequence comes from Oncorhynchus masou masou, assembly GCF_036934945.1. Classification (NCBI taxonomy): domain Eukaryota; kingdom Metazoa; phylum Chordata; class Actinopteri; order Salmoniformes; family Salmonidae; genus Oncorhynchus; species Oncorhynchus masou. The sequence continues at coordinate 88,099,558 of NC_088243.1, forward strand.
AGACGTATTAGATGGAGGCTTGGGACAAATAGGAGAATTAGGTAACTATATTGATGCTTGGGACCAATAGAAAGAGGAGGTAGCTCGATGGAGCCTTGGGACCAATGGAAAGAGGCGGTAGCTATATTGAGGCTTGGGACCAATAGGAGGAGGGGGTAGCTAGGTGGAGGCTTGGGACAAATAGCAGGAGGGGGTAGCTCGACAGAGGCATGGGACTAATAAAAATTGAATGTTGCTCGATGGAGGCTTAGGACCAATAGAAAGAGGAGGTAGCTAGATGGAGGCAAGATAGAGCTACATGGAGGCTTTGGTCCAATAGGAGGACGGGGTATCTAAATGGAGGCTTGGGACCAATAGGAGGAGGGGGTAGCTAGATGGAGGTTTGGTACCAATAATAAGTGGAAGGAGCGAGATGGAGGCTTGGAATCACTGGTAGTAGGAGGTAGCGAGATGGAGGTTTTGGACCAAAAGAAAGCAGAGGTAGGTAGATGGAGGGTTGGGACCAATAGGATGAGGTGGTAGCTAGATGGAGGTTTGGGACCAATAGGAAGAGGGGGTAGCTAGAAGGAGGCTTTGAACAAATAGAAATTGGAGGTTGGTAGATGGAGGCTTGGGACCAAGAGCAGAAAGGGGTAACTAGTTGGAGGCTTAGATGGAAGCTTTGAACCAATGAGAGGAGGGGATAGGTAGATGGAGACTTTAGACCAATAGAAAGAGGAGGTAGCTCGATGGAGGCTTGGGACCAATAGAAAGAGACGGAAGCCAGATGGAGGCTTGGGACCAATAGAAAGAGGAGGTAGCTATATTTAGGCTTGGGGCCAATATGACGAGGGGGTATCGAGATTGAGGTTTGGGACCAATAGAACGAGGAGGTAGCTAGATGGGGGTAGAAAGATGGATGCTTAGGACCAATAGGAGGAGGGGGTAGCTAGATGGAGACTTGGGACCAATTGCAGGAGGGGTAACTGGTTGGAGACTTGGGACCACTAGAAAGAAGACGGTATTAGATGGAGGCTTGGGACAAATCGGAGAATTAGGTAGCTTGATGGAGGCTTCAGACCAATAAAAAGAGTTGGTAGCTAGATGGAGTCTTGGGACCAATAGGAGGTGGAGGTAGCTAGATGGAGCCTTGGGACCAGTAGGAAGAGACGGAAGCTAGATGGAGGCTTGGGCCCAATAGGAGGTGGAGGTAGCTAGATGGAGGCTTGGGACCAATCGGTGGAGGGGGTAGCTAGATGGAGGCTTGGGACCAATAGGAAGAGGGTGTAGCTAGATGGCGGCTTGGGACCAATAGCAGGAGGAGGTTTGCTAGATGGAGGCTTGGGACCAATAGAAAGAGGAGGTAGCTAGATGGAGGCTTGTGACCATTTGGAAGAGGGTGTAGTTACATGGAGGCTCGGGATGAATAGCAGGAGGAAGTAGCTAGATGGAGGCTTGGGATCAATAGAAAGAGTAGGTAGCTATATGGAGACTTGGGACCAATTGGAGAAGAAGGTAGCTAGATAGAGTCAATATCAAGAGGTAGCTAGATGGAGGCAAGGTGGAGCTAAATAGAGGCTTAGGACTAATAGAAAGGGACGGAAGCTAGATGGAGACTTGGGACCAGTAGAAAGAGGAGATAGCTAGATGGGGGTAGCTAGATGGATGCTTGGACCAATAGAAAGAGGAGGTAGCTAGATGGGGGTAGCTTGATGGATGCTTGGACCAATAGAAAGAGGAGGTAGCTAGATGGAGGCTTGTGACCATTTGGAAGAGGGGTAGCTACATGGAGGCTCGGGATGAATAGCAGGAGGAAGTAGCTAGATGGAGGCTTGGGATCAATAGAAAGAGTAGGTAGCTATATGGAGACTTGGGACCAATTGGAGAAGGAGGTAGCTAGATAGAGGCAATATCAAGAGGTAGCTAGATGGAGGCAAGGTGGAGCTAAATAGAGGCTTAGGACTAATAGAAAGGGACGGAAGCTAGATGGAGACTTGGGACCAGTAGAAAGAGGAGATAGCTAGATGGGTGTAGCTAGATGGAGGCTTTGACCAATAGAAAGAGGAGGTAGCTAGATGGGGGCTTGGGACCAATTGGGCAATGGGGTAGCAAGATGGAGGCCTGGGACCAATAGGATGAGGGGGTAGCTAGATGGAGACTTGGGACCAAGAGCAGAAAGGGGTAACTAGTTGGAGGCTTGGGACAATTAGAAATAAGAGGGATTTAGATGGAGGCTTGGGACCAATAGGAGAAGGAGGTAGCTAGATGGAGGCTTGGGACCAATAGAAAGTGCAGGTAGCTAGATGAAGGCTTTGGACCAATAGAAAGAGGTTGGTAGCTAGATGGAGGCTTGGGACCATTGGAAAGAGGAGGTCGCTATATTGAGGTTTGGGACCAATAGGAGGAGGGGGTTGCTAGATGGAGGCTTTGGACAAATAGCAGGAGGGTGTAGCTAGATGGAGGTTTGGTACCAATAATAAGTGGAAGGAGCGAGATGGAGGCTTGGAATCACTGGTAGTAGGAGGTAGCGAGATGGAGGCTTAGGACCAAAAGAAAGCAGAGGTAGGTAGATGGAGGGTTGGGACCAATAGGGCAAGGGTGTAGCAAGATGGAGGCTTGGGACCAATAGGGCAAGGGTGTAGCAAGATGGAGGCTTGGGAACAATATCAGGAGGTATAACTAGTTTGAGGCTTGGGACCAATAGAAAGAGGAGGGATTTTGATGGAGGCTTGGGACCAATAGAAAGTGGAAGTAGCTAAATGGAGGCTTGGGACCAATAGAAAGTGAAGTTAGCTAGATGGAAGATTATGACCAATAGAAAGAGGAGGTAGCAAGATGGATGTGTGGGACCAATAGGAAGAGGGGGTAGCTAGAAGTAGGCTTTGAACAAATAGAAATTGGAGGTTGCTAGACGGAGGCAAGGTGGAGCTGGATGGAGGCTTGGGACCAATAGAAAGAGGAGGTAGCTAGATGGAGGCAAGGTGGAGCTAGATGGAGGCTTGGGACCAATAGAAAGAGGAGGGAGCTAGATGAAGGCTTGGGACCAATAGAAAGAGGTGTTAGCTAGATGGAGGCTTTGGACCAATAGAAAGAGGCAGTAGCTCGATGGAGAATTGGGACAAATAGAAAAAGGAGGTATCTTGATGGTGTCTTGGGACCAATAGAATGATGAGATAGCTAGATGGAGGCTTGGGACCAATAGAAAGGGGAGGTAGCTAGATTGAGGCTTGGGACCAATAGTACGAGGGGCTCGCTAAACGAGGGCTTTGGACGAATAAGAGAAGATGGAGCTAGATGGGGCTTGGAACCAAAAGTAGGAGGGGGTAGCTTGACAGGGCTTTGAACCAAAAGGAGTAGGGGGTAGCTTGACAGGGCTTGGGACCAATAGGAGGAGTGGGTAGCTAGATGGAGGCTTGGGACCAATAGGAGGAGGCGGTACCAGAGAGTGTCAGGGGGCTTGGGACCAATTCATTAGAATCTTGGGACCAATTGGGACCAATTCATTAGAATCTTTAATTGCATTTTTGAATGGTGTAAATAGCAGTACAAAAAAATGTAGTTAGAAAGAAGGTGGGTAGTGTGGTAGAGAGAGTATTGATATAGGTTAGGGTTCATCATTAGTATTTGTTATGGTGCGGTATAGATACAGTATTTATATAGGTTGGGGTTCATCATTGGTTGTCGTTATAGTGTGGTATAGAAAGAGTAACTACGACATTATACATCATCTGTTGTTTAGGAGGAGGACAGGGTACTATTGTACAGTTTAGACATTTTGGAAACAAGGTTATAACATGGGATTCATTCAAACAGTAATGTATTTAATTATTTTATTTCACCTTTATTTAGGCTAGTTGAGAACATACTCTCATTTACAACTGCGACCTGGCCAAGAATAATGCAAAGCAGTTCGACACATACAACAACACAGTGTTACACAATGGAATTAACAAACATACAGTCAATAAAACAGTAGAAAAAGCCTATATACAGTGTGTGCAAATGAGGGAAGATAAGGTAATAAATAGGCCATGGTGGCAAAGTAATTACAATATACCAATTAAACACTGGAGTGATAAATGTACAGAAGAAAGTAGAGATACTTGGGTGCAAAAGAGCAAGATAAATAAATAAATAAATACAGTATGGGGATGAGGTAGTTGGATGGGCTATTTACAGAGGCGCTATGTACAGGTGCAGTGATCTGTGAGCTGCTCTGACAGCTGGTGCTTATTGCTAGTGAGGGAGATATGAGTCTCCAGCTTCAGTGATTTTAGCAGTGTGTTCCAGTCATTGGCAGCAGAGAACTGGAAGGAAAGGCGGCCAAAGGATGAATTGGCTTTGGGGGTGACCAGTGAGATATACCTGCTGGAGCGCGTGCTACGGGTGGGTGACCAGAGCTGAGATAAGGCGGAGATGACCTGGAGCCAGTGGGTTTGGCAACGAGTATGAAGCGAGGGCCAGCCAACGAGAGCATACAGGTCCCAGTGGTGGGCAGTATATGGGGCTTTGGTGACAAAATGGATGGCACTGTGATAGACTGCATCCAATTAGCTGAGTAGAGTGTTGGAGGCTATTTTGTAAATGACATCGCAGAAGTCAAGGATCGGTCGGATGGTCAGTTTTACGAGGGTATGTTTGGCAGCATGAGTGAAGGAGGCTTTGTTGCAAAATAGGAAGCCGATTCTAGATTTAATTTTGGATTTGAGATGTTTGATGTGAGTCTGGAAGGAGAGTTTACAGTCTAACAAGACACCTAGGTATTTGAAGTTGTCCGCATATTCTAAGTCAGAACCGTCCAGAGTAGTGATGCTGGACAGGCGGGCAGGTGCGGGCAGCGATCGGTTGAAGAGCATGCATTTAGTTTTACTTGCATTTAAGAGCAGTTGGAGGCCACGGAAGGAGTGTTGTATGGCATTGAAGCTCGTCTGGAGGTTAGTTAACACAGTGTCCAAAGAAGGGCCAGAAGTATACAGAATGGTGTCGTCTGCGTAGAGGTGGATCAGAGAATCACCAGCAGCAAGAGAGTTTGTAAAGTAAAATACATATGCATTGTAGATTCCCAATACAATAGTATTGTCCTGGAATTAGTTTGTAGTTTTTCATGTTTTGTCTTTTACTGCTTTATATCTATATACTTTTATCAGGATCATTGCTCACATCTAAAATAACACATTCTGGTGTAGTTTCATCATACGTCTTTAAAAGATTTTATTTGATGAAGTGTAATATTTTTTTTTGGGGGGGGGATTTTGTACTGCTTGAGAGATTTTTTTTAATCGTGACTTCATTGTTTCAATCCTTTCAAATACCTTGTAGCATAGTTCTTACACATGCATTGTCTATCATTTAACATTTTAGTCATTTAACAGAAACTCTTAACTAGAACATTTTACAGTAGTGAGTGCGTACTACGTATACTTTTTTATATTTTGTTATACTTTTTTCTGTACTGTTTCCCATGTGGGAATCAAACCCACATCCTTCCCATTACAAGCACCATGCTCACAACCTTGACATTACAAGCACCATGCTCACAACCTTCCCATTACAAGCACCATGCTCACAACCTTCCCATTACAAGCACCATGCTCACAACCTTCCCATTACAAGCACCATGCTCACAACCTTCCCATTACAAGCACCATGCTCACAACCTTCCCATTACAAGCACCATGCTCACAACCTTCCCATTACAAGCACCATGCTCACAACCTTCCCATTACAAGCACCATGCTCACAACCTTCCCATTACAAGCACCATGTTCATAACCTTCCCATTACAAGCACCATGCTCTACCCCACAGGACCACTATCCACTGTTGCTTTAAGTACGTAGACATTTGAAGAGACACCCACACAGAGCTGATATTCATTTTCCCCACCCACTTTTTTAAAATTTAAAACCCATTTAAAAGCAACACTGCCATGGGACATTATACGTAAGCCCACTTGCGTAGCCAGTACAGCGTACTAAGGAACATATAATTCACTTGGGTTTGTAATGCTCCCTGTCAAGTTGTCAGAATGGCTTTGCACACATACTGGTTATGCCCTGCCTTGAAATATCCCCTTAAATATGCACAAATATTTAACCAATGTTTTACAATTCTGATGTATTCTTTTGTGTTTGAGGGTCGGGGGGGGGGGGGGGGGTTGACATTAATGGTGTATTTCAAATATTCCATGTCACTGATGTTGTTCGTCAGTGAGAAATATTTCTCCTTTAAGCTAATCTGAATTTGAATGGATTGATGACTAAGTCAGCGTTCTCCTCCGTCCTTGTAATGTGCCGTATCAACCGTTCCATCAGTATATTCTATCTTGTGTATTTCAGGGCTTGCTAATCTGAAAAAGGCTTTGCGAGATGAATCCAATCATTATTTGTTTCTTATGGGGTAATTATTAGTCAGGCATTGCGAGATGAATCCAATCATTATTCGTTTCTTATGGGGTAATTATTAGTCAGGCATTGCGAGTTGAATCGCTTTCTCTTTCTAATGATGGAGTAATTATTGGTCACAGTATTTGGTCAGATTCTGTCAAACACATGCTTTTGGTCTAAAGTGGGACAGCGTTGTTCAAACTGAAAGACCAGCACCACCTTAGAGATGTCAATGACGATGGTATATCTATTATCTCCGTTGTAATCTCCTGTCACCTGGAGCGTTTTGAAATGTAGGGCCTCCCTGTTGGCATTAGATGTGACAGCTAAGTGTGCTTATTCAAAGCCTATACGTGAAGTAATGCAGGGGTCTGGTGAGAATCTAGAGCTCAAAAGGTTAATTAAATGAATGAAAGGGTTAATCACTCATCATACAATATGATTAAAATCTCTGTAATTAGGTTTCGGGAGAAGATAATAGATAAAAGAGGAAAGAAGTCAATGTCCTTTAGGATTGTTAAGATTATATCAGGTATACCTAAATATCATTGGCAGTTACTAGGTCTTTAATATCATTGGACCTCTGACAGCCAATGACTGACAATACTGGCTACAACTTCCTAGTTTTTGACTTGTCTGTAAACTCTTGCTCCAATAGATTCCTATTTTAACGTTGATACAGTTCAGATACATTCTCTAATGCTCCCCAGAATATTAACATTCATGTTTTTCTTTATCTCGTGAAATTAAAATGTTTTTGTCGAGTGTGGAATTCACAATTGTGATCCGTTCAAGTCAGCCTGGCCTTAACAAAAGCAGCATATGGGAAGTTGACATCGCTCAATCTCAATCTCCCTGAGCATAAACCTGTAATACAAAAAGTCCAAAATACAGGATAAAGCAGATTGTGATGTTTTTATTTGTTCATGAAAGTGAAAGACAGTGATTTAGTTCCTTTTGCGTGCCTCTTCCATTGACCTCTTACCTAAAGCAGCTAGAGGATAAAGGATATGACAGAAAACGATCATTGAATCCTAATAGGAGACACAGGAGATTTGCAGATGAAGGTCAGATGGATGTAGGCGCTAAAGAGGGAAGCTTGTCAAAAAAGACTTCAGAGACGACATATTTATGGCACCATATGGTATCTTAATATCCTAAGAGCTTTGTTTGGTAGGATCCAATGCTACTCAGTGCACCAGGGCCTCTTTTCCTCTCTCCCTAGCTTCCCTTCTCTCTTTTATTCCCTCCCTCATATCTGCCTTCCTTTTCTTTTATCTCTGTCTATCTCCCTGTTCCCAGCCGGTAGTTTTAGAGGTCAATCCCCTCCCGGTGACGTGAGGGAAACCTCTGTCTCCATCTGTGCTTTAGTTGTGGCAGATCAAGTGAGCAACCTCCCTGGCTGGCTGAGTGACACGGGCATGAATATGCAACAGCAAAAAGACCAATATGCTCTTTTGTTTGTCCTATATTCCACAGGGCCATAGTGCCATAGTGCACACCAGGTCAGTTGTTGATGTCATACCCAACCTCCTGTGATCTGTGTATTTTCCTAGCTATCAGGCCATATTATCATACTTAACATACTGTACACAGACATTACCATTTAACTTATGATCTCAGAACATGAACATTTGAAAGGATTGCGGACGTGACGGATGTTGTTGTGGTAAATTTACAATATATTCCTAAAACAATCACTCTAGCTAAAATGTTATAGTTACCCTTACAGAAAATCACATGATTTCACATATAGAAAAATCACATGAAATTTCACGTGCAACCGTTTTTCTTTTGTGCAAAAGTCAGTGCTTCTATAATCAATATGCTTAACGTAAGCAGCAGCGCAAGATCAGATTCAACGTGATCGTCCAGATATCGACAGATGTGTCTTTTTTGTAGTTTTGGGGCAGACCAAATGAATTTCAGACGTGTACCTATCAGAGGACCTTATTTAATTTTACCTTTTTTTTAACCAGGCAAGTCAGTTAAGAACAAATTCTTATTTTCAATGACGGCCTGGGAACAGTGGGTTAACTGCCTGTTCAGGGGCAGAATGACAGATTTGTACCTTGTCAGCTCGGGGGTTTGAACTCACAACCTTTCAGTTACGAGTCCAACACTCTAACCACTAGGCTACTCTGCCGCCCCTTACTGTAGGATGCCAGAGTAAGGTTTACAGGATGAGACAAATGCTGTTTTCAGGGTTAAAAAAACCAAGTGTTGCAGTAGGGTGGTGGATGTCATTTCACATTTGGAGCGAAATCAGTCGAAGACAATTGCATGCTCTGATAATCACAGTAAAAATGCACAAGCTTATGCTCTCATGTAGTATTCTTCAAGGACTTCATCTGGCGAGGAAATCATACCTGATTGTCAGGTGTGTCTTGAAGAATGCTTTTTTTATATTTTTTAAATTGAATACAAAATGATCTAGAGATTTGTTTTCACTGTTCCGAGTGTAATAGAGTTTAACAGCCTACTACAGATTAGATTTCTAAGAGCTGGATTATATTGTAACTTCAATCTCCCTATATCTGTCTGTCTCTCTATATTACAGGAGACGGCACTGAACCCACCACTCTATGACACACTCTGTGGCTCAGGTACAAGTCGCTGCCACAGGATAAAAATCAATCTCTAGCTGCCAGTACCTAGAGAGAGAAAGAGAGAGGGAGAGAGAGAGAGGGAGGAAGGCACAGACGAAGAGGTGAATCTCATACTATACAGTCTCTACAGCCTCAAAACACCAACCATCAAAAGGAATATGTTCATTTGTTTTATTTTATTTTTTTGTGGGCAAAAAAAAAAGAAGAAGAAGTATTTACTTGAATAATTTTCACCGAAATGAAGACACGTTGTTGCCTGCCTGAAACTTGACAAAGCTCTACTTGTTAATCCTGTAGGAGGTTTGAAATACTTCACAGAAGCCCTATAGCATCACTTATCTCGTATCTATCTCCTAGTTGATGACACACGGTATGACCCACCGCCCTGTAAATACAATGAACAGGTATTCTGTACTGTATGTTTATATGTATGTATATTATGTATATTTATCACAGAGTTGACTTTGTTTATATTTATTGATTCTGTTTGAGTAAAGTTTGACCTACACTCTTAGAAATAAGGGTTCCCTATGGGTTTCTAAGGTTGTTCCCATAGGAGAACCTTTCTTGGTTCCAGGTAGAACCCTTTTTTTGGGGGGGGTTCCAGTTAGAACTCTTCGAGATTCCATGTAGAACCCTCTGTGGAAAGGGTCCTACATGAAACTCAGAAGGGTTTTTACCTGGAACCAAAAGGGGTTCTTCAAAGGGATCTTCTGTGGGGACAGCTGAAGTACCCTTTAATGTACTAGATAACACCTTTTCTTCTAAGAGTGTGCCAGGAGGCTATTTTATTTCACTTGCTTTTGAATCCATTTGAATTCGCTATTTTTGGGGGGGCTCATGGATATAGTGACTTGTAATGTATGATTCTGCAATCTTGGCCTAATGCAAATGGGCTTAATGCAAATTGGCCTACTGCTAATAGGCCTACAGCACATGGGCCAAATGCTCATAGGCCTACAGTAAATGGGCCTACTATGTGACTGGTCTGTACTTTTATGTCAATGATCACCTCGTTATCATCCCATACACTTACAGTGCCACAGTTAGTGTTAGCAGTGAAGAGCGTGGCTCGTGTTAATATATATGGCCCACTGGACTGGAACACCACACTGTACTAGAGTCAGATAGACAGCTTATCAGTAGAGCACCATGGTTTAACCTGTACTAGAGTCAGATAGACAGCTTATCAGTAGAGCACCATGGTTTAACCTGTACTAGAGTCAGATAGACAGCTTATCAGTAGAGCACCATGGTTTAACCTGTACTAGAGTCAGATAGACAGCTTATCAGTAGAGCACCATGGTTTAACCTGTACTAGAGTCAGATAGACAGCTTATCAGTAGAGCACCATGGTTTAACCTGTACTAGAGTCAGATAGACAGCTTATCAGTAGAGCACCATGGTGTAACCTGTACTAGAGTCAGATAGACAGCTTATCAGTAGAGCACCATGGTTTAACCTGTACTAGAGTCAGATAGACAGCTTATCAGTAGAGCACCATGGTTTAACCTGTACTAGAGTCAGATAGACAGCTTATCAGTAGAGCACCATGGTTTAACCTGTACTAGAGTCAGATAGACAGCTTATCAGTAGAGCACCATGGTGTAACCTGTACTAGAGTCAGATAGACAGCTTATCAGTAGAGCACCATGGTGTAACCTGTACTAGAGTCAGATAGACAGCTTATCAGTAGAGCACCATGGTTTAACCTGTACTAGAGTCAGATAGACAGCTTATCAGTAGAGCACCATGGTTTAACCTGTACTAGAGTCAGATAGACAGCTTATCAGTAGAGCACCATGGTTTAACCTGTACTAGAGTCAGATAGACAGCTTATCAGTAGAGCACCATGGTTTAACCTGTACTAGAGTCAGATAGACAGCTTATCAGTAGAGCACCATGGTTTAACCTGTACTAGAGTCAGATAGACAGCTTATCAGTAGAGCACCATGGTTTAAGAACAAATTCTTATTTCCAACGACAGCCTAGGAACAGTGGGTTAACTGCCTTGTTCAGGGGCAGAACGACAGATCGTCAGCTCGGGGATTCGATTGTCCAAGCCTATCAGTTACTAGTCCAACGCACTAACCACTAGGCTACCTGCCGCCCCGTCAGTTAGAGTCAGACAGACAGCTTCACAGTAGAGCACCATGACTTAACCTTAGTGTATCGGAGTCGGCGAGACAGCTCCACAAGTCACAGCCAATCTAACCTGTGAGATATAGTGTTACAAATTTAAAATGAATATTCCAAATGGTAAAACTCAGGCAGTTCGTTGATACCACTTGGTTGGTCTGAAGCAAAAAATAATAATGCAAACTTTTTTTATTTTTTTTTCTTGTGCACTAATTTATATTGACACATTATTTATTCCATTGAAATTAGGAGGGATAAACATTGAACACCTACACGGGTAGATCGTTCAGCGGGCTTCGATTTATTAGCAGCAATAAGGTGACTTTAGGAAGAGAGAAGAATCTTTTGGTTTCTGGTTAGGGATCCACACAAATATATGCCTCTATTGCATTGTGTAAACACTTGGAGTCATGTCCTGATCTTAATTACTATCTTCAATACTACACTACTAAACAGCTTGGTGGGTTAGCACTGTTGTTAATAGTCATGATGTTTAATGGTTGTCTTATGAAAGAGACTGCTTTGGTAGACGAGGCTGTATGTACAGTTTGTGCCGCACATATACGATACCTTAGGAATGATTCAAATGGTTTCTGGAGAAGGTATCAGATGTAATTATGGTATCAAATGTAACACCACTGAGTAGAAACACAGTGCGAACTATACAGAGCATCATAGCACTGCAATCATCATTAGATGTACCCGATCTTTGGGAGAAAAGAGAAAAAACTTACATGAATACATGAGACAAGACAGCTTCTGTTGTACGGGAGACAGATGCCGATTGGAATACCAACCTCACTTTTATTCAATGTGAAGTACAATATGCTCCTTACATTACTCTTTGTACTTAACTTTGATTTGCCAATTATGTGAAGAAAAAACTGTATATAAATGTTTTGTTTATGTATGTGTGAGCTTCTGGAATTTATTAAAGTCTTTTTGCATTGTATTGCACATTTCCCATGACTCTTCTTATTAATCAGGACATTGGACCTTCTCATTGCAATATATTAAACTGCCTGTCCTTCATTATATTATACTGTATGTCTTTCATTATATTATACTGTCTGTCTGTCCTTCATTATATTAAACTGTCTGTCTGTCCTTCATTCATTATATTATACTGTCTGTCTGTCCTTCATTATATTAAACTGTCTGTCTGTCCTTCATTCATTATATTATACTGTATGTCTGTCCTTCATTATATTATACTGTCTGTCTTTCATTATATTATACTGTATGTCTGTCCTTCATTATATTATACTGTCTGTCTTTCATTATATTATACTGTCTGTCCTTCATTATATTATACTGTATGTCTTTCATTATATTATATTATACTGTCTATCCTTCATTATATTACTGTCTGTCCTTCATTATATTATACTGTCTGTCCTTCATTCATTATATTATACTGTCTGTCCTTCATTATATTATACTGTATGTCTTTCATTATATTATACTGTTTGTCCTTCATTATATTATACTGTCTGTCCTTCATTATATTACTGTCTGTCCTTCATTATATTATACTGTATGTCTGTCCTTCATTATATTATACTGTCTGTCCTTCATTATATTATACTGTCTATCCTTCATTATATTACTGTCTGTCCTTCATTATATTATACTGTCTGTCCTTCATTATATTACTGTCTGTCCTTCATTATATTATACTGTCTGTCCTTCATTATATTATACTGTCTATCCTTCATTATATTACTGTCTGTCCTTCATTATATTATATTGTCTGTCCTTCATTATATTATACTGTCTATCCTTCATTATATTACTGTCTGTCCTTCATTATATTATATTGTCTGTCCTTCATTATATTATACTGTATGTCTGTCCTTCATTATATTACTGTCTGTCCTTCATTATATTATACTGTCTGTCCTTCATTATATTATACTGTATGTCTATCCTTCATTATATTACACTGTCTGTCTTTCATTATATTATACTGTCTGTCCTTCATTATATTATACTGTCTGTCCTTCAGTATATTATACTGTCTGTCCTTCATTATATTATACTGTCTGTCCTTCATTATATTATACTGTCTGTCCTTCATTATATTATACTGTCTATCCTTCATTATATTACTGTCTGTCCTTCATTATATTATACTGTCTGTCCTTCATTATATTATACTGTCTGTCCTTCATTATATTTTACTGTATGTCTGTCCTTCATTATATTATACTGTCTATCCTTCATTATATTACTGTCTGTCTTTCATTATATTATACTGTCTGTCCTTCATTATATTTTACTGTATGTCTGTCCTTCATTATATTATACTGTCTATCCTTCATTATATTACTGTCTGTCCTTCATTATATTATACTGTCTGTCCTTCATTATATTATACTGTCTGTCCTTCATTATATTATACTGTCTGTCCTTCATTATATTTTACTGTATGTCTGTCCTTCATTATATTATACTGTCTATCCTTCATTATATTACTGTCTGTCTTTCATTATATTATACTGTCTGTCCTTCATTATATTATACTGTATGTCTTTCATTATATTATACTGTATGTCCTTCATTATATTATACTGTCTATCCTTCATTATATTACTGTCTGTCCTTCATTATATTATACTGTCTGTCCTTCATTATATTATACTGTCTATCCTTCATTATATTACTGTCTGTCCTTCATTATATTATATTGTCTGTCTGTCCTTCATTCATTATATTATACTGTCTGTCCTTCATTATATTATACTGTATGTCTGTCCTTCATTATATTATACTGTCTGTCCTTCATTATATTACTGTCTGTCTGTCCTTCATTCATTATATTATACTGTATGTCTGTCCTTCATTATATTATACTGTCTGTCCTTCATTATATTACTGTCTGTCTGTCCTTCATTCATTATATTATACTGTCTGTCTGTCCTTCATTCATTATATTATGTTGTCTGTCCTTCATTCATTATATTAAACTGTCTGTCCTTCATTATATTATACTGTATGTCTTTCATTATATTATACTGTTTGTCCTTCATTATATTATACTGTCTGGTCTTCATTATATTATATTGTCTGTCTGTCTGTCCTTCATTCATTATATTATATTGTCTGTCCTTCATTCATTATATTATACTGTCTGTCTGTCCTTCATTATATTATATTGTCTGCTTCATTCATTATATTATACTGTCTGTCCTTCATTATATTATACTGTCTGTCTGTCCTTCATTCATTATATTATACTGTCTGTCTGTCCTTCATTATATTATATTGTCTGTCCTTCATTCATTATATTATACTCTCTGTCTGTCCTTCATTCATTATATTATACTGTCTGTCTGTCCTTCAGTATATTATACTGCCTGTCTGTCCTTCAGTATATTATACTGTCTGTCCTTCAGTATATTATACTGTCTGTCTGTCCTTCCTTCCTTCATTATATTATACTGTCTGTCCATCTTTCCTTCATTTCCTCTACTTATAACAGAACCCCATTAAGAATAAAAATAACCTTGAGATCATCTATACGATGATTAGTACATTTTCTGTTTTGTTATTCTACATTGTACTGTCTAGGTCAACGACGGCCAATGCCCTTCACAACTTCTGTGTTGCTGGAATGGTTAGTTGGACACACAATAATAATTATATGTCCAATTATTCTTGCAACAACATAACTTGACTAGCGGGAAGAAATGATTAAACAGTTTAGATATCCATCTCTCATTCGGGAACAGTTTTAATCAGAAGTTATGATGGAAAATATCCAAACAGGACTTTTGTGAAAACAAGGAAAACAACGCTGTCAGTTATACTTTAAGATATTGAGAGAGAAAAAATTAAGTAAAACATAAAACAGTAACCATTTCCCCTTTTAGACTTTCATATTAAGGGTTGCAGACTTGAATGAGGTTGGGTAATAGGGAAAAGTAATGGAAAAGGAAAGAATACATCTAAATATAACAACAGGAATGCAACGTCAAGTCAGACATCCTCATTATCATTAGCAGTATGATCTAAATTAAAGACAGGAAGTTAATAAAAATAAAAAAATGTGAGGAAACCCGTATGAGTTAGATTCTTTTTTTAATGAATGTCTTTTACGAAAGACATATGAAAGATGAAGTTTTATGGCTGGATTCTCTATTCATTTTGCGCGTCACTTTACGTAAAGCAACAGAAAGGGAAGAGCTTTAACAGACTGTTTTGATTGCAGCCTTTCATCCAGTTGATGAAAAATAAATATACAAATTTGGATTCTAGAGTCTTTTCTAAGAAGTTGTTTGTGATTCCAGTCAGATGCCCTTTTGAGAACATTCTCAGTGATTTTTTATTTTTTTTATCATCTTGTAAAAATGACTTTAAGGTTGTCTACTGGTTGTATTACCGCCTGTCACTGACATATTGATTCATGATTCCTGAGCACCTGGCCTCGTGTAAGATGTCATCTAACAGCCCAGGAAGCTGGACATATATTGTAAGTTGGATTACACATAATGCACTGACTTGTCCACACACACACACACACACACACACACACACACACACACACACACACACACACACACACACACACACACACACACACACACACACACACACACACACACACACACACACACACACACACACACACACACACGGTAATTCTACTAGGATATAGCTAAGCCCTTCTTGGACTTGAACAAATACTCTATGTTTCCACAATGTTAATTGTGAATAAAAATGTGATACAGAGAGTGTATGTTCTCTTGTACAATCTGATATTACTCCTATTGCTTAATCAAACAGAGAATAGATCTGCCAAAAAATACACTCTAATTGATCATATAATGTTGTGTTTGTGATAATCGAGGGGCCAGTGAAAAATGACATGATTAGTCCAAACAACCTTCAAAAACGCTAAAATCTTCAATCAGACTAGCTTGGTCAATCGCCCCCTCTTATATGTGTAACGCTATACCGCCATATTCCTGCATAAATCAGTACTACATTAGTGAGATGCGGCTATCAATACAGAAAACCAATATTTCTTCACATTAGCATTGATTTACAAGCTTCCATAAGATCATGTTGTCTGTCATGTTCCATTTGCCTAGGGATAGTTTGCTGACCAGCCAAGGCTCAGTTTCAAGTTTTCCTCGATTTTAAAGGGTTTTCAACTCAATTACAATTGTAAATAATTATCTTGAATTTCTATTTTTTTCTCAGCTTTTCATCAACACGGAGTCATTTGGATGTAGTGGATGTGCAGTTGAAGTCTCAAGTTTACAATCACCTTAGCCAAATACATTTAAACTCAGTTCTTAAAATCCCCTGTCTTAGGTCAGTTACTTTTATTTTAAGAATGTGAAATGTCAGAATAATAGTAGAGTGATTTATTTCAGCTTTTATTTCTTTCATCACATTCCCAGTAGGTCAGAAGTTTACATACACTCATTTCAAATTGTTTAACTTGGGTCAAACGTTTTGGGTAGCCTTCCACAAGCTTCCCACAATAAGTTGGATGAATTTTGGCCCATTCCTCCTGACAGAGCTGGTGTAACTGAGTCAGGCTTGTAGGTCTTCTTGCTCGCACACACTTTTTCAGTTCTGCCCACACATTTTCTGTAGGATTGAGGTCAGGAGTTTGTGATGGCCACTCCAATACCTTGACTTTGTTGTCCTTAAGCCATTTTGCCACAACTTTGGAAGTATTCTTGGGGTCATTGTCCATCTACTACCCATTTGCAACCAAGCTTTAACTTCATGACTGATGTCTTGAGATGTTGCTTCAATATGTCCACATCATTTTTTTATGGCTGTTCTGGAGCAGTGGCTTCGTCCTTGCTGAGTGGCCTTTCAGGTTATGTCGATATAGACCTACTGTGGATATAGATACTTTTGTACCTGTTTCCTCCAGCATCTTTCTTCTGATTTCTTTTGATTTTCCCATGATGTCACGCAAAGAGGCACTGAGTTTGAAGGTAGGCCTTGAAATACATCCACAGGTACGCCTCCAATTGACTCAAATGATGTCAATTAGCCTATCAGAAGCTTCTAAAGCCATGACATCATTTTCTGGAATGTTCCAAGCTGTTTAAAGGCACAGTCAACTTATTGTATGTAAACTTCTGACCCACTGTAATTGGTGATGCAGTGAATTATAAGTGAAATAATCTGTCTGTAAACAATTGTTGGAAAAATGACTTGTGTCATGCACAAAGTAGATGTCCTAACCAAATTGCCAAAACTAGTTTGTGACCAAGACATTTGTGGAGTGGTTGAAAAATGAGTTTTAATGACTCCAACCTAAGTGTATGTAAACTTCCGGCTTCAAATGTAAATCTCTTTCAGTTTTTTAGTTCTACTCATAAAGCTTTCATTGTTCTATGTGTCAGGAGAGGAGAGGAAATTAGCAGAGTGGTAACTGTGATCTGGAGAATGCTGTTGTTGCATCACTGCTGATGGTCGGTACTGGGCTACGCATGGGGCTGTCTAATGGAGCAGAAAACTAGAGGAAGCTCTCTCTCCCTCTATCTTTCTTTCTTTCTTTCACTGTCTCTCTCTCCCTCTTTCTTTCTCTCTCGCTGTCTCTCTCTCTCTCCCTCTGTCTCTCCCTCTGTCACTCCCTCTCGCTGTCTCTTTCCCTCTTTCTTTCACTCTCGCCCTCTCTCTCTCCCTCTTTCTTTCTCTCTCGCTGTCTCTCTCTCTCTCCCTCTGTCTCTCCCTCTGTCTCTCCCTCTTTCTTTCTCTCTCGCTGTCTCTCTCTCTCTCTGTCTCTCTCTCCCTCTTTCTTTCTCTCTCGCTGTCTCTCTCTCTCTCCCCCTCTTTCTTTCTCACTCGCTGTCTCTCTCTCCGTCTCTCTCTCCCTCTTTCTTTCTCTCTCGCTGTCTCTCTCTTTCTCCCTCTCTCTCTCCCTCTTTCTTTCTCTCTCGCTGTCTCTCTCTCCCTCTTTCTTTCTCTCTCGCTGTCTCTCTCTTTCTCCCTCTCTCTCTCCCTCTTTCTTTCTTTCTCTCTCGCTGTCTCTCTCTCCCTCTTTCTTTCTCTCTCGCTGTCTCTCTCTCTCTCCCTCTCTCTCCCCCTCTTTCTTTCTCTCTCGCTGTCTCTCTGCTCTGTCTCTCTAGCTCTCTTTTGCTCCCCCTCTCTCTCTCTCCCTCTTTCTGTCTCTCTCTCTAGCTCTCTTTCGCTCCCTTTCTCTCTCCCTCTTTCTTTCTCTCTCCCTGTCTGTTTCAAGCTCTCTTTCTCTCTCTCCTTCTACTCGCAATCTCTCCCCTTCCTTTCTGTCTGTGTTTCTCCCTCCTCAAGGCACTCCACACAATTGCTGCCAAATCTCTGCCAAACTGAATAATTCAATCATCCCCATTGCTGCAGCCTTCTTACCTTTGTGTGTGTACAACAATCAAATCAGTGTCGAAGACAGAGTGTGTTTCCTCTCTCTCCCTCTCTGAGATGTGGAGTGGCTCTACAGTCGAGATTGTTGTTTTCATTAAAACCAATTCTGTTGAGGAAATGAGGTGTTACCACGGCTAGGAATCCGAGCAGCACTGTTTGTTCCATGTTTAACCATTATCTAAAGAAGAATTATAAACTGGGTGGTTCCAGCCCTGAATGCTGATTGGCTAACATATACCACGGGTATGACAAAACATTTGTTTTTACTGTTCTAGTTACGGCGGTAACCAGTTTGTAATAGCGGTAAGGCCCCTCTGGGTTTGTGGTATATGGCCAATATACCACAGCTAAGGGCTGAGTCCAGGCACTCTGTGACGCGTCGTGTGTAAGAACAGCCCTTAGCTGTGGTATATTGGCCATATACCACACCCCCCTCCGTGCCTTGTTGCTTAAATATACACTATCCTGGACTCATATAATAATGAGATGGGGTTTTATTTGGTGTAGAAACCCTCCGGATATTCCTTTTCCACTGATGTAATTATCTCGACGACAACTACATCGTGTTGTCGGGTACACATTTGTATCTTGTGTCATTTCGGGAATGACTTGATAACTGCAAGCCTAGAACGCAGTGCACTGTAACCTCATCCATAGGTGCTGTAAAGGTTTAGTCTGATTTGTCCTCGATTGCTTTTTCCTCCATGTTTTGTCATTTCAGGTTGTCATACGGATAAACAAGATTTACAAGATTTTCCTGGGAACCATGTTAAATGCATTAAGCATGAGGATGAGCATAATCTTTGACAGGGAACTGTATTAGACATACATGATAATAGTAAAAAGGAAAGAGGAATACAACATTTATATTTAGAGAGCTTTTTTTGTGTGTGTGTGTGTGTGTGTGTGTGTGTGCGCTCTGGACAATGTGTTGTTGTTGTTGTTGGCTTGTGGCAAATACTGTCTGGTACTGTAGGCTACTATGTCTGCAATCAGCCATCAGCTGTGAATGCCAGTGTAGAGAGGCAGAGCAAGAGCAGCTCAGGGTTGTTTGTATTGAAATTCATGCCTCATTTTATCCTCTTTGAAGTGGTGTACACTGGGAAATCTGTCAGCAAATCTATCACGCAGACTGTGGGTTGAGTCTCTAACCAGGAAATCCTCTCCTCTGAGGCATTGTTTAATATTCCATGCTGGTTGGGTGCTCGACACCACATACTCACGATTCATGTGCACTGAGTGCACAAAACATTAGGAACACTTGCTCTTTCCACGGCATAGACTGACCAGGTGAATACAGGTGAAAGCCATGATCCCTTATTGATGTCACTAGTTAAATACACTTCAAATCAGTGTAGAGTGGAGGAGAGGAGACAGGTTAAAGACGGATTTTTAAGCCTTGAGACAATTGAGACATGGATTGTGTACGTGTGCCATTCAGAGGGTGAATGGGCAAGACAAAAGATTTAAGTGCCTTTGAATGGGGTATGGTAGTAGTACCTGCTGGTTTTCCTGTGTGTATCAAGAATGGTCCACCAACCAAAGGAAATCCAGCCAAATGTACAGAACTGTGTGCCAGCTGCCCTGTGGAATGTTTTCGACACATTTTGAGTCCATGCCCCGATGAATTGAGATTGTTCTAAGGGCTAATATTAGGAAGGTGTTCCTAATGTTTTGTCCACTCAGTGTATATCTGAACTGCAATGTAGTGTCTTTGCTAAAAATGCTTGGGGACCCTCCACCATGTGTGGACAAGGCTTTTAGAGATGATTCTAATGTGTTGGGACCGAGGCTGACCTAATATAGACACGTTATATAGGGTGCTGCAGGTAAGACTCATTAACTCATTATTGTAAATGGTACCTTTGATTTCACCATCCGAATTAAAAAATGGCAGTTCCTTCGCTAACCAGCCTTCCTGCAAGATAATTTACAGTAGAGTGACACTCAAGGACAGAGGAAACAATGGGCCAGCTGGATGCACTGAATGGAAGGCTTTGCATGTCTTTAGATTCTAGTAAGCAGAAGGGAGACAGGCTGAAGGCAGCGACTTTAAGACACAGAGCTGAGAACCTTGTCTGTGGTCGCCCCTAATCCTGGTAATCCCCTACAGCAAGTCTTGATTTACTTTTGTAAAAGAGATTGGGAGACGATAAGAGGCAAGTCTCCTTCTTAAAATATCTGATAATCTGGTTAGGACAGAGGACTCAGGGGAATTTAGTCCAGACTTAACATTTGTTAAAGCAGATGGTGGTTAGGAGGGGCCAGGCCAGCTGGCAAAACCACCTCCTCCTCCTCCTCCACCTGACAACCTCCCTCATCTCTCCTCCTCCTCCTCCTCCTCCACCTGACAACCTCCCTCATCTCTCATCTCTCCTCCTCCCTCCACCCGACAACCTCCCTCATCTCTCTCCTCCTCCCTCCACCTGACAACCTCCCTCATCTCTCCTCCTCCTCCCTCCACCTGACAACCTCCCTCATCTCTCCTCCTCCTCCCTCCACCTGACAACCTCCCCATCTCTCATCTCTCCTCCTCCTCCCTCCACCTGACAACTTCCCTCATCTCTCCTCCTCCTCCCTCCACCTGACAACCTCCCCATCTCTCCTCCTCCTCCTCCTCCTCCTCCTCCTCCTCCTCCTCCTCCACTTCCTCCTGACAACCCCCCCATCTCTCCTCCTCCTCCTCCCTCCACCTGACAACCTCCCCCAACTCTCCTCCTCCTCCTCCACCTGACAACCTCCCCCATCTCCCCTCCTCCTCCACTTCCTCGTGACAACCTCCCCGTCTCTCCTCCTCCTCCACTTCCCCCTGACAACCTCCCCCACCTCTCCTCCTCCTCCTCCTCCTGACAACCTCCCCCATCTCTCCTCCTCCTCCTCCTCCTTACAACTTCCACCTCCTCCTCTTCCACCTCACCTTCCTCCTCCCCATCCTCTTCCTCCTCCTCCTCATTACATCTTCCTCCTCTTCTTTCTGACATTTTCCTCCTCCTCTTCCTCCTCCTCCTCCACCTCACAACTTCCACCACCTTTTCATCATCTTCCTCCTCCTCCTCACAACTTCCAACACCTCTTCCTCATCTTCCGCCTCTCAACTTCCTCCTCCTCCTCCTCCCTCATCCATCTACTGTGGTCGAGTATGAAAACAGACCAGACCAATGGATGGATGATAATTAATCTAGTTTATTTTGCTGTTTGACTCCTTAAGTACTTTCAGCCAGATTAGAGGCTTTTCTAGGGGATAATCGGAAGGCCACAGACAATTGCCTTTTTTCCATCCTGAAAGTATCCCCTGTGAATGTGTAAAGAAGGGGATTTAGACTGGATGCCGGCTCTTAATTCCTGATTAGTCCAATTCCAAACCCTGCTAAAATTAGCTGGCCAGTGTGCTAATCACAGAGTCTTAGACACCCTCTGTTGCATGGCGGAATGGACTGGACATCCCAGCCCCTGCAGTCAGAACAGGACCCAGGACTGGACATCCCAGCCCCTATAGTGAGAACAGGACCCAGGACTGGACATCCCAGCCCCTATAGTGAGAACAGGACCCAGGACTGGACATCCCAGCCCCTATAGTGAGAACAGAACCCAGGACTGGACATCCCAGCCCCTATAGTGAGAACAGGACCCAGGACTGGACATCCCAGCCCCTATAGTGAGAACAGGACCCAGGACTGGACATCCCTGCCCCTATAGTGAGAACAGGACCCAGGACTGGTCATCCCAGCCCCTATAGTGAGAACAGGACCCAGGACTGGACATCCCTGCCCCTATAGTGAGAACAGGACCCAGGACTGGACATCCCAGACCCTATAGTGAGAACAGGACCCAGGACTGGACATCCCAGCCCCTATAGTGAGAACAGGACCCAGGACTGGACATCCCTGCCCCTATAGTGAGAACAGGACCCAGGACTGGACATCCCAGCCCCTATAGTGAGAACAGGACCCAGGACTGGACATCCCAGCCCCTATAGTGAGAACAGGACCCAGGACTGGACATCCCAGCCCCTATAGTGAGAACAGGACCCAGGACTGGACATCCCTGCCCCTATAGTGAGAACAGGACCCAGGACTGGACATCCCAGCCCCTATAGTGAGAAGATGACCCAGGACTGGACATCCCAGCCCCTATAGTGAGAACAGGACCCAGGACTGGACATCCCAGCCCCTATAGTGAGAACAGGACCCAGGACTGGACATCCCAGCCCCTATAGTGAGAACAGGACCCAGGACTGGACATCCCTGCCCCTATAGTGAGAACAGGACCCAGGACTGGACATCCCAGCCCCTATAGTGAGAACAGGACCCAGGACTGGACATTCCAGCCCCTATAGTGAGAACAGGACCCAGGACTGGACATCCCAGCCCCTATAGTGAGAACAGGACCCAGGACTGGTCATCCCAGCCCCTATAGTGAGAACAGGTCCCAGGACTGGACATCCCAGCCCCTGCAGTCAGAACAGGTCCCAGGACTGGACATCCCTGCCCCTATAGTGAGAACAGGACCCAGGACTGGACATCCCAGCCCCTATAGTGAGAACAGGACCCAGGACTGGACATCCCAGACCCTATAGTGAGAACAGGACCCAGGACTGGACATCCCAGCCCCTATATTGAGAACAGGACCCAGGGCTGGACATCCCAGCCCCTATAGTGAGAACAGGACCCAGGACTGGACATCCCTGCCCCTATAGTGAGAACAGGACCCAGGACTGGACATCCCAGCCCCTATAGTGAGAACAGGACCCAGGACTGGACATTCCAGCCCCTATAGTGAGAACAGGACCCAGGACTGGACATCCCAGCCCCTATAGTGAGAACAGGACCCAGGACTGGTCATCCCAGCCCCTATAGTGAGAACAGGTCCCAGGACTGGACATCCCAGCCCCTGCAGTCAGAACAGGTCCCAGGACTGGACATCCCTGCCCCTATAGTGAGAACAGGACCCAGGACTGGACATCCCAGCCCCTATAGTGAGAACAGGACCCAGGACTGGACATCCCAGACCCTATAGTGAGAACAGGACCCAGGACTGGACATCCCAGCCCCTATAGTGAGAACAGGACCCAGGGCTGGACATCCCAGCCCCTATAGTGAGAACAGGACCCAGGACTGGACATCCCAGCCCCTATAGTGAGAACAGGACCCAGGACTGGACATCCCAGCCCCTATAGTGAGAACAGGACCCAGGGCTGGACATCCCAGCCCCTGCAGTCAGAACAGGACCCAGGACTGGACATCCCAGCCCCTATAGTGAGAACAGGACCCAGGACTGGACATCCCAGCCCCTATAGTGAGAACAGGACCCAGGACTGGACATCCCAGCCCCTATAGTGAGAACAGGACCCAGGACTGGACATCCCAGCCCCTATAGTGAGAACAGAACCCAGGACTGGACATCCCAGCCCCTATAGTGAGAACAGGACCCAGGACTGGACATCCCAGCCCCTATAGTGAGAACAGGACCCAGGACTGGACATCCCTGCCCCTATAGTGAGAACAGGACCCAGGACTGGTCATCCCAGCCCCTATAGTGAGAACAGGACCCAGGACTGGACATCCCTGCCCCTATAGTGAGAACAGGACCCAGGACTGGACATCCCAGACCCTATAGTGAGAACAGGACCCAGGACTGGACATCCCAGCCCCTATAGTGAGAACAGGACCCAGGACTGGACATCCCTGCCCCTATAGTGAGAACAGGACCCAGGACTGGACATCCCAGCCCCTATAGTGAGAACAGGACCCAGGACTGGACATCCCAGCCCCTATAGTGAGAACAGGACCCAGGACTGGACATCCCAGCCCCTATAGTGAGAACAGGACCCAGGACTGGACATCCCTGCCCCTATAGTGAGAACAGGACCCAGGACTGGACATCCCAGCCCCTATAGTGAGAAGATGACCCAGGACTGGACATCCCAGCCCCTATAGTGAGAACAGGACCCAGGACTGGACATCCCAGCCCCTATAGTGAGAACAGGACCCAGGACTGGACATCCCAGCCCCTATAGTGAGAACAGGACCCAGGACTGGACATCCCTGCCCCTATAGTGAGAACAGGACCCAGGACTGGACATCCCAGCCCCTATAGTGAGAACAGGACCCAGGACTGGACATTCCAGCCCCTATAGTGAGAACAGGACCCAGGACTGGACATCCCAGCCCCTATAGTGAGAACAGGACCCAGGACTGGTCATCCCAGCCCCTATAGTGAGAACAGGTCCCAGGACTGGACATCCCAGCCCCTGCAGTCAGAACAGGTCCCAGGACTGGACATCCCTGCCCCTATAGTGAGAACAGGACCCAGGACTGGACATCCCAGCCCCTATAGTGAGAACAGGACCCAGGACTGGACATCCCAGACCCTATAGTGAGAACAGGACCCAGGACTGGACATCCCAGCCCCTATATTGAGAACAGGACCCAGGGCTGGACATCCCAGCCCCTATAGTGAGAACAGGACCCAGGACTGGACATCCCTGCCCCTATAGTGAGAACAGGACCCAGGACTGGACATCCCAGCCCCTATAGTGAGAACAGGACCCAGGACTGGACATTCCAGCCCCTATAGTGAGAACAGGACCCAGGACTGGACATCCCAGCCCCTATAGTGAGAACAGGACCCAGGACTGGTCATCCCAGCCCCTATAGTGAGAACAGGTCCCAGGACTGGACATCCCAGCCCCTGCAGTCAGAACAGGTCCCAGGACTGGACATCCCTGCCCCTATAGTGAGAACAGGACCCAGGACTGGACATCCCAGCCCCTATAGTGAGAACAGGACCCAGGACTGGACATCCCAGACCCTATAGTGAGAACAGGACCCAGGACTGGACATCCCAGCCCCTATAGTGAGAACAGGACCCAGGGCTGGACATCCCAGCCCCTATAGTGAGAACAGGACCCAGGACTGGACATCCCAGCCCCTATAGTGAGAACAGGACCCAGGACTGGACATCCCAGCCCCTATAGTGAGAACAGGACCCAGGGCTGGACATCCCAGCCCCTGCAGTCAGAACAGGACCCAGGACTGGACATCCCAGCCCCTATAGTGAGAACAGGACCCAGGACTGGACATCCCAGCCCCTATAGTGAGAACAGGACCCAGGACTGGACATCCCAGCCCCTATAGTGAGAACAGGACCCAGGACAGGACATCCCAGCACCTATAGTGAGAACAGGACCCAGGACTGGACATCCCAGCCCCTATAGTGAGAACAGGACCCAGGACTGGACATCCCAGCCCCTATAGTGAGAACAGGACCCAGGGCTGGACATCCCAGCCCCTATAGTGAGAACAGGACCCAGGGCTGGACATCCCAGCCCCTATAGCGAGAACAGGACCCAGGACTGGACATCCCAGCCCCTATAGTGAGAACAGGACCCAGGACTGGACATCCCAGCCCCTATAGTGAGAAGAGGACCCAGGACTGGACATCCCAGCCCCTACAGTGAGAACAGGACCCAGGACTGGACATCCCAGCCCCTATAGTGAGAACAGGACCCAGGACTGGACATCCCAGCCCCTATAGTGAGAACAGGACCCAGGACTGGACATCCCAGCCCCTATAGTGAGAACAGGACCCAGGACTGGACATCCCTGCCCCTATAGTGAGAACAGGACCCAGGACTGGACATCCCAGCCCCTATAGTGAGAACAGGACCCAGGACTGGACATCCCTGCCCCTATAGTGAGAACAGGACCCAGGACTGGACATTCCAGCCCCTATAGTGAGAACAGGACCCAGGACTGGACATCTCAGACCCTATAGTGAGAACAGGTCCCAGGACTGGACATCCCAGCCCCTATAGTGAGAACAGGACCCAGGACTGGACATCCCAGCCCCTATAGTGAGAACAGGACCCAGGACTGGACATCCCTGCCCCTATAGTGAGAACAGGACCCAGGACTGGACATCCCAGCCCCTATAGTGAGAACAGGACCCAGGACTGGACATCCCTGCCCCTATAGTGAGAACAGGACCCAGGACTGGACATTCCAGCCCCTATAGTGAGAACAGGACCCAGGACTGGACATCTCAGACCCTATAGTGAGAACAGGTCCCAGGACTGGACATCCCAGCCCCTATAGTGAGAACAGGACCCAGGACTGGACATCCCAGCCCCTATAGTGAGAACAGGACCCAGGACTGGACATCCCTGCCCCTATAGTGAGAACAGGACCCAGGACTGGACATCCCAGCCCCTATAGTGAGAACAGGACCCAGGACTGGACATCCCAGCCCCTATAGTGAGAACAGGACCCAGGACTGGACATCCCAGCCCCTATAGTGAGAACAGGACCCAGGACTGGTCATCCCAGCCCCTATAGTGAGAACAGGTCCCAGGACTGGACATCCCAGCCCCTGCAGTCAGAACAGGTCCCAGGACTGGACATCCCTGCCCCTATAGTGAGAACAGGACCCAGGACTGGACATCCCAGCCCCTATAGTGAGAACAGGACCCAGGACTGGACATCCCAGCCCCTATAGTGAGAACAGGACCCAGGACTGGACATCCCAGCCCCTATAGTGAGAACAGGACCCAGGGCTGGACATCCCAGCCCCTATAGTGAGAACAGGACCCAGGACTGGACATCCCAGCCCCTATAGTGAGAACAGGACCCAGGACTGGACATCCCAGCCCCTATAGTGAGAACAGGACCCAGGGCTGGACATCCCAGCCCCTGCAGTCAGAACAGGACCCAGGACTGGACATCCCAGCCCCTATAGTGAGAACAGGACCCAGGACTGGACATCCCAGCCACTATAGTGAGAACAGGACCCAGGACTGGACATCCCAGCCCCTATAGTGAGAACAGGACCCAGGACTGGACATCCCAGCCCCTATAGTGAGAACAGGACCCAGGACTGGACATCCCAGCCCCTATAGTGAGAACAGGACCCAGGACTGGACATCCCAGCCCCTATAGTGAGAACAGGACCCAGGACTGGACATCCCAGCCCCTATAGTGAGAACAGGACCCAGGACTGGACATCCCAGCCCCTATAGTGAGAACAGGACCCAGGACTGGACATCCCAGCCCCTATAGTGAGAACAGGACCCAGGACTGGACATCCCAGCCCCTATAGTGAGAACAGGACCCAGGGCTGGACATCCCTGCCCCTATAGTGAGAACAGGACCCAGGGCTGGACATCCCAGCCCCTATAGTGAGAACAGGACCCAGGACTGGACATCCCAGCCCCTGCAGTCAGAACTGGTCCCAGGAATGATATCTCATAAATTGTAAAGTTTTGGATTTTAAACCCTCTCTCCACTTGTTCAGTGTATTGACTACTCTATGGACACTGGATTAGGTTTGCTTCAGGCATATATAGCTCTATGGACACTGGATAGCGCTATGGACACTGGATTAGGTTTGCTTCAGGCAGATTTAGCTCTATGGACACTGGATAGTGCTATGGATACTAGGCTTGCATTCAAAATGACATCCTATTCCCCTATAATCAAATCAAATCAAGTTTATTTGTCAAGTGTGCTGAATACAACAGGTGTAGTAGACCTTACAGTGAAATGCTGAATACAACAGGTGTAGTAGACCTTACAGTGAAGTGCTGAATACAACAGGTGTAGTAGACCTTACAGTGAAATGCTGAATACAACAGGTGTAGTAGACCTTACAGTGAAATGCTGAATACAACAGGTGTAGTAGACCTCACAGTGAAATGCTGAATACAACAGGTGTAGTAGACCTCACAGTGAAATGCTGAATACAACAGGTGTAGTAGACCTTACAGTGAAATGCTGAATACAACAGGTGTAGTAGACCTTACAGTGAAGTGCTGAATACAACAGGTGTAGTAGACCTCACAGTGAAATGCTGAATACAACAGGTGTAGTAGACCTTACAGTGAAATGCTGAATACAACAGGTGTAGTAGACCTTACAGTGAAGTGCTGAATACAACAGGTGTAGTAGACCTCACAGCGAAATGCTGAATACAACAGGTGTAGTAGACCTTACAGTGAAATGCTGAATACAACAGGTGTAGTAGACCTTACAGCGAAATGCTGAATACAACAGGTGTAGTAGACCTTACAGTGAAATGCTTACTTACAGGCTCTAACCAAAAGTGCAAAAAAGGTATTAGGTGAACAATAGGTAAGTAAAGAAATAAAACAACAGTAAAAAGACAGGCTAGAGAGGCTATATACAGTAGAGAGGCTATATACAGTAGAGAGGCTATATACAGTAGAGAGGCTATATACAGTAGAGAGGTTATATACAGTAGAGAGGCTATATACAGTAGAGAGGTTATATACAGTAGAGAGGCTATATACAGTAGAGAGGTTATATACAGTAGAGAGGTTATATACAGTAGAGAGGTTATATACAGTAGAGAGGTTATATACAGTAGAGAGGTTATATACAGTAGAGAGGTTATATACAGACAGTGTGGTTCGTACAGCTGATTGAGGTAGTATGTACATGTAGATATGGTTAAAGTGATTACGCATATATGATGAACAGAGAGTAGCAGTAGCGTAAAAGAGGGGTTGGTGGGTGCTGGGTGGGACACAATGCAGATAGCCCGGTTTTAAGCGCCCTGCTTTGGACCAGGGCCCAGAGGGTGACATTAGGAATGAACAACGGGTTTCCCTCAGGACTACTAAAATCAGTGACCCTTTTCTGTTCCTGTTTCGATTAGCCAACCCCTCATTTTAACCCGTAAGTGTGTCACTCCACCACCTACCTGACCCTATATTACAGTATAAATCATTAACCTAAATCACTGCTTATTTAACCATAAATTATCATATTGGGAAATGTAATGAACATATTACATTTCATACACAATATTACATTACGGTCCGCTGCTTCAGGGTAATCTAATAATTCAATATCTCTGATTGGAGCATGACTAGCTATAAATATAAACCATGAAGTCTTCCTAATCCTCATCTTACCAACTTTATGCCTCTGGCAATCTTCTCAGTCAGTCCTGGATGCCTTCAACAGAGGCAGATTTGCTTAATTAGATCAATACATCGACTAATTAGAGCCAAGTGAGGCGTGAGTGGGATGACAGGTATGCTTTTCATCCATTCACACAGCCATTTTGCTTAATCGTGTGATGTTTTCCCCTGTCTTTGTATGCAGGTGTGTAATATAATTGGATATTACGGTTGTCTAATTCGATTTGAGTTGGAAGAACAAAAAAAGGTAGTTGCTTCCAGTCGTCCTGGAAAAGAAAATATCTCTTGATATACTGGAGCACTTTACAGAATGATTCAAATTATTTATCTTTTCACTTTAACTAGGCAAGTAAGTTAAGAACAAATTCTTATTTTCAATGATGGTCTAGAAACAGTGGGTTAAACTGCCTTGTTCTGTAGAAGAACAACAGATTTATACCTTGTCAGCTCAAGGAGTTGATCTTGCTTGTCGTCCAACTCTCCAACCACTAGGCTAAATACCGGCCAGGCTTTCATGGAATATACTCAGCTTCTAATGTGTATTGAATTCATCCAATGATGTGTGTAGGTTCAATATACAAGTGGTGTAAAGTACTTCAGTAAAAATACTTTAATGTACTGCTTAAGTAGTTTTTTTGTGTATGTGTACTTTACTATTTATATTTTTGACTACTTCTACTTTTACTTCACAACATTCCTGAAGAATATAATGTACTTTTACTCCCATAACATTTTATCTGACACCCAAAAATACTCGTTACATTTTGTATGCTTAACAGGACATGAAAATGGTCTAACTCTTATCAAAAGAGCATCCCTGATCATACCTACTGCCTCTGGTCTGGCAACTCACTAAACACAAATGCTTAATTTGTAAATGATGTCTGAGTGTTGGAGTGTGTCCCTGGGTATATGTAAATAAAAAAAAAGGATTTACTTGAGTAATTTTCTGTTAGGATATCTTTACTTTCACTCAAGTATGATAATTGGGTACTTTTTCTACCACTGCAAAATACACAGTGATTGTCAAAGAGAATAGATTTATAGACATTTGAATGGTGATTTGATAGCAGAATCTGAATACTTGTAATGCAGTAATTTATACCAGTAATTTTGATGGTAGATATTACGGTACTATATTATTGTCTTGGAAAAATTTGTAAATGGCTATCATACAACAAAAACGATATATTGTTGGATTTAATGGTCTTCTGAATGTAGAATATTGAACAGCTTTGTCATTGTTGTAAAGTTCTGTTTCTGACCTGTATGTGGACTTTGGTTGCACACAGTTCTTCTCTCTAGATACCACCCTCTACTGCAGTAAGACCAGAATGCTACAGTTCTTCTCTCTAGATACCACCCTCTACTGCAGTAAGACCAGAATGCTACAGTTCTTCTCTCTAGATACCACCCTCTACTGCAGTAAGACCAGAATGCTACAGTTCTTCTCTCTAGATACCACCCTCTACTGCAGTAAGACCAGAATGCTACAGTTCTTCTCTCTAGATACCACCCTCTACTGCAGTAAGACCAGAATGCTACAGTTCTTCTCTCTAGATACCACCCTCTACTGCAGTAAGACCAGAATGCTACAGTTCTTCTCTCTAGATACCACCCTCTACTGCAGTAAGACCAGAATGCTACAGTTCTTCTCTCTAGATACCACCTCTACTGCAGTAAGACCAGAATGCTACAGTTCTTCTCTCTAGATACCACCTCTACTGTAGTAAGACCAGCAGAGAGGAAGACCTAAGGCAACAGTAAGACAGACATAGTCAGGGATATTGTCAAGAGTGTTCTTAAATAATGTGTGTGAAATTCATCGGCGATCATAAAGAATTGATGTGTGCAGTCTTCAATAAGAGTGAGCAGGCTCGTTCTTGAACCCAGTAAAACAGATTATTACATACGATTTTGATGTGGTTTGTGTTGGTTGGCTGCTCAGATGTTCATTATGAAGTAATATGTATTCACCTCAGGTTGCAGCCATGAAATTTGAAGGTAATCAGGGCCTTTTCACTAGCCTCTTGATATCAAGGGTTTTAACATCGCTTGTTATTATCGTCCTTGTGTGTAACAGTAGCTGTAACTTAAAACGTCTTGCCCAGAGCCAGTTAAATACAACATAGCCTAAATTTACATTTAAACGGCCTAATGTTTATATATATATATATATATATATATATATATATACACCTTTTGTTCAATGTTTTATGATACAGTTGAACAGCTTCAAGAAAAGGAAATGTTTCCCTTCACAACCAGTTTGTTTTTTAAGAGCTCCCTTTCCGATAACTAAATTAGAGGCCAATTTGGTATAATTACATCCTGAATTCTGCTTTTCTACTCTTCACTGCACAGCAAGGCAGGCTAGTCTATATTCCAATTGAAATTAGACGTCAACAAAGCAGACAGAAGTCAACAAGACATTTTAATTTCATGGATTATAGGGTTAATTTATCTCTAATTCTGTTTGGTTCTTCTGTTTAGTGTAAATGTTGTGATGTAACTATGAAAACAAGCAAGGGGGGGGGGGCTGTGATGGTAGTGAACTAGCATGTGTGTGTGTGTACATAAGCGTGTGTGATGGAGGGGTGTAGGCCACATTGCCTCCAGTAGAACATCCCAGCATAGACTAGCACCTCAAACATCCTGAATCTTTGCGTGCACATGTGATGGGTCAGCCTAAGGAAATGGCCGACACTTCGGTGAATTGCGAGCAGTGAGCACAGACCTTATTGTATTGTCTGGGTGACTGAGATAATGACTTTGCCCTACTTTTGACTTTCGAGGCAGTGACCTGAACTAAGGGCGAGTGAAAACGTGGATGAACCTGAATGTGATTAAGGTCACCGAGATTCGACACATTTGTTTGACCCCTGTTTCACATCAACCACTGTCTGGGAATCAGCTGAGGAATCTTTTGTGTTTGTGGTTTTTCTAGGAATGCCAACACTGGTCATTCATTAATAAAGTGCATGGGAGGAGTGGTGGGGTGTGACGATTATAAAATACCTCCTAGCGACAACAATTTCAGATTTATTTGTGAAGAAGCTATGCAACATGCTATATAAAAATTTAATTTTGTAGATTATTATTCAGAATACAATAATCCATTTTGGATCTCTCTCTCTCTTTCTCTGTCTCTCTCTCTCTAGCTCTCTTTTGTTCCCTCTCTCTACCTCTTTCTTTCTCTCTCACTGTTCTCACTGTTTCTCTCTCTCTCTCTCTCTCTCTCTCTCTCTCTCTCTCTCTCTCTCCCTCTCTGTCTCTAGCTCTCTCTCTCTCCCTCTTTCTGTCTCTCTCTGTCTCTAGCTCTCTTTTGTTCCCTCTCTCTACCTCTTTCTTTCTCTCTCACTGTTCTCACTGTTTCTCTCTATCTCTCTCTCTCCCTCTCTGTCTCTAGCTCTCTCTCTCTCCCTCTTTCTCTGTCTCTCTCTGTCTCTAGCTCTCTTTCGTTCCCTCTCTCTACCTCTTTCTTTCTCTCTCTCTCTCTCCCTCTTTCTTTCTCTCTCTCTCTCTCTCTCTCTCTCTCTCTCTCTCTTTCTTTCTCTCTCTCTCTTTCTTTCTTTCATTCGTTCTTTCTTTCTCTCTCTCTCTCTCTCTCTCTAGCTCTCTTTCATTCCCTCTCTCTACCTCTTTCTTTCTCTCTCTCTCGCTCTTTCTGTCTCTAGCCCTCTTTCGCTCCCTCTCTCTCTCTGTAGGCCCTTTCTCAGCACCGACAGTGAATAAGAAAGTGGTTATGTGCTGTTGTTGACCTCTTCAGCCATACTTTAAAATCAATGCTCCTCCTCATGTGTCTAATATCACTATGTACCCTCTGTTGACTGCTGCTTACAAACAGGGCAGCATACGGACGTAAAAAAAAATCACTTGATGCGGGTAGGGACACATGGAATACATCCCAAATCACACCCTATCCCTTACATGTTGGTCAAAAGTAGTGCACTATATAGGGTCCAAGGGTACTATTTGAGAGGCAGGCTGGAAGAAGTGCACAGAACTGTCAAGCCCAACACAGTATCAATGTTCAATCAAATAAATAATGAAGTAAATTAGTACCATTCCATTGAGCAGATCTACAAGAAAGCCAGGTATTCTGGTGGAGGTAAAAATGCTAAATCAGTAGAACAAGAGTGTATCTGAAAGCCAGATGTTTGTGTTGGCTTCTTCTCCTGTCTCAGTGCTATTATGTTTCCTGATTCAGCAGGGATCCGCTAGCATCTCTCACTGCAACCTCTATTTGAAGGCAAATACAGTACATAGTCTGTTCTTCAGCTTGCATGTAAATGTGAGTCGGGGGAGGAAAAAATAAGGCATTCAAATGAGCCTCAGTTTGTTCGAGAGGGACCATAGGGACCTAGTATTTTTAGACACAACAAAGAACTAGTCAGTGGTGTTGTGCAGAAATAGTAGCTGTAGTTCACTTCTGGGTGTTCCTCTTTGGTCACTGTTAGTTTTCTAGAGTTATCTATATCTGTGCTTAGACACAAAGCTGGGAGAAATGGAAGGTCAATTCAGTGTTAGTTGAAGTCCCATTACATATATAGGGGATCCAGATGTTTTGATTGGCAGGGCCAGAAAGATGAATGGTTTTCTGATGTCCCTCTGACCATCTATGTTACAGGTATCCTGCTGGTCTGACAATGTCTGTAAGATATACAGTAACTTGACTCTTCTATGAAGGAAATATATATGTAACTCTTGACTACGGATGAATGCTCAGAAATAAAAACAAGTCATTTGTAATAAAACACCTCTTGGGATACAGTGAGCATGATTTAGTCCCCCCTGGCGACACAAGGAAACCAAAGCAGTAGGGACGGATACAAACTGTCGCTTCACACCGTCAAAGTATCATACAGCTACAACCTTTTTCATTTTCTGACTTCATTGTCAAAGTTGTAAATGTTCACCGGAACACACCGGAAGGACAACTTTCCCACATCATTACATTCAATAACACAATGCAACACCAATACACATAGTGTATCAATAGAACTGGACATTTTTTGATTTGCTGTTGAGTTTTTGGGGTAAAAACATGCCCTTGGTGAATGACATGGTGAATATTAAGGGGGGCTCACATACAGTGTCTTCATGTCACGATCGTGGTAAGAAGCGGACCAAAGCGCAGCGTGGTGTGAATGCATCATTCAACAGATGACAAAAAAAAACACGAAGTAAACTGTACAAAAACAATAAACAAATAACGCCCGTGACGCTATCATAAGGACTGTGCTGACACAAGCAACTAACATAGACAATCACAAACAAACAGTGAAGCCCAGGCTTCCTCAGTATGATTCTCAATCAGAGGCTACTAATGACACCTGCCTCTGATTGAGAACCATATATACGAGGCCAAAACATAGAAATCCCAAAATCATAGAAAAACAAACATAGACTGCCCACCCCAACTCACGCCCTGACCATACTAAATAATGACAAAACAAAGGAAATAAAAGGTCAGAACGTGACACTATAACTTGGCCCTCCCAACCCCTCCACCTCCTCTCTCTGTTTCATGGCACTCCCAACTCCTCCTCCTCCTCTCTGTTTCATGGCCCTCCCAACTCCTCCTCCTCTCTGTTTCAATGCCCTCCCAACTCCTCCTCCTCCTCTCTGTTTCATGGCCCTCCCAACTCCTCCTCCTCTCTGTTTCAATGCCCTCCCAACCCCTCCTCCTCCTCTCTCTGTTTTATGGCCCTCCCAACTCCTCCTCCTCTCTGTTTCATTGCCCTCCCAACTCCTCCTCCTCCTCTGTTTCATGCCCCTCCCAACTCCTCCTCCTCTCTGTTTCATGCCCCTCCCAACTCCTCCTCTGTTTCATGCCCCTCCCAACTCCTCCTCCTCCTCCTCTCTGTTTCATGCCCCTCCCAACTCCTCCTCCTCCTCCTCTCTGTTTCATGCCCCTCCCAACTCCTCCTCCTCTCTGTTTCATGCCCCTCCCAACTCCTCCTCCTCTGTTTCATGCCCCTCCCAACTCCTCCTCCTCTCTGTTTCATACCCCTCCCAACTCCTCCTCTCTCTTTCATATCCCTCCCAACTCCTCCTCCTCCTCTCTGTTTCATGCCCCTCCCAACTCCTCCTCCTCCTCCTCTCTGTTTCATGCCCCTCCCAACTCCTACTCCTCTCTGTTTCATGCCCCTCCCAACTCCTCCTCCTCTCTTTTTCATGCCTCTCCCAACTCCTCCTCCTCCCTGTTTCATGCCCCTCCCAACTCCTCTCTGTTTCATGCCCCTCCCAACTCCTCCTCCTCTCTTTTTCATGCCCCTCCCAACTCATCCTCCTCTCTGTTTCATGCCCCTCCCAACTCCTCCTCCTCTCTGTTTCATGCTCCTCCCAACTCCTCCTCCTCTCTGTTTCATGCTCCTCCCAACTCCTCCTCCTCTCTGTTTCACTTCATAAAAGTATTCTCAAAGTATTTTGTTATAGCCTGAATTTAAAATGTAATAAAGAAATATATTATTCTTTATGTCACTGGCCTAAACATAATACCCCTTCATGTCAAATTGGAATTACTATACGTTTTTTTAAAATACATTTTCCCAAATTAATTATACATATAAAGCTGAAATGTCATGAGTCAATATGTATTCAAGCCCTTTGCTAAGGCAAGCCTAAATTCAGGAGTAATAATTAGCTGAACAAGTCAAATCATTTTCCTAGTTAAATAAAGGTTAAATAAAATAAAAGTTAAATAATAAGTTGCATGAACTCCCTCGGTGTGCAATAATAGTGTTTAACATGATTTTTAGAATGACTACCTCATATCTATATGACAGACATACACTTATCTGTAAGGTCCCTCAGCTGAGCAGTCAATTTCAAACACAGACTCAACCACAAAGACCAGGGAGGTTTTCCAATGCCTCACAAAGAAGGATGATGGGTAGAAAACACAGACTCAACCACAAAGACCAGGGAGGTTTTCCAATGACTCACAAAGAAGGATGATGGGTAGAAAACACAGACTCAACCACAAAGACCAGGGAGGTTTTCCAATGCCTCACAAAGAAGGATGATGGGTAGAAAACACAGACTCAACCACAAAGACCAGGGAGGTTTTCCAATGCCTCACAAAGAAGGATGATGGGTAGAAAACAAAGACTCAACCACAAAGACCAGGGAGGTTTTCCAATGCCAAACAAAGAAGGATGATGGGTAGAAAACACAGACTCAACCACAAAGACCAGGGAGGTTTTCCAATGCCTCACAAAGAAGGATGATGGGTAGAAAACACAGACATTTAATATCCTTTTTAGCCTGGTGAAGTTCAAATCTAATCAAATTATATTTGTTACCTGTGCTTAATACAATGTATGTTTTACAGTTGAATGCTTACTTACAAGCCCTTAACCAACAAGGCAGTTGTAAGAAACATTTGTGTTAAAAAAGTATTTACTAAAATGAAAAAAATAAAAAAAGAACAAAGATTTAAAGAGCAACAATAAAATAACAGTAACAGGGCTATATACAGGGGGAACTGATACAGAGTCAATGTGAGGGCGCACCGGTTAGTCATGGTAACTGAGGTAATATGTACATGTACCCTAGGTCAAAAAGACTTCTTAACAGCTTCTACCCCCAAGCCATAAGACGCCTGAACAGCTAATGAAATGCCCACCCTGACAGGGCCTTGTCTGGTGTCTGAAGTAAATCGTTCATGTCCGACACGTTACATCAAACATCGTTATCCAGTACGAGGTGAGTGATCACTGTTCTGATTTCCAGAAGCTTTATTCGGTCATAAGAGATGGTGGCAGAAACATTATGCACAAAATAAGTTACAAATAACAACAAAACAACAAAACAACAAAACACACTCAATAGCACAATTGGTTAGGAGTCCGAAAAAAACGGCAGCCATCTCCTCCGGCACCAGTTATTAATTACACTTTGGATGGTGTATCAATACGCCCAGTCACTAGAAGTAACCAGCAGGCCTTCCTAACCCAGTTGCCGGTGAGGAAGGAAACCGCTCAGGGATTTCACTATGAGGCCAATGGTGACTTACAGAGTTTACAGTTTAAATGGCTGTGATGGGAGAAAACTGAAGATGCATCAACAATGTTGTTGTTACTCCACAATACCAACCAAATTGACAAATGGAAAAGAAGAAAGCATGTACAGAAAAAACAATACTCCAAAACATGCATCCCGTTTGCACCAAGGCACTAAATTAATACTGCAAAAAAATGTGGCAAAGCAATTCACTTTTTGTCCTGAATACAAAGTGTTGTATTCTTCATATGTTCAAGCATAGTGGTGGCTGCATCATGTTATGGGTGTGCTTGTAATCACTAAGGACTGGGGAGTTTTTCAAGATAAAAAATAAACAGAATGGAGCTAAGCAAAGGCAAAACCCTAGAGGAAAACCTGGTTCAGTCTGCTTTCCACCAGACACTGGGGGATGAAATCACCTTTCAGCAGGACAATAACACAAGGCCAAATATACACTGGAGTTGCTTACCATGAACACAGTGAATGTTCATGAGTGGCCGAGTTAGAGTTTTGACATAAATACACTGGAAAATCTATGACAAGACCTGAAAATTGTTGTCTAGCAATGAACAACAAACAATTTAACAGAGCTTGATGAATGTTGTAAAGAATAATGGGCAAATGTTGCACAATTCAGGTGTGGAAATCTCTTAGAGACTTACCCAGAAAGACTCACAACTGTAATTGCTGCCAAAGGTGTTTCTACAAACTATCGACAACTTAAGGGCTGTATTTCATTTTCAATGAATTGAGATTTTGTTTCTTCTTCTCAAAACATGTTTCCATTTCATCATTATAAGGTACTGTGTGTAGTTGGTTGAGAGTTTTTAAAACTTGTATCTATTGTGAATTGAGGCTGTAACACAACAAAATCTGAAATAAGTCGTGATATTAATACCTTCTGAAGGCACAGTTCTGTATATCCAATGTCACCTTGTTTGCTTATCAGAGATGGACCTGGGCTCTTTGTCCTCCTTTCAGAGGTCATTCCAATGCCTTGGGAGGTATGTGGCCTCCTTCTTTCTTGGCCACACAGTAACTTAACTCTCTCTACTTGTAGCAGGGCCCAATTACAATACTGTGACTCATTGATGTACGTAGAGTACAGTATGGTCGATCTGGTTCTGGATAGGCAGCAACCACAATGATAGCCTGCCACTGCAATGATAGCCTGCCACTGCAATGATAGGCAGCAACCGCAATGATAGCCTGCCACTGCAATGACAGGCAGCAACCGCAATGATAGCCTGCCACTGCAATGATAGCCTGCCACTGCAATGATAGCCTGCCACTGCAATGATAGCCTGCCACTGCAATGATAGGCAGCAACTGCAATGATAGCCAGCCACCGCAATGATAGCCTGCCACTGCAATGATAGGCAGCAACTGCAATGATAGCCAACCACTGCAATGATAGCCTTCCACTGCAATGATAGCCTGCCACTGCAATGATAGCCTGTCACTGCAATGATAGGCAGCAACCGCAATGATAGCCTTCCACTGCAATGATAGCCTTCCACTGCAATGATAGCCTGCCACTGCAATGATAGCCTGCCACTGCAATGATAGCCTGCCACTGAAATGATAGCCTGCCACTGCAATGATAGCCTGCCACTGCAATGATAGCCTGCCACTGCAATGATAGACTGCCACTGCAATGATAGCCAGTGACTGCAATGAGTTCTGGATATGAACACGTAGAGTACAGTATGGTCGTTCTTCTGTTTCTGAATACTAACACATACAGTATGGTATTTCTTCTGTTTCTGAATTCTAACACATACAGTATGGTCTTTCTTCTGTTTCTGAATACTAACACATACAGTATGGTCTTTCTTCTGTTTCTGAATACTAACACATAGAGTATGGTATTTCTTCTGTTTCTGAATACTAACACATACAGTATGGTCTTTCTTCTGTTTCTGAATACTAACACATACAGTATGGTATTTCTTCTGTTTCTGAATACTAACACATACAGTATGGTCTTTCTTCTGTTTCTGAATACTAACACATACAGTATGGTATTTCTTCTGTTTCTGAATACTAACACATACAGTATGGTCTTTCTTCT
The DNA here is from genome assembly GCF_036934945.1 of Oncorhynchus masou masou. NCBI lineage: Eukaryota > Metazoa > Chordata > Actinopteri > Salmoniformes > Salmonidae > Oncorhynchus > Oncorhynchus masou. The sequence goes on from NC_088243.1 coordinate 88,139,067, forward strand.
GTTTCTGAATGCTAACACATACAGTATGGTCGTTCTTCTGTTTCTGAATACTAACACATACAGTATGGTCGTTCTTCTCAGTAGATAATTCATGCCACCTGTACCTTCAGATTAGCATAGACACCATTTTATTTGTTTCCCCCTTATTGTAAATAGGATGAAGCCAATCACATTAGAGGAAAAGGAGTGTGTGTCACAAGATCGGGAATTTCAAAAGGATTTTTTTTTAAGATTCCAGATGAATACTTCTTAACTTTAAAGAGAAGACTTAAAAGGCAGAGCATGTCAAGACAAATTCCCTGGAGGAATGCTGCTTCTTATCTGCAGGATTCTGCACTTGGGGATTGTTTCGTCATCTATCTCTTCAAATGTCGAGGGCCAAAATCATTTACATGGAGTTGATGAGAGTTAAACATTCAGTAAGGCACCGTCCAGAGGCTTCTAGTGAAGGAAACGCATTAGAGGGAGGAGGAGGTGTTGGGAGGGCCATGAATCAGAGAGAGGAGGAGAAGTGGTTGGGAGGGCCATGGAACAGAGAGAGGAGGAGGTGGGGTTGGGAGGGGCATGAAACAGAGAGGAGGAGTAGGAGTTGGGAAGGCCATGAAACAGAGAGGAGGAGGAGGAGTTGGGAGGGCCATGAAACAGAGGAGGAGGAGTTTGGAGGGCCATGAAACAGAGGATGATTAGTTGTGAGGGCCATGAAACAAAGAGGAGGAGGAGGAGTTGGGAGGGCCATGAAACAGAGGAGGATTAGTTGGGAGGGCCATGAAACATAGAGGAGGAGGAGGAGTTGGGAGGGCCATGAAACAGAGTGGAGGAAGAGTTGGGAGGGCCATGAAACAGAGTGGGGGAGGGTGAGAGCCATGAAACAGAGAGGAGGAGGAGGAGTTGGGAGGGCCATGAAACAGAGATGAGGAGGAGGAAGAGTTGGGAGGGCCATGAAACAGAGGTTGGACGGGTTGAGATGGAAATGAAACAAGAGGGAGTAAAATTAAATTTGACTTTGACTCTCGGTCACTTCACTCAACTGGGAGATTGGCTCAGTCTGGTCTCCTCCAAAATTAATTAACATTCATTAAGTTTTAAAACAACTTGGCGAGTTGAAGGAGACAGAGTATATTGTAAATCTAGAATATTATGTTTAATTATCAATAGCTTAACTATTACTTTACCCTTAAATAAAGAGCAGTTAGCGAAGCTCTCGTGGAGATATCTGATCCTCAGCTTGTGTGTCTTAGTTAACTGACTGATGCAGTCCGATGTGGGCCCCTCTAGTCTATCAGGTTAGCCGTCAAACCAGAACAACCTCGGGGCTGGATAGTCCCTGCATTATCTTGCTTCAACATCGCTGTCTTTAACAAAGATTTCCAAATAATACCCCACTACATCACATTTGGCAAGCTACCGATCTCCCTTTCCACCTCAGATCTTTACATGTCTGACTTAGACATGGGGCGGCAGGGTAGCCTAGTAGTTAGATCGTTGGACTCGTAGTTCAAATCCCTGAGCTGACAAGGTACAGATCTGTCGTTCTGCCCCTGAACAGGTAGTTAACCCACTGTTCCCAGGCTGTCATTGAAAATAAGAATTTGTTCTTAACTGACTTGCCTGGTAAAATAAAAAAATATCAATCAGTTGTGTAGATTACAGTACATTATTGAGAGATTTGTTAATAAACTGTAATACAGTCTCTTCAGAAGATCCAGGCATTTTAATGACATATAAATAGTGTTCATTATGTCCTTGTTTATGAGACTGGAGGAAATCTAGACTAAACCAGTGTCAGACTTTTATACTCTCCATCCATGAATAAGTCATTGTATCAATTTTGTTTTTTATTTAACTAGGCAAGTCAGTTAAGAACAAATTTGTATTTTCAATGACAGTATAGGAAGAGTGGGTTAAATTTGTCAGCTCAGGGATTTGAAATCACAACCTTTTGGTTACTAGTCCAATGCTCTAACCACTAGGCTACACTGCCACCCCGTTTAAAAGGGCATAACAAGGCCCGGAGAGGAGAATATCATGTGACCTGGATAATCATTTAAATACTTCTCCTGGAGTTGCCTGGAGGGGGGAAACAGAACAGAGGAGCAACTAACAGACTCCTCTTCTTCGTCTTTCTCACTATCAGAGTTCCCCATCCTCTTGTTTGGTGATTTATGGTATTGTGTTTCTTTGATATTCCGTTTTAATCCTTCAAGTGGAAAGATGTAACCCAAGATTATGCTGATTCAAATGAACATTCCTGATACACACAAGGCTCTATTCCATCTGTATCGCTGAAGTGCAACGCACAAAGCCCAGTTGAAACTTAAAAGGCAAATGTGCCCGTCGTTGGCGGAGGATTCATGGTAAACACTGCATATGTCGGCCCAGTCATTCCTACGGCGTAAATCTGCTCCAGCTGTTAATGCTAGTGTTACCATCAATGCCCCTAACAACCCCTTAGCAACCTTCTAGCTATTCTGTGATCTTGTAGTTTGCAGGATTTGTATGAGGTTATGCACAAATGAGGAAATACAGACATGGGTTTTGTATGTGATAGTTTTTATAACCATATCTGAGCCCCCCCAAAAAAGATTGACTGTATCAACCACAAATTGATATGTTTTTGGCAAGAATCCAATCTGTATATAGGAAGATGCAGTCCTATATTCAATCACACTGGTTAGTGTGCTTCAGCGTAAGCATTGTTTTGTACAGCAAGAAAGCATACTTGAATGTATATGAGATTGAGTTTGTATTGGCACTGTTGAGTGACTGAATGCAGATACCAGCAAGATAATGCTTTTCATGTTCCGTTCTTAATGTGACCTTATTGCTTGTTCCAAACCAAGGTAAAAGGACCACCAACCCGTAATGTATGCTTTGTGGTCATGTTTGTCAAGCCGGTGAGTAAACTACAAGCAGTTGTTGTGATTTACGTACATTGCATGTCTGTGCTTGGGTCTACCAGGTTGTGTCGTAACAATAACCAGCCAGGTTCAGTTAGGAACATATCTGATTTAGTTTTATGAATTCCCATCAATAAAAGTTTTTTTTTTATATATATATGGCCCAATTACTTGAACCAATCAGATGCAAAAGCTTTTTAAATCTGGGCTTCTTGAGTGCTGTCATTGGCTATTACAGAACCGCTGTTTTGAAGAGCATCCCAAGATATTAGTGGCATCTAATAGCATTACCTGGAGGAGACTAGAGGCGCCAGTTAAAATGGCTTGTTTTCAATCTGCTGTGTCTAAAACAAGTGCTTCTTTACAGCTTATACATCATCTTTCTAGCTAGTCTCTTTCTGTTGACTAAGTGACATCCCTGACAGATGGATATTACCCCCCCCCTCCTCCACCCCAGACTGCCCCCTTCACGAGCATCCATCTTATCATTACCTTTCATCCTTTATGTACTGTGCATTCCATTAAGATAATGCAAAAAAATGATTATGCTGGCTAATTCTGCTTTATTATGCTTGTCTCAGTCAAATCCATCGTAATTAACTAGTCTTAAGGTAATTAAATCTGCAGTGTCCACATTGTGTTTGTATATTTTATGTCCGTTAACCCACCCCAGTAATCCGTCTGGATGTACGTTGCTAATTGTGTAATTGTGTAATGAAACCCAGTGTAAAGTTTCATAATGCACATGTTAAACATGCGTGTGCCTTTCAAACCAAACACAGTTTCTTCCTGTACTCTGAAGTATAACAATGATTTCATATCTAGCCTTAAACATTCAGTGGCGTAGCTGCCATAAATAGCTTGGGACGTTTATACAATGTCAATACCCTGAACAGAAGAGTTCTACATTTATATATCTTATTTCCATTACCAGAACAGTGAGAAAATGTATTCTTAGTTTATATACAAATGTGGATCTTGAGATGTATGTGGTGTTACAGTGGCGGCAGTGTAGCCTAGTGGTTAGAGCGTTGGACTAGTCACCGGAAGGTTACAAGTTCAAATCCCGAGCTGCCCCCGAACAGGCAGTTAACCCAATGTTCCTAGGCCGTCATTGAAAAGAAGAAATTGTTCTTAACTGACTTGCCTAGTAAAATTTAAAAAAAATTACAAGGTGTTGGTAGTCAATAAAACAAATTAAGCTACACAGCAAAAGGTTTTGTTTATTTCCTAGATTGGTTAAAACGGCAATCATGTAGTTGTTATTTGTTGGTCTGGAATTTGTTGTCCATATGTTAAAATGTGCATAAAAAAAACATTTAAAAAAATGAAATATTATATTAAAAAATGGCCAATCATGAGAAAAATAAAGTATGGAAAACATGTTGGTATTAGACTAAACACAAGACCCTTCCTGGTACAAACTCCACCTTGACCTTAACTTAGTCTTCCTCCTCAACTTCTAATCCCACCAATGCTTGGTATGTGGCCTACCTGACCCTTGTAAGCTTGAATGTTTTTGGATAATATCATGCTAACCTCCTGAATTACCACATTTCCACTCATCCACATTACTTTAACCATTTTAAGAAATGAATGTTCTGTTGGTAGAGCTCGGGGGAAACTAATTACAACGTTTGTGTTGCACATCTTATCTTCACAGATAGAAACATATATTGTAAAGACCAGTTTGCATAGATACAGTGGTGATTTTACTATGTAAATCTTGATGGGGGAAAAAACATGTTTTTGCTGAGGGGGATACATGGCAGGAAAGC
>NC_088243.1:88151241-88183741 GCF_036934945.1 Oncorhynchus masou masou
ATAACATTAGGTTTTTCCGGATCCTCGTTGTTTGAAAGATCAATGATTATTATATTGGAGTGAAGAGTCAAACATTTTTTGGGGCTCTATATTGTTTTAATTGTTTGTTTACCTTTGAATCTTTTTGTGTTTCAATCATTTTTGAATAATATTTAGTTGACATACGGTATCTGAAGCTGCAGCATTGTAGAAGGACACAGAACAGCATTATCACTCTGACTATAAGTGTATATCTATGACCCTGTCTAAGCTTCAGATGTATAATGAGACTCTCTGGGGGCACAAACATCACTTAGGTGATATGATACGGTGGAATATTTCAAATCAATACATAATTTATTTCAGAGGGCTCAGTCTGTAATAGGTTCCACACAAAACCACCATTACAGGACAACAGCCTATACTGCTGACCAATATGCCCTAATGAAAACAAATGCACTGCCAAGGCAAAGACACTCTACTGGATACTACAATTGTTCACTACCATTTCTGTAGGCTTATGTGTCCATATGGAGACGGCCATAAGGGTTACGATTAATACTGCAGTGGGCTAAATCAGGGTCACACGGAGGGTTTCTTGGTAGTCTTAAACCAATCGACTTTGAAACAAAAGTATTACACCTCACACACATGGTTATGGGCTTAAGAAAAGAAGACACCTGTACCGTGTCAGATAAAGAGATGAAATGTATCACATGTTGAGTTTGCATCCCAATATTACACTTTATATACTTTGCAGATGACTGAAATATAACAAAAACCATTTGACATAGATAGAAACAGTGGATTTTCGCATTTAAACAAATTAATAATGTTTATCAATTATGAAATTATGAAGAATATGAATAACAATCCACCCATGAGGCCACTAGAGGGCGCTTTTGTCATTCAACTGCAAGAAAGGGGTCTAGGCAAGAGCAGTACGATGTGTATGGTTAGATAAGTAAAAGTAACTTCACTACAGTTTCCAGTACCACTTGTGTTGGGCTGCTATTCAGACAGATGTCAGAAGAGCATAGTTGAGTAGTTTAAAGAGCTATTGACAGTTTCTCAGATCAGATCAGTCCTTCGTAGAACACTGTCAAGCTTGTCATCACACTGGAAGAACAAGGCTGTGGTCGATAAACCGTTCATCACATCATCTGAAAAAAAGCAGTCCTCAGTGAAGCGGAGTTCTTGTTGTATTTGCACAATGCTCTACAATACATGAACGCAATCTGAATAACATGTCCTAGAGTTAACCCGTGCTTTGAGTTAGCTGAGTGGCCTACTAAGTCCTAGTAGACATATCCTAATACTTCATCAGAGGGCTCGAGTCAAATTGTAAAAAACTTCTGCTAGGACGATATCGGTAACGTTACTGGTATATCACCGGGCGGTCTTTCCCACAAGACCAGTATAGTATAGAGGGATTGCAGAGCAACAAAGAGAATTTGAGAAATATCAAGTGTGACTCCTAAGCAGCTCCCAGTCTTTAAAACTCAAGGGATCCCTAGTTTGATATGCAATGATAAAGGAGTTATGAAAATACATCGTCTTGCCAGAGTTAAAAACAACTCGTTTTACTTTGTGTCACCTTTTTGCCTTTCCACTGCAGGCAAAACAAAACGTGCCCGAGATTCTATAGCAAAGACTAAACACAGAGATAATACAGGGGGAGGGGGGTTATGTTTTGTGAATCTTCATAGCTTTATTCTGGTTTAAGGGGAGGGGGGGGGGCAGTTTCTTTGAACCTATTTTTTTTTCATACAGTTGCAGCAGCTATTCAGTGGCCCATATATTGAGTAAGTAAAATAGTGTTCTTGTGCTTTTCCCTGGGTAGTAGGGAGTTGATCAACAATTCACCGTGTTTTTGGGAATGCTGCTATTTATTTTGCGTAACCGTCAGGTATGGGAGCTCATCAAGTTGATGTAATGAGGCCATGCGTGTTCAGTAATTACTGTTGAAAATGTACTGTTTTTCTACAATTGAATATTTATTGTCTTTCATCAAGGTAAAGTAACCTTAGTGAGTAGCTCTGGCAAACGTGTGAATAGCGCTGTCCCTGAATGACTTGTTCTTGTGTTTCTACGTACTGCTGATAGAGTAAGCTGTGATACTTCCAAACAAATAGATATAGTTGTTTGTACACAACTCATTCAGTCACGTTTTGGTTTGTCGTGAATGCTAATTAAACCCAACTGCACAACATTGTTTCTGAAAACCAATGAGGAAATAAGTGTACACCTAATTTTTATTTTATTTTACTAGGCAAGTCAGTTAAGAACAAATTCTTATTTTCAATGACTGCCTAGGAACAGTGGGTTAACTGCCTGTTCAGGGGCAGAACGACAGATTTGTACCTTGTCAGCTCGGGGGTTTGAACTTGCAACCTTTCGGTTTCTAGTCCAATGCTCTAACCACCAGGCTACACTGCTGCCACTGACATAGTGTGTGGATAGAACAGCGAAAATTGTTTAACAGCAAAATGATAATCTCCTGTAACGATGAAGAACATAAAGTAGACGCATAATTACATTTGAACCAAAATCACTGACACGACGTTATTCTGTAGATTATAAAAGAATAGAGCTGTGGCAGAATTCGTTGATTGGACACACAGCTGATCATGTGATCTCTGATTGACTGCTGAGAGTTTGTCCCATGTACATTATACCACATGGGCAGACCGGCAACATGTAATGAGATTGCCGTTTATTTGCTCACTTTTCTATGCAATACGACGCTTTTACAAAATGCTACCGTTTGTTAGTAGGAAAAGTGTGGAACTAGCTATTCATGTGATACTGCAGAGAATAGGCTTTAGAGAATAGTCTTAGTCTTGGCTGTCATGATCATATCAATTAAATAAGGATCTCTATGGTCATGGAGGGGTTGTTCATTATAATACAGAATCTCTATGGTCATGGAGGGGTTGTTCATTATAATACAGGATCTCTATGGTCATGGAGGGGTTGTTCATTATAATAGAGGATCTCTATGGTCATGGAGGGGTTGTTCATTGTAATACAGAATCTCTATGGTCATGGAGGGGTTGTTCATTATAATACAGGATCTCTATGGTCATGGAGGGGTTGTTCATTATAATACAGGATCTCTATGGTCATGGAGGGGTTGTTCATTGTAATACAGAATCTCTATGGTCATGGAGGGGTTGTTCATTATAATACAGGATCTCTATGGTCATGGAGGGGTTGTTCATTGTAATACAGGATCTCTATGGTCATGGAGGGGTTGTTCATTATAATACAGGATCTCTATGGTCATGGAGGGGTTGTTCATTATAATACAGGATCTCTATGGTCATGGAGGGGTTGTTCATTATAATACAGGATCTCTATGGTCATGGAGGGGTTGTTCATTATAATACAGGATCTCTATTGTCATGGAGGGGTTGTTCATTATAATACAGGATCTCTATGGTCATGGAGGGGTTGTGCATTGTATTCTTCCTGTACCAAAGTCCCACCATTGCACATATAGCTAAGAAGAAGAAGATGGAGCAGTATTTCTGAAGTTTGATGCTTGATGGAGCAGTATTTCTGAAGTTTGATGCTTGATGGAGCAGTATTTCTGAAGTTTGATGCTTGATGGAGCAGTATTTCTGAAGTTTGATGCTTGATGGAGCAGTATTTCTGAAGTTTGACAATGTCCATTAGCTTGCTAATGTAGCGACAAGCCAGTCACTTCGTATGAAATGAATAGGAAACTAACCTAGTGCACACACTCAATGATGAACAGCAATTACTTCCTCCATAAGCTATTTAGCAAGCAAGCTATTTTAGCAATATTGTCTATCACAATGAATGAGTTTTAAAGAAGCAGCTAGTGATGCCTGTTCTGCCACCCACTAGCGCTTGCTGAGCTATTTGTACGCCTGGTAGAAGACAACAGTTCATTTCAAAGAATGTTTCAATACCTAAAGGGAGGTGCGCTGTGCATGGAAGGATACATCACAGAGGCAGTTCACTCATGCAAATTACATTATACTGGTTTTATTAATCCCCGCTGTACTGTACATCAAGACTGTGCAAAGAACACACTTCTAATGCCCACTATAACGTATATGAATCACAGTTATATCATATGCCCACTTAGAAATACAGTGCAGTGGACATTCATCTGAAATGAAGGACAGGATGCTACATGTACAAGGTGGGAATTCGCAAATTGGAACTCCTGTGACTGGATGCTTGATGGATTTATACCCACCTTGTCATCTGTCCATATATGGATGGCCTGTGCTACCTGGAACTTGCCTGCCAAGGAAGTCGTCTCAATCTGCTTCTCGTCCTCCCCATCTTGTAGTGGAATAGACAGAGAACAGCAAGAGGATTGTTCCAATCAGGGCTGGTTCCATGACACAAGTCGTGGAAACCCGAAGGCAGCGTCATGCTGCAGCGGATGGGAGTGACTGCGAGAGGTTTGGACCAGATTGGATGCAGCTTCGCTGCACTCGACGCCTGATCTACCTGTGCCTTTATTGCTGGGGTTGCCTGTGTCTGCGATGGCTGTGCTGACTCCAACTACGCTGACTGAAGCATCGGCTTCATCGTCGAGTTCAGCTCCCTTTCTCTGGATCTGATGGGGCACAGCCTGCCGTGGGATGTCTGGGCCGTCGTCGGAAGCAGTGGGCATTGTCGTGTCTTTGGCTATGCCAGATTAAGTGATATGACATGCTATTCTATAAAATAATTTCTCTGCAATTAATATTACCTGATTAGGCTAATGATGTAATTGTAATTTTATAGAAAGTCGGGGCACCACGAAAGAATGTTTATAGAGCTGTTATCTTCCGAATAAACTCTTAAAGACCTGGTAATCTTTTACATCAGTAGCAGTCAATATTTAATCGTCACTTTATTTGGTGTCATCTGAAAGTTAAAATTCTTGGTTATCTTCACGAACCCTGGCTAACAAGTTGAATCAGCAATACAACATTTGGTTGAATTATTTATTTACTGCTGCGCTTCGATTGGTTGTTCGTAGATAGAAGGCCGGGTTTTTCCAGCATGGATCTCTGGTCCTCTGAAGAATGTCTAGTGGTGAACTGGAGCGTGGTAGCATGGATACTCTGTACGTCCTCTCCTAGCCCCCATTTAGCAGGCGGAGAGGGTATCACTTCTTTAGTGAATAAGAGTTCAAAGTTCATATCAAGTTGCCTTACTTTTGAGCTCATGCTATATTCTGGCTGGTATAGTCGAAATACCTCCTTTCGGCGTGTTGACTGTCATCTTCACGTTGAAATTCAATGCTAATTTTGTTAGGTTATTATCTGAGCCCCTTTTAATGTAGTACCGTCATCCTCTCGTCCTCGGAACAGGAAGTTACATTTTCGTAAAGGGTTGGGAGAGACGGCTATGTGTTTCATAGTTTACAACCGATGTCTGATCACATCGGTGGGGCCACTGAGTTGAGCATAGTTCACTCATGCAAACCAATTCTCTCATTTAGAAGCTACAATTACATTTCATCTTTTCACAAATATTTTCATTTTTAAACATTTAAATTGCACAACAATTCCATTTGAATTTGATCATTTGAATGTGTAAACTTTCCAAGATGCAGTTTGTCGTCCTATCATCAGTAATAATGTCTCAGACGCCAACTGATCTGACATCATATTAACTAAGTACCAGCGCATGTTTTCAACTGGTTCAACTTACTGAAATATGGTTCCGTTTCCCACCTTTTGATGTTCCCAGAACCTCTACGTTAACAAAGGGCTTTTCAAAAGTCAACTCTATAGAGGAGAGAGAGAAAAACTTGGGGGAAGGTATTTATGGTGGTCATAAACCTCCCCCAACAGGCCAACGTCATGACAGAGTATGCTATCCTGCTTCTCGCGGGCTGTGAAAGGTTCAATGGTGCATTGGGAAGTTCAATGGTGAGAAATGTCTCAGTCCCTGGAGTAAAAACATTGTGCTATCCTGAAGCACAAGTACAGGAAATCAATAAGCTGCTCCCAAACATTTAAACCTGCTTCAGGAAATTAAGTCTATCATAGGCCATGTGGGGTTTGTTGACATTATGAATGGCAGCTCAGAACAGCTGAAGGTGGATTTTAAAGAACTAATTGGGTCTCTCTCTTGACACCAACAACTGACCCATAATATCTGTCTCTGTGCCCTCCTTAAATCGAGGCATTGAATGTTTCAACAAACTTATAGCCCTCCATAACTGGCTACGAAACTATGGCAGCTCTGTGTGTGTAACATTCATTGAGAACTTTGCTACCTTCTGGAAACAAAGTTTGTTTTATAAGGTGGATGGGATCCACCCAAATCATTTGGGATCCTTTCATTAGAAGGCTATGTTGAGACAATGACCCAAACTCAGCTCAGTTAATCCATTGTGTCGCTGAGTTGCCATAATGCTTCAGTAACTGTACATCATCCCAGGGGCGTTGGAAGACACAATGTCAGTAACCTCATTTACAGTGCGTTCCTCTAACAGCCCTGAATTCCTCTGCTGATCCTATAATTATTGTTGCAGTAAACATGTGCCTATGAAGTCCACTGTGTGCAGCTCACCCTGCACTAACATAAATAACATGAGTCTATAAACCAGAGTTACACTGTTGACACAGAGGTGGTGTGCCCTAGCAGGAAGTCCACTGTGTGCAGCTCACCCTGCACTAACATAAATAACATGAGCATGTCTACTTCTGCTGAGCTCCAAGTAAAGCATTCCAGAAAAGTGTTAAAAACAGTCCACATTAACATATGTATATCTTAAGAAACAAGGTTCATGAAATCAATAATTTGCTAGTAACAGATGACATTCATATTCTGACGAACTCTGAAACTCACTTAGATAATACCTTTGATGATAAAGTGGTAGCAACACTTAAGCAACAAGGCATGAATGGGTGTGGTATATGGCCAATATACCACAGCTAAGGGCTGTTCTTATGCATGACGCAACGCGGAGTGCCTGGTTACAGCCCGTTGCCGTGGTATATAGGCCATACACCACATACCCCCGAGGTGTCTTATTGCCGGTGGTGGAAAAAGTACCCAGTAAAATAATACTTGAGTAAAAGTCTAAAAGTATTTGGTTTTAAAATGTACTTAAGTATCAAAAGTAAAAGTTAAAATAATTTAAAATGTATTATATTAAGAAAACCAGACAACAATTTGTTCTTGTTTTTTCAATTTACAGATATCCAGGGGCACAGTTCAACACTCACACAATTTATAAACTAAGAATTTGTGTTTAGAGAATCTGCCAGATCAAAGGCAGTAGGGATAACCAGGGATGTTCTCTTGATAAGTGTGTAAATTTGTCAATTTCCTGTCCTGCTAAGCATTTGAAATGTAATGAGTTATTTTTGGGAAAGCATAACGAGTAAATATTACATTATATTCTTCAGTAATTTAGTGGAGTGAAAGTAAAAATGGTCTAAATGTAAATAGTAAAGTGAAGTACAGATACCCTCAAAAAATACTTAAGTAGTACTTAAAAATGTTTTTACTTCAGTACTTTACACCACTGCTTATTGCTATTATAAACTGGTTGCCAGTGTAATTAGAGCAATATATGTTTCATCGTAACCGGAGCATACGATCTGATATTCTGGTGGGAAGTATGTGAAATGCTTGATAACGTATGGGATATCAACAGAGAGGCATATTTTCTGGGTGATTTAAATATTGACTGGCTTTCATCAAGCTGCCCACTCGAGAAAAAGCTTCAAACTGTAACTAATGCCTGCAAGCTGGTTCAGGTTATCAGTCAACCTATCAGTGTAGTTACAAACAGCGCAGGAATGAAATCATCAACATGTATTGATCACATCTTTACTAATGTTGCAGAAATTTGCTTTAAAGTATCTAAATCCATAGGATGTAGTGATCACAATATAATAGCCATATCTAGGAAAACCAACGTTCCTAAGGCTGTGCCTAATATAGTGTATAAGAAGTCATAGAATACGTTTTTTAGTGATTCCTACGTTGTTGATGTAAGAATATTTGTTGGTCTGTGGCATGCAATGAGTAGCAACCAGATGCTGCACTTGACACATATATGAAATTGCATGAACCCATTAAGACAATGACTGTAAAAATGGTCATATCCCCATGGATTGATGAGGAATTGAAAAATTGTATGGTTGAGAGGGATGAGTAAATCGGAATTGCAAATAAGTCTGTCAGCACAACCAATTGGCAAAGGTACCTCAAATTGAGAAGTCATGTGACTAAACTGAGTAAAAATAGGAAGAAACTATGAAACAAAGATAAATGACATGAAGAATGATAGTAAAAAGGCTTTGGAGCAACTTAAATTAAATATTGGGCAAAAGGCAAACTCAGCTCCTTCATTCATTGACTCAGATGGCTCATTCGTCACAAACCCCACTGATATTGCCAATTACTTTAATGATTTTGGCAAGACTGGCAAGATTAGCAAACTTAGGCATGAGATGCCAGCAATAAACACTGACACAACACATAGTATAGCTGATCAAATAATGAAAGACAAGCACTGCAATTTTGAATTCTGTAAATTGTGTGTTCAAGAAGTAAAAAAAACAATTGTTGTCTATCAACAATGACAAGCATCCGGGACTGACAACTTGGATGGAAAATTACTGAGGATAATAGTGGACGATATTGCCACTCCTATTTGCCATATATTTCATTTAAGCCTACTAGAAAGTGTGTGCCGTCAGGCCTGGAGGGAAGCAAAAGTCATTCCGCTACCCAAGAATAGTAAAGCCCCCTTTACTGGCTCAAATAGCCGGCCAATCAGCCTGTTACCAACCCATAGTAAAAATGGTGTTTGACCAGATACAGTGCTATTTTGTTGTAAATAAATTGCCAACAGATTTTCAGCATGCCTATAGGGAAGTACATTCAACAAGCACTGCACTTAAACAAATGACTGATGATCGGCTGAGAGAAATGTATGATTAAAAGGTTGTGGGAGCTATTTTGTTAGACTTCAATGATGCTTTTGACATTATCGATCATAGTCTGCTGTTGGAAAAATGTATGTGTTATGGATTTACACCCTCTGCTATATTGTGGATAAAGAGTTAACTTTCAAACATAACACAGAAGGTGTTATTTAATGGAAGCTTCTCCAACATAATCCAGGAAGACACAGGAATTCCCCAGGGGGGCTGTCTAGGCACTTTACTTTTTAAATCTTAACTAATGACATGCCACTGGCTTTGAGTAAAGCCAGTTGTGTCTTTGGATGCAGATGACTCATCACTATACATGTCAGCTACTACAGCGAGTGAAATCACTGCAACACTTAACAAATATCCTGCAGTTAGTTTCAAAATGGGTGGCAAGGAATATGTTAGTCCAAAATAATTCAAAAACTTAACATTTGATTTCGGACAAATCATTCACTGAACCATAGACCTCAACTACATATTGTCAGAAATAACGTGGGAATTGAGCAAGTTGAGGTGACTAAACTGCTTGGAGTAACCCTGGATTGTAAACTGTCATGGTCAAAACATGTTGATACAACAGTAGCTAAAACGGGGAGAAGTCTGTCCATAATAATTATCTGTTCTGCCTTTTTAACAACACTAACAACAAGGCAGGTCCTACAGGCCCGAGTTTGGTTGCACATGGACTACTGTTCAGTCGTGTGGTCAGGTGCCACAAAGAAAGACCTCGGAAAATTACAATTGGATCAGAATAGGGCAGCACGGCTGGCCCTTAAGTGTACACGGAGAGCTAACATTATTAATATGCATGTAAATCTCTCATAGTTCAAAGTGGAAGAGAGATGGACTTCATCACTACTTGTTTTTGTAAGAATATTGACAAACTGAATGCCCAGGAAGAGTAGCTTCTGCCTTGGCAGGAACTAATGGGGATCCATAATAAACCCCAGGAAGAGTAGCTTCTGCCTTGGCAGGAACTAATGGGGATCCATAATAAACCCCAGGAAGAGTAGCTTCTGCCTTGGCAGGAACTAATGGGGATCCATAATAAACCCCAGGAAGAGTAGCTGCTGCCTTGGCAGGAACTAATGGGGATCCTTAATGAAGACAAATAGATTAGATATATTTATATGACAATATTGTAATGAAACAGCAGGGAGCAGGTCTCGAACCATTGACCTTCGAGCCCGAGGTCCGGCACGCTATCGACTGTGCGGCAAAAGCACGCTCGTGTGGCAGAGTCGATTTCCGTGCTTAGAAACCCAGGGTCGTTACAATATTAATCAGTTATACACATAACTGCACCACATATCACACTTTCACAAAATGCTTGAAGACATGGCTAAAGGTCAATCAGATTTGTGAACATGGTCCCTAGCTGTGTGTTGCCGCTTTCCATGTTGTCTGTTGTCTGTAGCTTGTGAGGTGTGGAAACACTTTGTTGCTTTTATAAATTTTGTCTTGCTGCTTTTTGCTCTGTCTGTATGCTACTTCTTGCTTGTCCTATGTTGCTATGTCTTGCTTGTTCTATGTTGCTATTGTCTATATTGTAATTGTTTTTAATAACCTGCCCAGGGACTGCGGTTGAAAATTAGCCGGCTGGCTAAAACCGGCACTTTTACTGAAACGTTGATTAATGTGCACTGTCCCTGTAAAAATAAAAATAAACTTAAAAATAAACTTATACACAGTATACTGTGTTCATCCCCATACCTATCTAAGAGTAAGACTGGGTTATGACTTTATAATCAGATTAAAGGTTATATTTTCTACATAATTATTCTGCAGAATTAGGCCGTTTTCATGCAATTTGAAGGATGTGAAAGAGTTTTAATGTCTTCCTTATGTTGCAGACTGTGGCAGTCTACGTGTTTTTTAAGGATGCAATAGGGTAGCAATGTCTTCTTCCCTTGATACTGGAAGTTTACCATCATTTGCTATGATTCAGTATCAACGATGTGTCAACCTGTTTATCCTGGTCTTCTTAGCATATGCACGTCACAACGCTGATGCCTTAGTTACGTCTTCATTCTTTGGTCCAGAGTTATTTATTTTTTTATTTTTTTATTTCACCTTTATTTATTAACCAGGTAGGTTAGTTGAGAGCAAGTTCTCATTTGCAACTGCGACCTGGCCAAGATAAAGCATAGCAGTGTAAACAGACAACACAGAGTTACACATGGAGTAAACAATTAACAAGTCAATAACACAGTAGAAAAAAAGGGGAGTCTATATACATTGTGTGCTAAAAGGCATGAGGAGGTAGGCGAATAATTACAATTTTGCAGATTAACACTGGAGTGATAAATGATCAGATGGTCATGTACAGGTAGAGATATTGGTGTGCAAAAGAGCAGAAAAGTAAATAAATAAAAACAGTATGGGGATGAGGGAGGTAAATCTGTTAATCAAAGATAGAACCAGTCGGGACCCATTCTGATTATCTCCCTCCTTATTTCCTCATTAAAATCATCAAATCAAATGTTATTTGTCACATACACATGGTTAGCAGATGTTAATGCAAGTGTAGCGAAATGCTTGGCGAGCAATGCAATCCAACACAAGGCTAGCACGCAATCCCTACAGGTGTGGAAAAACACATCCAAACCAAACAATTGCAATAGTTACACCACCGGTGAGGATGAGGATGAGGAAGAGGATGAAGATGAGGATGGCGGATGACGAGAAGCAAAGAGGTGCAGGTGTCTACAGGTGTCTCCTGATTAAGTGTAATGTGGCAGCCCTCCCCTTCCTTATCTCTCCGGTGCTCCTCCTGCTTCTGGGATGCAGCAGTGCTCCGTAATGAGCTGCTCAGCAACACATTGGATGCCCTGGAGTACAGTCCCTACAGAGGCATAATGAGTACTCCAGTGTACCATTCACCAGCTCTCCACTCCCTGCCAAGGGCCGCGAGCCTGCCTCCCCTCAGACATTCACCAGCTCTCCACTCCCTGCCAAGGGCCCTGAGCCTGCCTCCCCTCAGACAATGGCACCAGGATGGGCATGGCTTGTTCTCTTTTCTACTTTCGGGGCCCCCCCCCCAGGGGTTGCATGGTTGAAGGTTGAAGTGGTAGGAGGGATGGGCTGTTGCCTGAGGTTGGCATCAAGTCACCTCACACACACAGAGTGAGAAGGAGGAAGATAGGGAGGGAGGATGAGATAGGCAGAGGAGTCATAGACAGCTGGAGAGAGAGAGAGAGAGGTGAAGTGAGAGAGAGAGTCATCGAGAGAGGGAGAGAGATGGAGAGAGGCACTCTTTAGTCAGACAGCAGTCGCTCAGTTGGTGTTTGTGTGTATCTGTGTGCTTAAGGAGCAGCACTGCTGTGCTCCGACTCTCTTGAGCATCCAGAAGGGAGAAGAGGATCTGTGGACTGTGATGACCCAGAACCACCTGCTTTAAAGACAGGGTCATGCTGAGAAGAAGATTCTGACAGATTCTGAAAAGCACATTCAGGCAGTTGATTCATCTGATGTTTTTCATCCATCTCTCATCTTAATATACTCACTAATTCAACATACTTTGAATAACAATTAGCTATATTATTGAATTGAATTTGGTGGTGAAATAAGGAGAAAGATCATTGTAGATGTCGTTGTGAGGCATTTGTTATTATCATAATTCACTATTCACACTATTAATTATACTGTGAATAATTTAACGGAAATGAATCATTTTCACACAGTGCTGAATGTATCTGTGTGTATGTATGTGTGTAGCTTCTGGGGTGAGTTCTGAATTGTAGCACTATACTGTATGTGAAGCTTGGCTTGTCGACATGAGAATCAAGAAACATAAAATAAAAAAATGGATTGATTGATATAAAATAACATAATTTATTCATTGTGTTAAGGATTGGGCAGTCCGTGGGCCAGTATTTCTGCTTCATTTTCTGCTTTATTCTAACTGTACTGTATTTAAATGATGTCTATCCCCGTCAATAGAACCTCTGTTGGCCACGAACCGTCTTTTCACCGACGTCCTCATCTGGGAATCGGGATTACATTGTTATTATCTTGTGAGGATTAAGGATTTGTCTCAACCACAGAGTGGTGCTGCCTAACACAAGGAAATCACAACGGGATGTTACAAAAGTCTATTGTTCATATCCCAACAGTAATAACAATAATAATAATACAATCCTTAAAAAGAGTTGGGGTGGGTAGTGCTTCTGAACAAAGGGAATATCTTTTGTTTTAATAACAGCTTGTAATTTCGGGTGGAGGATTAAAAAAAAAATACAACAGCATGTATTTATGACTTCAGATGTCAAAGGTCGTTGGCAATTTGGTATTATCGTGAACATATAATTATTGAGAATGACACCAAATACAAAACCAAGTTGTGTGGGATATTACAAGCCAAATGTTTAAACGTGTTTACAAGGACATGGTGAACCTTGTCAATATAAACTTGAATACAGAAACACATTGTAGTGGTGATGAATGTGTCAATATGAAACACATTGTAGTGGTGATGAATGTGTCAATATGAAACACATTGTAGTGGTGATGAATGTGTCAATATGAAACACATTGTAGTGGTGATGAATGTGTCAATATGAAACACATTGTAGTGGTGATGAATGTGTCAATATGAAACACATTGTAGTGGTGATGAATGTGTCAATATGAAACACATTGTAGTGGTGATGAATGTGTCAATATGAAACACATTGTAGTGGTGATGAATGTGTCAATATGAAACACATTGTAGTGGTGATGAATGTGTCAATATGAAACACATTGTAGTGGTGATGAATGTGTCAATATGAAACACATTGTAGTGGTGATGAATGTGTCAATATGAAACACATTGTAGTGGTGATGAACGTGTCAATATGAAACACATTGTAGTGGTGATGAATGTGTCAATATGAAACACATTGTAGTGGTGATGAATGTGTCAATATGAAACACATTGTAGTGGTGATGAATGTGTCAATATGAAACACATTGTAGTGGTGATGAATGTGTCAATATGAAACACATTGTAGTGGTGATGAATGTGTCAATATGAAAGACATTGTAGTGGTGATGAATGTGTCAATATGAAACACATTGTAGTGGTGATGAATGTGTCAATATGAAACACATTGTAGTGGTGATGAATGTGTCAATATGAAACACATTGTAGTGGTGATGAATGTGTCAATATGAAACACATTGTAGTGGTGATGAACGTGTCAATATGAAACACATTGTAGTGGTGATGAACGTGTCAATATGAAACACATTGTAGTGGTGATGAACGTGTCAATATGAAACACATTGTAGTGGTGATGAATGTGTCAATATGAAACACATTGTAGTGGTGATGAATGTGTCAATATGAAACACATTGTAGTGGTGATGAATGTGTCAATATGAAACACATTGTAGTGGTGATGAATGTGTCAATATGAAACACATTGTAGTGGTGATGAATGTGTCAATATGAAACACATTGTAGTGGTGATGAATGTGTCAATATGAAACACATTGTAGTGGTGATGAATGTTTGAATATGAAACACATTGTAGTGGTGATGAATGTGTCAATATGAAACACATTGTAGTGGTGATGAATGTGTCAATATGAAACACATTGTAGTGGTGATGAATGTGTCAATCTGAAACACATTGTAGTGGTGATGAATGTGTCAATCTGAAACACATTGTAGTCTAAGTCTAACTAAGATTTGGCTATTCAAGAGAACCTGTCAAACTGCTGTTCCTATTAAAATGATATTCTCCCGAGGAATTTACATGATTGGCAGTGTTCAGATATGTCTCCCGGCTGCGGTCCAATCAAACGTCTCACCCTAGGCCACAATTGACCTTTGTTGCATTCAGGTCCCTTAATATTTCTGGATGTGTCCAAGCAGATTAAGCTTTCCTTTAGCCTTGTTGCAATTGATGCTAGTGACTAGTGCTGATTCCCAAAGGGTCCCATTTTCTCTTTATAGTGCTCAACTTTTGAACAGTGTGCCATTTTGGGACAACGATTAGAATATATTCCCTTGCTGGTCCTAACCCATGGCTATTTCTGTTATAGTATATATTCCCTAGTTCCAGTCCATTGCTGGCCCTAACCCATGGCTATCTCTGTTTTTTTTATTTAACTAGGCAAGTCAGTTAAGAACAAATTCTTATTTTCAATGATGGCCTAGGAACAGTGGGTTAACTGCCTGTTCAGGGGCAGAATGACAGATTTTGTACCTTGTCAGCTCGGGGATTTGAACTTGCAACCTTTCGGTTACTAGTCCAATGCTCTAACCACTAGGTTACACTGCCGCCCCTATAGAAAATATTCCCTAGTTCCAGTCCATTGCTGGCCCTAACCCATGGCTATCTCTGTTATAGAATATATTCCCTTGTTCCAGTCCATTGCTGGTCCTAACCCATGGCTATCTCTGTTATAGAATATATTCCCTTGTTCCAGTCCATTGCTGGTCCTAACCCATGGCTATCTCTGTTATAGTATATATTCCCTTGTTCCAGTCCATTGATGGCCCTAACCCATGGCTATCTCTGTTATAGAAAATATTCCCTAGTTCCAGTCCATTGCTGGCCCTAACCCATGGCTATCTCTGTTATAGAATATATTCCCTTGTTCCAGTCCATTGATGGCCCTAACCCATGGCTATCTCTGTTATAGAATATATTCTATCTCTGTAACTCAATGTATTTCCTTCCTGTAGGTGTCATCTAGCCATGTGGTGCACAATATATCCACACGGTCCTCCATCTCTTCCAGTGTGGGAGTTGCTTCTGTCTCTGTGTCACAAATGGTACCATATTCCCTACAAAGTGCACCACTTTTGACCAGAGCCCTTTCCTTTTGGCCCCTAGTCAAAAGTATTCCACTATGTAAGGGGATAGGGTGCAAAAAAAGGACCCTAGTGTCTATGTGGGAGCTGGCTATATATGACGTCCCTCATCGCGCTCAGCAGAGTTGATTACTGAAGCATGCTGCTGGAATGGGACTGATTGTCACCAGGGATGAAGTTAGCATTAAGGTCATCACAGTGCTATCCTTATAACACACCTCAAAGGTATAGGTTTATGGAAAGACTCCAGTCCCTATTCATTGTTAAAATGGATCAATGGAAGCAGTATTTATATACTGAGATGACGTTTTATTTGGATGTTTTGGTTGTTTGCAACAAGAACAAAAATAATCCCGTTTGCACGTATTCCTTTTGGAGGTTACTTAGACAAAGAAAAGACAGCCATCAAATGCTTCCAGTTGTGGGAGAACCTGCGACTGGCACTTCTTATGAAATCATGCAACATACCGTACAGTGTTGTGGCTCAGCACATCTGGTAGGACTGGACCAGTAGAAAAAGTGTTGAATTTCAATTCAAGTAACGAGAGGAGGAGTCTAATTTGGAAGTGAAATGGGCAAATGTGTGTGTGTGTGTGTGTGTGTGTGTGTGTGTGTGTGTGTGTGTGTGTGTGTGTGTGTGTGTGTGTGTGTGTGTGTGTGTGTGTGTGTGTGTATGTGGTAATGATCATCTGTTCACCGAATTACTGGCCAGCCGGCGGGTTCTACTGATGTGCTGCTACCTCCTTCCCCTTTGAGCTGCAGAGACTGGAGAGAGACCTTTTCAGACCTTTACATTTTCATGTGCAAACTTTGAGTTATGTTCGGGTTTAAATAAGGCACGACTAATGCGTTCTGATTTCAAAGGGAGTCAATCTATGTATCCTAACAGCCCAGACAAGACCTCCCGTCACCCCCCTCTGAAAAATACACCTACTAATTTGTTTCAGTACTGAGCCTTCAAGCCTTCAAGTGGCCGTCTGTTGAATACAGAAGGTTTCCCCTCTTTTCTGTTTTCACAAAATGGCGCCAGTCTTTTATCTTGCTAACCGTGATTTAGAAGACCCTACTGTAGTGTGTGATTGTGAATGAGTCTGGAAGGATTCAATCAGTTTCATTTGTACAGACACTGTTGACTTCCATAGAAAAACACTGGCACTCGTACTACAGATGGAACACAGACAGGCTGAAGATTAGGACCATAGTCCAATTAAAGCTGGCTGTTTGTCTTGATGTCTTGGTTGTCACACGCGTGTGTTACTCACTGTTAAAAGACCAAGTATGCCTCTCAGGTGGCCCCTACCTCAGTCTACACAACAATCTTGTTCCAAATAGCACCCTGTCCCCTGTATAGTGCACTTCATTTGACAAGTACACAATAAAGCAATCGATGCAATGGATAATATCCCTTTAATATGTTCCCATTTGATTTCAGCAACAAAATAACAACAGCAGAAATGATCTCGTTTTGTTTTATGACGCTCTAATCTTTCATTGACTGTAGTGTTTAGTCTTCTTGGCCTCAGAAGCAGCTGTCGATGACTTCCAATAAGACGTTAAAGACTCTTTGGACTCTGGTAAACACAAGCAAACTTCTTAAAGCGAACCGTTTCTGATCATCTATAAAAGCACAGCACCATCCTAATATTCAAGTCGTGGCGTTAACGGGTTGGTTTAAAGCAAAACATAATGACGTCATACATAGCCATTATGCGTCGCCATATTGTCGCCACGAGAAACATCTGTAAGAAGAGATGGGAAAACTTGAAAAATTACATTTTGTTAACAGACCTCCAAAGGCCATGGCCAAACTACAAAAAAAGCCTTTAGTTTTCAGAATAGAGCAAACACAATAATTGAAGAAGAAAAAGTGGCTTATCCTCCTTCTCTGATAATTGTATCTGTTTCTAACACACACACACACACACACACACCCACCCACACACACACGCACACACACACACACACACACACACACACACACACACACACACACGCACGCACACACACACGCACACAAACACACACACACACACACACACACACACACACACACACACACACACACACACACACACACACACACACACACACACACACACACACACACACACACACACACACACACACGCACGCACACACACACGCACACAAACACACACACACACACACACACACACACACACACACACACTGAGTGGATGAGATGAGCTCCCAGTCTGCAACAAATAAATCCAGTTCTGCTCTGCCCTTGGAGCCGTGGATCAGGAAGTGACTGAAGAGCTTCTGTCCCAGTGTAACGCTGTAACACTTGGTCTTGTCCCTAGTCACTGCCTGGATCAGAGAAGCTGCGCTGCCATCATCCCAGAGCTGGCAGCAGTAAGGCCAGGCTTAGAATGACAAATTGGTTGGGGGAGCTGATGATAGCAGGCCAAGAAAGATACTTTGAAGAGGAAACGGTCGGACTGGTTTGTGACAAGCATGCAAATGATATAGTCAAGTGTATACATATCTGAAGGCCTTGCGATGTGGAATGAGCCTATCCCAAAGAAGAAGTGACACAAGCCATTCTCGTCAAGCCTAAACACACTGAGGCGTTTAGCTCAGAAGTATCTTGAATAAACAGAAGAATTAGAGCTTCTCCGTCTTGTCTCTTGTTGCCTGACCCGAATCTGCACAAAATAGAACTCAAATACTTATTCTTCCATTTGCTCTGCATTAATTAAATTCAGATAGTCAGTGTGATGCCTATAATCTTAGGTCTATGTATGGATAGCTGTGTGACATTGTGTCAATGTGTTGGTCAATAATTGCATGTGTCCCAAAATAAGATCTGCAATTATGACTGATGCTACTTCTATGAGTTCTATTGGCAGTTTCCATATTCTTTATATGAAGTTATTATCATTTATTTAAAAAATCCAAACGCCTTTAAACAGACATTACGTTTTTCTAATTATGTTTCTATTGTAACCTATTGGTGATGTACAGTGCATTCGGAATTTTTTTTCCACATTTTGTTAAAGTTACAGCCTTTTTCTAAAATGGATCAAATTAATTATCTTCCTCGTCAATCTACCCACAATACCCCATAACGACAAAGGGAAAACAGGTTTATAGAATGTTTTGCAAATATATTAAATTATTTACATAAGTATTCAGACCCTTTGCTTTGAGACTTGAAATTGAGCTCAGGTGCATCCTGTTTCCATTGATCATCCTTGAGATATTTCTACAACTTGAATGTCCACCTGTGGTAAATGCAATTGATTAGACATGATTTGGAAAGGCACACACCTGTCTATTTAGTTGACAGTGCATGTCAGAGCAAAAACCAAGCCATGGGGTCGAAGGAAATGTCCGTAGAGCTCCGAGACACGATTGTGTCGAGGCACAGATCTGGCGAATGTCTGCATCATTGCATGTCTCCAAGAACACAGTGATTTCCATCATTCTTAAAATGGAAGAATCTTGGAACCACCAAGACTCTTCCTAGAGCTTGCCACCTGTACAAACTGAGCAATCAGAGGAGAAGGGGCCTTTTTCAGGGAGGTGACCAAGAACCCAGAGATCAAGAGTTCAGAAGTCCTCTGTGGAGATGGGAGAACCTTACATTTATTTCATTTCATTTAAGTCATTTAGCAGACGCTCTTATCCAGAGCGACTTACAAATTGGTGAATTCACCTTCTGACATCCAGTGGAACAGCCACTTTACAATAGTGCATCTAAATCATTAAGGGGGGTGGTGAGAAGGATTACTTTATCCTATCCTAGGTATTCCTTGAAGAGGTGGGGTTTCAGGTGTCTCCGGAAGGTGGTGATTGACTCCGCTGTCCTGGCGTCGTGAGGGAGTTTGTTCCACCATTGGGGGGCCAGAGCAGCGAACAGTTTTGACTGGGCTGAGCGGGAACTGTACTTCCTCAATGGTAGGGAGGCGAGCAGGCCAGAGGTGGATGAACGCAGTGCCCTTGCTTGGGTGTAGGGCCTGATCAGAGCCTGGAGGAAGGACAGAAGGACAACCATCTCAGTAGCACTCCACCAATCAGGCCTTTATTGTAGAGTGGCCAGACAGAAGCCACTCCTCAGTAAAAGACACAGGACAGCCCGCTTGGAATTTGCCAAAATGCACCTAAAGGACTCTCAGACCTCGAGAAGCAAGATTCTCTGGTCTGATGAAGCAAACATTGAACTCTTTGACTTGAATGCCAAGTGTCACATCTGGAGAAAACCTGGCACCATCCCTACGGTGAAGTATGGTGGTGGCAGCATCATTTTTGGGGATGTTTTTCAGCAGCAGGGACTGGGAGACTAGTTAGGATCGAGGGAAAGATGAACAGAGCAAAGTACAGAGAGAATCTTGATGAAAACCTTCTACAGAGATCTCAGAACCTCAGACCTAGGCAATAGTTCACCTACCAACAGGACGACAATTGTAAGTACTGTCGTGGAAAATTCCTCTATTTACCAAATCATGAGAGCAAACCACACACAAGTCAGAGTTAGTTATCAAAGTCCATCTTTAATTATATGAGCTCTATCACAACCCTGTGACTCTCAGATCAATTCAGTGTCTATCAATGAATTCTCTGAGAGTCCCTTGCACATTGCAACTGAGATCCTTTAATAGCAAAAAACACACATAGCCAGACAGCATAGACATAATAAATCGTTCAGCTTTGTCTCCTAAACTATGTTATTTTCTCAAACTCAGAACCATAAACCAATCCTCCATATCAACAGGCATAAATCAAATCCATCCTATCTTGCCAAGATCACAGAGACACACTGACTGGCACACAGACATTGTGGAGCCAAGAGATACACGCTTGACCTCTCCCCTCTCTCCGGCCCAAACAACTTAGTCTTGACATAGAACAGATACTGCAACCCCGCCACAGTATTATAAAAAAATAACATTCTGATGAGAAGTAACTTACCAACATATGATGAATATAAACCATCTTACCTATGTTACCAACTAATTCTGATTATTCCCCAACAGTACATAGCCAAGACAATGGCACAAGTCTCTGAATGTCTTTGAGTGAACCAGTCAAGGCTTGGACTTGAACCCGATCTAACTGGAGAGACCTGAAAATAGATGTGCTGCGATGCTCCCCATTGAGAAGCTCTGCAGAGATGAATGGGAGAAACTCCCCAAATACAGGTGTGCCAAGCTTGTAGCGTCATACCCAAGAAGACTCAACGCTGTAATCGCTGTCAAAAGTTCTTCTACAAAGTACTGAGTAAAGGCTCTGAATAATATTTAAATGTGATATTTCATTTTTTTTATTGATCATTATGGGGTACTGAGTGTAGATTGATTAGGAAAAACATAAAAAGAGAAATTATTTTAGAATAAGGCTGTAACGTGACAAAATGTGGAAAAAGTCAAGGGGTCTGAATACTTTCCGAATGCACTGTATAAGTAAATGGTGAAGCGTGATTAATCACTCCAGAGTTTCCTCTCCAGCGTCCAAAGGCGGTGATCTTTACATCACTCCAGCCGACGCTTGGCATTTCGCATGGTGATCTTAGGCTTGTGTGTGGCTGCTCGGCCATGGAAACCCATTTCATGAAGCTCCTAATGAACAGTTCGTATACTGATGTAACCAATGTGAAATAACTAGCTTAGCGTTTGAATCGGTGACGTCACTCGCTCTGAGACCTTGAAGTAGTTGTTCCCCTTGCTCTGCAAGGGACGCGGCTTTTTTGGAGCGATTAGTAATGATGCTTCGAGGGTGGCTGTTGTCGATGTGGATCGAGCCCAGGTAGGGACGAGGAGAGGGACGGAAGCTAAACTGTTACACTGACGTTGCTTCCAGAGACAGTTTGGAACTCTGCAGTGAGTGTTGCAATCGAGGACAGACTAATTTAACGCGCTACACGCTTCAGCACTTGGCGGTACCGTTCTGTGAGCTTGTGCGGCCTACCACTTCAGAGCTTAGCCATTGTTGCTCCTAGACGTTTCCACTTCAAAATAACATCACTTACAGTTGACCAGCATAGAAATTTGACGAAATAACTTGTTGGAAAGGTGGCATCCTATGACGGTGCCACGTTGAAAGTCACTGAGCTCTTCAGTAAGGCCGTTCTATTGACTATGTTTGTCTATGGAGATTCCATGGCTGTGTGCTCAATTTTTATACACCTATCAGCAACAGGTTTGGCTGAAATATCCAAATCCAATCATTTGAAGAGGTGTTCACATACTTTTGAATATATTTGAAAATATATATAGTATATATAAGCCCATATACTTACCTGTCATAATGGTTTAACTTAGTTGAATATGCAGTAAGTTATGTTACTTGACTATGCAGTAAGTTATGTATCTGTTTGT
Organism: Oncorhynchus masou masou; assembly: GCF_036934945.1. Lineage (NCBI taxonomy): Eukaryota > Metazoa > Chordata > Actinopteri > Salmoniformes > Salmonidae > Oncorhynchus > Oncorhynchus masou. Next base: position 88,173,306 of record NC_088243.1, read on the forward strand.
TACATGCAATGTGCTTTGTGGACTTCACTGGACAGAAGTTGCTCTCCGGTTTTGTGATGAAGCAAAGGTGTGGATGAGTTTATTCTAGTGGCTCAGCCTTTAAGTCTATATATCACAGTCGCATATGAACCAAAAGGTTATAGAGACAACAACTTTAATTATCACAACACGTAGGTTGTAATATGTTTTTTTCTGGTTTGGCTTTCCTTGTGATTTAGCCACACACCCCTACTGTTAATATGTAAGGTAATGGTAAATAATGTTTCTCTGGTTCTTCTAACAGCGAGGCATCTGTTCTGGTTTGTGCATGTATTAGCAACTTGACAGTTTGTCTGTTTGTTTGGTGCTGCCAAGCACGTTCACTAGCTTATGTTGCTCTGATGACACGTAAGTATCCAGTTCACTTCAGCAGTTTACACAGATGACTTCGCCATATGAAAAATCTTCCATAGAAAAATATACCTAGCGACCTCCTTTTAATTTCTCATCCAACTGGTGTTAGCTAGCTAGCTAAATCTGCTAGCCTTCTGCTAGCTAGCTGCTACTGTTTCACAGCAACTATATTTTGCACCCGGTTTAAGAACTCTGAGATTCAGCTGAAAAGATGTTAGTTAGCATTGTCAGAAATTATACAAAAAGGTAGCACATTGTTGGTTTGTGCACGTGAGAGAGGTCAATTTTGAATGTTATCAAACCTGCTGCGCCTACAACACATATCCAAATGGATCTAAGTCAACTGGTCACCGTATGGACCCTGTAGCCACGTTTTAGTCTGACGACTAGAATTTGAGCTATGTTTGGGCAAAAAGTTTTTCTGAACCCCCCCTAATGCTAACAACTACTGTCAAAAGAATCTGGAAGATTGGTTCTTGGTAACGGACAGACGGATTATGACGACAGGCGGGGAGGGTGTTGTGTACCGCCAATCATGATGATTTGTGAATTTTCATCCACATTGGTGTCATATTGGCTTACATACGATGGTAGGGAGATTGAATTTAACATTGAGCTTCAACCAATGCATATGAAAGTCGAGCCAACCGACTAGAACAAAACCGATGGTCAAACGCAGTGAGTGGTTGGTCTATTACTAACAAAACAGCGTCGTTTACACTGTAAGTTCATTATTTTCCCATGGCACCTTAGTCAAAGGACTAAGGACTAGCATCTTCTGATTGCCTTTGGACTGTTTCTCATGGACATTGGCCCTCCTCCAAGCCAAAACAATTATGTCAATGCATTGGCTACACTACAGAACTGCTGTAAGCATGGCGTGCCATGTCAAAGTGCAGGCAGGACATCAGACCAATAGTTTGTTTCCTTTCCTTTGAGTAGTTCATATAGTCATGATATATATTTCTGATCAGTTATTACATCATAGGATGTGCGTGATAATGCGTGATACACTGTTTAAGAAGTTATAAAGGCATTACGAAGAGGCTATTCAAAATGTTTACAACCACTTTTTTTTCTCGTCTCTAATTATAATTGCTTTGCAGTTGGGCTCATTATGGCAAAGTGTTTGTATTTGTGCTTTCCTTAAGGAGATATACTGTAGTGTTACCTTCATTTTATACACTAAATACTAAACACACATGGAAACTAGTAAAAACCCACAGAGCTTGGAGGGAAGTTCATTAGTGCTTCGTGCCCTGTCAGACTGTCTGTGAGTCTGTGTTGTTTCACTGTTTGACTGACAGAGTCTATCTAAAAACATGGCAGATAGATACTCCAACTGTCTTGTAGGTTTTTTTTTCTTCCCATTAAAATGATATTCAATTAGGCTTTGATGGCTTCTTGCCTGAAACCACGCCTTTATAATGATTTCAGGTAGAACATTCAAGTTGAAATATGTTCTTGCCTTGGAGCCCCATCAAAATAATTGTTTTGATATGTCGTGGTTTTTGTGGTTTTGTTGGCACAGACAATAATTGGAAATGATCCTAGCTCGGGAAAATATTTTTGGGGGGAGTTATGTTGACTGAAACGAGCTACAGTCCCTTGGCATGATATGATGGAATTTGAGTCCAACATCAGGCTAGGTAGAAAGTCCGTCAGTGGTTTGGGGGAGTGGGAGAGAAAGTGTTTCTGTGTACTGTGTTGTCACTTTGATTGCGTGTCCAAAATAGTAGCTGGATAATAATACAGGGATTGAAACCTCACCAAATAGCCCAGGGCTAATGATCAGGTGGGGAGGAGAGGAGGGGTTGGAGGAGGCTGTTAGTGGAGCACAGCTATAGCCTCTCCATTTCTGTGGAAAACCTTCTATTATAGTTCACTGAATGCTTCTCCACACATCTGGGACATTTTTATCCTGCCGTATTCTAACACTGCATCTATTATTTTCTATTCATATACCTTTCATAATTTTTAATTTTTTACTGGGCAAGTCAGTTAAAGAACAAATTCTTATTTTCAATGACTGCCTAGGAAAAGTGATAACATCTGGAAAATATGTGTACGCAACCAATACGATTTGTTTTGTTTTGAACTAGGTAGAGGAGACTACAAGCACATCATTTAGTACTGATAAATCCTATATCATTTAGTACTGATGAATCCTATATAATGTAGTACTGATAAATCCTTTATCATTTAGTACTGATAAATCCTGTATCATTTAGAACTGATAAATCCTATGTCATTTAGTACTGATGAATCCTATATAATTTAGTACTGATAAATCCTGTATAATTTAGTACTGATAAATCCTATGTCATTTAGCACTGATGAATCCTATATAATTTAGTACTGATAAATCCTATATAATGTAGTACTGATAAATCCTGTATCATTTAGTACGGATACATCCTGTATCATTTAGTACTGATAAATCCTGTATCATTTAGTACTGATAAATCCTATGTCATTTAGTACTGATGAATCCTGTATCATTTAGTACTGATAAATCCTGTATCATTTAGTACTGATAAATCCTATTTCATTTAGTACTGATAAATCCTATATCATTTAGTACTGATAAATACTATAGGAAAACATTATAACTCCAAAAGCATTTACTCCTGTGTGGCGCAGCGGTCTAAGGCACTGCATCTCAGTGCTAGAGGCATCACTACAGACCCTGGTTCGATCCCGGGCTGTATCACAACCCGACCATGATCTGGAGTCCCATAAGGTGGCTCACAATTGGCTCAGCGTCATCCGGGTTAGTAGGTGAGGGTTTGACCGGGATAGGCCGTCATTGTAAAAAAAAAAAAAAAACATTAAATAAAGGTTAAATAAAAAATAATCTAAATATTAATTATAAAAATACTGGACAGTCAGACAGGTGTAAAGCTAAGGCACACACAACACTCATACAACAGTATAGATCATATAATACTGGATCAAATTTGAGTATATCTGGTATTTCAGGAATCCATTGCTGGTGAATCCCTTCATCGTAACAAAACAATATTCCAGAATGACTTGTTTTTTTGTGCTTGTTCCATTCTTCATATTCACTACCTGTCAGCGACTCATGTCATGGTGTACAGTTCAACCAGCAGTGGAATCCACAGACAGTATTTCTTTTCTTCCTGCTTCAGATCAAAAACATTGAACTCACATGATCAAAGCCATTTGATAATCCTGGAACTACAGCGTTTGCTTTAATCCCAGTGAGAGAAAAATGTTTTCGTTTTTTTTTTTAAACAACGTACCGCGGTAAACACAAAAATGTCAGAAAAAAAAGTAAATGGAATTGCAGTTGACTGAATGCAGCAACAGTCAGGCACTTTGTAGAGATAGCCAGGAAGTTAGCTGACAGTATAAAGCATCTCTGTGTATGTGCAGAGAATGCCAGTGGTGCCCAATGGCCCCCACTCACCCGACATACCAATGTGCCCCACCCCCCAAAAAAGCCCCTGTCTGCTTGACACTGGGAGTGAATGGTGCTCTTGTTTTCAGGTTTGTAGGGAGTCTTGCCTTGAATGTGAACAGCATGGGTTGTATCCTGCATGGGCTATGATGGCCTAGGGAATGAAAGCTAATGTAGTTCCCTAGGGTAGCTATTTTGCAAGCTAGCACAGAAAGGAGTGTGAGTGTTAGCTCTTCTTCACTGATATATTTTCTATTGCCGTCTATTAACCCCCTAGAGTAGATGTCTAAACTGAACAAAAATATAAAAACGCAACTTGTAAAGTGTTTCATGAGCTGAAATAAGATGATAAACATTAACACAGGCACAAAGGCTTATTTCACTTAGATGTTGTGCACATTTGTTTACATCCCTGTTAGTGAGCATTTCACCTTTGCTAAAATAATCCATTCAGCTGACAGGTGTGGCACATCAAGGACCTGATTAAACAGCATGATCATTACACAGGTGCACCTTGTAATGGGGACAATAAAAGGCCACTCTAAAATGTGCCGATTTGTCAAACAACACTAAGCCACAGATGTCAAAAAAATGTTGAGGAAGTGTGTAATTGGCATGCTGACTGCAGCAATGTCCAGCAGAGCTGTTGCAAGATCATTTAATGCTAATATCTCTACCATATGCATACTCCAACTTCGTTTTAGAGAATTTGGCAGTACGTCCAACTGGCCTCACAACCACAGACCACGTGTAACCATGACAACCCAGGACCTCAACATCCCGCTTCTTCACCTGCAGGATATTCTGAGAGCAACCCAGACAGCTGATGGAACTGTGGGTTTGCGTAACCTAAGAATCTTTGCACAAACTGTCAGAAACGGTCTCGGGGAAGCTCATCTATGTGATCGTCGTCCTCCCCAGGGTCTTGACCTGACTGCAGTTCGGCGTCATAACCGACTCAGTGGGAAAATGCTCACCTTCGATGGCCACTAACACGCTGGAGAAGTGTGATCTTCACAGATGAATCCCAGTTTCAACTGTACCGGGGAGATGGCAGAAAGAGTGTATGGTGTCGTGTGGGCGAGCGGTTTGCTGATGTCAACGTTGTCTCCTCTACTGTAGTCTCCTCTACTGTAGTCTCCTCTACTGTAGTCTCCTCTGCTGTAGTCTCCTCTACTGTAGTCTCCCCTACTGTAGTCTCCCCTGCTGTAGTCTCCTCTACTGTAGTCTCCTCTACTGTAGCCTCCTCTGCTGTAGTCTCCTCTACTGTAGTCTCCTCTACTGTAGTCTCCCCTACTGTAGTCTCCTCTACTGTAATCTCGTCTCCTGTAATCTTCTGGTCTCCCCTGCTGTAGTCTCCTCTGCTGTAGTCTCCTCTGCTGTAGGGGCCTATACTGTAGTCTCCCCTGCTGTAGGGGCCTATAATGTAGCCTCCCCTGCTGTAGTCTCCTCTGCTGTAGTCTCCCCTGCTGTAGTCTCCTCTGCTGTAGTCTCCTCTGCTGTAGGGGCCTATACTGTAGTCTCCCCTGCTGTAGGGGCCTATACTGTAGTCTCCCCTACTGTAGTCTCCCCTGCTGTAGTCTCCTCTGCTGTAGTCTCCTCTGCTGTAGGGGCCTATACTGTAGTCTCCCCTGCTGTAGTCTCCCCTGCTGTAGTCTCCCCTGCTGTAGTCTCCCCTGCTGTAGTCTCCCCTGCTGTATTCACCTCTACTGTATTATCCCCTGCTGTAGTCTCCCCTGCTATATTAACCTCTACTGTAGTCTCCCCTGCTTTAGTCTCCCCTGTTGTAGTCTCCCCTGCTGTAGTATCCTCTGCTGTAGTCTCCCCTGCTGTAGTCTCCCCTGCTGTAGTCTCCCCTGCTGTAGTCTCCTCTGCTGTAGTCTCGTCTCCTGTAATCTTCTGGTCTCCCCTGCTGTAGTCTCCCCTGCTGTAGTCTCCCCTGCTGTAGGGGCCTATACTGTAGTCTCTTGAAAGGCACGATACATGTATTTATTAGACAGAAAACCTCTGTCGAAGGCGTACATCAAATCGGAGTAGCGTAACGGACAACTCAAAACACATAGGAAGAACTGGGACATACAAATACATTTCTAGAAACATACTGTCAATATTTGACTTCAAAACAAAGTGATTGGGCTCTTTGATCTGGATAGCTGACATATACAATACACACAGCAGATATTTCCTGGCGCTGTAATGAGTGAGCTAATATATTTTAACAGGATTAATAGCGTTCAAATCACATTTCATTCTCTTAGCAGAACAAAACAATGGTGTTCATAGAAGGTATGTTCATTTATTATTACAGCTGCAGAGAAACGTAATCTTACATCCCAAATGGCACCCTATTTCATACAGAGTGCACTGCTTTTGAACAGGGCCATATTGGGCACTGGTCATAAGGTGGTGCATAACATAGGGAATTGGGTCTCATTTGGGATGCACCCTAAATGTAATGCGTCCTTATCTCATCCATGAATATTTCATCAATAAACTAGACGCAATGCAGCTATCTGTGAATCTGTCTCTGAGTGTTAATATGAAATCTGTGTTATGTGTTTTCATTATCTGAAATCTGAATACAATGGTTATGAGATTGATTTCAACGTAAATGTAATACCGTATAATTAAGGTTCTGACTGTCTAATCTACAAATCACCCTCTGGTCTAGTGCACTGGTAGATCTGATAGGGACACATCACATTATCGACAAGCACAGCAAAGGTCCTTGGATTACACCAACCACATAATGATGTATTGTTCTAGTCCAGAGCCAAGATCAATCAATCAATCAATCCTATTTTAAATTGTCACATGCTTCATAAACTAACAAATGTAGACGAACAGTAAAATACGTACTTATGGGCTCTTCTCAACAATGCTGAAAGGGGATTTTTCTTTTTTTGTGCGAGAAAAGTATAAATGATCTGAAACTCGTGTTCGAAGGACTTGTGGTGAGACTTGGAATTGGTCACTAAACTACTCTGAAGTCCTGCCTTTACTAAAGACAACAGTATATTGCACATCAAGGATCGCTTTAAATACCACTGTCATTTATTTAATGCTTCCAAACCCACTATGAAAAGCTGAGACTCTCATGAACGTGCACGTCTAGTCTGTTTTGCTCTATGACGTTCACAAGCCACACGAGTGGTTAGACGATAAATGGATCTTCTACATAGAAGATACTAGGAAATACCAGGACATAGTGTCCATAATACTGTAATGGGTTGTTCTACATAGAAGATACTAGGAAATCTCAGGACATAGTGTCTATAACACTGTAATGGGTTGTTCTACATAGAAGATACTAGGAAATCCCAGGACATAGTGTCTATAATACTCTAATGAGCTCACTGTAATAAGCTCACATACATAGTTGCTGTCAAAAACTCCAAACTCCACACAGTTGTTGCTGTTTGATATTCATTTCCCACTGAGCAAACAGCATTCTTATTAAAACGTTTTTGTCATGTTTTTGCTTGGTGGACCTTATACATTTGTCAATAAAACTCATGAATGCAAGTGTTTATGTCAAGTTGTTTGGTATACTACTTGTAACCCTGGTTGTCCTGGACATAACACAGTAAAACACTTCAATGTGTGGCTAAATATGAGGGCAGTTCAAGCAGATGAATGAAAGCAGTGAACCCCTAGGTTTTTTCACTGTGGGAATCCCTGGGACCATGATTAATTGGGAATTCACACTGCGCAAAAACTAACTGGGTCTGCTTTGGAGACGGGCTCAGCAGAGGCGACAGGCCTCGGTGTCTCCATGCACCTGTGGCAAAGCTGACATATCAAAGAGCTCCCCTTTGTCAGCCAGTAGTAAGTCTGTTTCTTACCTGATGGCAGAGAGATTAGAGCACTTTGCAGCCTATCGCTTCAAGCACCGTGTGGAATTTTGTTTGATGCCGCTAAGGAAACGCAGGGGGTTAAGTTCTCAGGGACAGGGTAGCGTCTCACGCAGAGAGTTCCTTAGACTGTCGCTATTTTCATGACATCCTGAGCCTTCTAAAGTGAAAATGTCAATTATGTGTCACAAACAGACTTACCTGGACAGAGATGTTATGTTGTGTCGAGACTCAGTTTGTATGGAGAAGTATCAAGCGCCAAAACAAATAACCATCTAGCAATTATTTTTTTATATTTTATTTTACCCACTTTTTCTCCCCAATTTCGTGGTATCCAATTATTTTAGTAGCTACCAGCTTGTCTCATCGCTACAACTCCCGTACGGGCTTGGGAGAGACGAAGGTTGAAAGTCATGCGTCCTCTGATACACAACCCAACCAAGCCGCACTGCATCTTAAAACACAACGCCATCCAACCCGGAAGCCAGCCGCACCAATGTGTCAGAGGAAACACCATGCACCTGGCTACCTTGGTTAGCGAGCACTGCGCCCGTTCGCTGGTGCACGATGAGACAAGGATATCCCTACCGGCCAAACCCTCCTTAACCCAGACGACGCTAGGCCAGTTGTGCATCACCCCACGGACCTCCCGGTCGCAGCCGGTTACAACAGAGCCTGGGCGTGAACCCAGAGCCTCTGGTGGCACAGCTGGCGCTGCAGCGCCATTAACCACTGCGCCACCCGGGAGGCAACATCGAGCTATTTTTAAGACTTGTTTAGTATTCCATTTAATGTTGGAGAAGAAAATGGCTCTCAAACTGCATTCAGATTCTGACAAGTAGAAGCCATTTAATTAGATTCTTATTTTAACACATTACATTCTCACCTTACCGTAATATCACTCTCTCAAACTCAGAAAGTGCATACTATTATTGTTCTGTTCACAATCTGCATGGAACAGGAAGACACATCCGCAGATTGCGAACAGAACAAAAGTAGTATCTGCTATAAAGGCGTTAGACACCGATGACGTGCACTGTCTGAGTTTAAATTCTTTTGTAGAAAGAGCAGACAGGGTCATTGAAAGGGGTTGCTGACATCAACCTACCTACACAGAGTACTGTGGTTTAATCTTGCAAAGGGACAGGCGATTCTCTTGGCCTTACATGGTGTGATGTACTGTAAGCTCTTCTCAGGTTACAGTAGCGCATCACATTGTGTGTATATATACACTGTATATGCTGTGTATCATATACATACCGTATAATATATCATATTGTATGTATACTTTATATACTGTTTATCATATACATACTGTATAATATATCAATTTGTTTATATACTATATATACTGTTTATCATATCATATACATACGGTATAATATATAATATTGTATATATATTGAATGATATATCATATTGTATATATACAGTATAATATATCATATTGTATATATACAGTATAATATATCATATATTATATATAGTATGACATATCATATTGTATATATACTGTATATCATATTGCATACATACTGTCTAATATCTCGAATTGTATATATACTGTATATCATGTTTAATACGTATGGTATAATATATCATATTGTATATATAGTGTATAATATATTATATTGTATTTATGCTATATAATATATCATATTGTATATATACTGTATATAATTTTGTATACTGTACAATATTTCATATAGCATATATACTGCATATCATATTGTATACATATTGTATAATATATCATATTGTATATATATATATTGTCAAATATATCATATTGTATTTATACTGCATTATATGTTATATTGTATATATATATATATATATATATATATATATATATATATAATATATCATATTGTACATATACTGTATATACTGTATATCACATTGTATATATATATCATATTGTACATATACTGTATATCACAATGTGTATATATATATATATATATATATATAGTATACATTTACTATACATGTAATATTGTATATATACTGTATATTTTATTGTGTATACATACTGTATAATATATCATATTGCATATATACTGTATAATATATCATATTGTATAAATAGTATATTCTATATCATATTGCATTTATATCTCTATAATTTAAAATATTGTATATATACTGTAAAACATTTCATATTGTATATATACTGTATAACATTTCACATTGTATATATACTGTATAATATATCATATGGAAATATACTGTATAATATATCATTGATACATACTGTATATTACATCATATTGTGTATATACTGTATAATATATCATACTGTGTATGCATACCCTATAATATATCATATTGCATACATTCTGTGTAATATATCATATTGTATACGTACTATATTCTATATCATATTGTATTTATATCCCTATAATATATAATATTGTATATATACTGTAAAATATATGACATTGTATATACTGTATATATGCTGTATAAAATATCATATTGTGTATGTACTGTATGTAGATCATGTTCTATATCATTTTGAATTTATAAATGTTTTTATATTGTATATATGCTGTATATTTAGATTGTATATGTACTGCATAATATATAATATTTTATACATACTCTATAATATATCATATTGTATATATACTGTATAATATATCATATTGTATATATACTGAATAATATATCATATTGTATATATACTGTATAATATATCACATTACATACATACTGTATAATATATCATATTGTATATATACTCTATAATATAACAG
>NC_088243.1:88188741-88223741 GCF_036934945.1 Oncorhynchus masou masou
TGTTAGGCTCTATATTCCCTGTTGTGAGTGGTTCTGTCGTTGTTAGGCTCTATATTCCCTGTTGTGAGTGGTTCTGTCGTTGTTAGGCTCTATATTCCCTGTTGAGAGTGGTTCCGTCGTTGTTAGGCTCTATATTCAATGTTGAGAGTGGTTCCGTCGTTGTTAGGCTCTATATTCCCTGTTGTGAGTGGTTCCGTCGTTGTTAGGCTCTATATTCCCTGTTGAGAGTGGTTCCGTCGTTGTTAGGCTCTATATTCCCTGTTGAGAGTGGTTCCGTCGTTGTTAGGCTCTATATTCCCTGTTGTGAGTGGTTCTGTCGTTGTTAGGCTCTATATTCCCTGTTGTGAGTGGTTCCGTCGTTGTTAGGCTCTATATTCCCTGTTGTGAGTGGTTCCGTCGTTGTTAGGCTCTATATTCCCTGTTGTGAGTGCAAAGGCATAGGTTTCCCTTGAACAATGGGGGCACAAAAACATTTACTTCCTAGTGACTCTGAGGGAGGGGAAGGCACTGACATTGCAAAGATCCAATCAATCCCAATGTCCTTTGTGAATGTGTGCTACTGTGTGTCTGCATCCCCAATATACATCATATTCTCTATTCAGTGCACTACTTTCGAGCAGGGCCCATATTTAGTGCACTAAATAGGTACTAGGGTTTCCATTTGGGACAGAGACTGAATGTGTGTATATGCAATTACACCCCACCATATCCTTCTGACAGTTTTGTTCCATTTGTTCCTCGGGTCGTTTCAAGATGCATTTATAAAAAAAAAAAAAATTGTTGTTGCAATTGTGCGTCTTGCATAATCACAAACAGCAGGACCATCTGTTGCCGACATACCTTAGCAGGTTATTTTAATGCTGTTTTCTTGTATCTGAATAACGCATCACCGTATTAACAAAATGATAATCCTCTGAATGTAAGGTCTGTGTTGTCAGTAGTAGGTCTGTGTGCTATGTGGAATCCTCTGACTGTAAGCTCTGTGTTGTCAGTAGTAGGTCTGTGTGCTATGTGGAATCCTCTGACTGTAAGCTCTGTGTTGTCAGTAGTAGGTCTGTGTGCTATGTGGAATCCTCTGACTGTAAGCTCTGTGTTGTCAGTAGTAGGTCTGTGTGCTATGTGGAATCCTCTGACTGCTAAAGGAGGTTTGTAATCTTTCCACAAAGGATAATAAAGGGAATAGAAAACATCATAACAAAATAACAACACATTATTATACCCTGAGAATATATATTTTTTTAAAGTAAGATTATATTCTCAAGATAAAGATTTACAGTACGACCATAGGCTACAGTGCAGTTTTATTCTCGGATTATGAAAAGGCTAAAACCATGCCTGGTGCTGTAGTAGGGTCACTTACGCACTGTATGGTCGAGAGAATAACGGGGAGAAAATAAGTAGCATCTACTGTTTGTCCCAAATGGCATCCTATTCCCTATATAGGCCTATGGGCCCTGGTCAAAAGTAGTGCACTACATAGGGAATAGGGTGCCATTTTGGGACACAGACCCTACTATCACAAATAGTGTTGTGTTGGAAATGGCCCTCCACAGTAAGCATGCTTCTGATAATGTGTTTTTCTATCTTGTAGAATCAGGGCCAGACACCAGAGAAGTCCTTCAGCTCAGTTGCATCTACTTGTCCCCATAAGGTAAGCTCTTCCTAGACCTATACAGGAAACAGTATATTACTCTATATAAACCTATACAGGATACAGTATATTACTCTATATAAACCTATACAGGATACAGTATATTACTCTATATAAACCTATACAGGATAAAGTATATTACTCTATATATACATAGTATACGGGATGCAGTATATTACTCTATATAAACCTATACAGGATACAGTATATTACTCTATATATACATAGTATACGGGATGCAGTATATTACTCTATATTAACCTATACAGGATAAAGTATATTACTCTATATTAACCTATACAGGATACAGTATATTACTCTATATATACATAGTATACGGGATGCAGTATATTACTCTATATAAACCTATACAGGATACAGTATATTACTCTATATATACATAGTCTACAGTATACAGTATATTACTCTATATATACATAGTCTACATGATACAGTATATTACTCTATGTATACATAGTCTACATGATACAGTATATTACTCTATATATACATAGTATATAGGATACAGTATATTACTCTATATTAACCTATACAGTATACAGTATATTACTCTATATATACATAGTCTACAGGATACAGTATATTACTCTATATATACATAGTCTACATGATACAGTATATTACTCTATATTAACCTATACATGATACAGTATATTACTCTATATATACATAGTATATAGGATACAGTATATTACTCTATATTAACCTATACAGTATACAGTATATTACTCTATATATACATAGTATACAGGATACAGTATATTACTCTATATTAACCTATACAGGACACAGTATATTACTCTATATATACATAGTCTACATGATACAGTATATTACTCTATATATACATAGTATATAGGATACAGTATATTACTCTATATATACATAGTATACAGCATACAGTATATTACTCTATATTAACCTATACAGGATACAGTATATTACTCTATATATACATAGTCTACAAGATACAGTATATTACTCTATATATACATAGTCTACAGGATACAGTATATTACTCTATATATACATAGTCTACAGGATACAGTATATTACTCTATATTAACCTGTACAGTATACGGTATATTACTCTATATGTACATAGTATACAGGATACGATATATTACTCTATATTAACCTATACAGGATACAGTATATTACTCTATATATACATAGTATACAGGATACAGTATATTACTCTATATATACATAGTATACAGGATACAGTATATTACTCTATATATACATAGTCTACAGGATACAGTATATTACTCTATATTAACCTGTACAGTATACGGTATATTACTCTATATATACATAGTATACAGGATACAGTATATTACTCTATATTAACCTATACAGGATACAGTATATTACTCTATATATACATAGTATACAGGATACGATATATTACTCTATATTAACCTATACAGGATACAGTATATTACTCTATATATACATAGTATACAGGATACAGTATATTACTCTATATATACATAGTATACAGGATACAGTATAGTACTCTATATTAACCTATACAGGATACAGTATATTACTCTATATATACATAGTCTACATGATACAGTATATTACTCTATATATACATAGTATATAGGATACAGTATATTACTCTATATATACATAGTATACAGCATACAGTATATTACTCTATATTAACCTATACAGGATACAGTATATTACTCTATATATATATAGTATACATGATACTGTATATTACTCTATATAAACCTATACAGGATACAGTATATTACTCTATATATACATAGTATATAGGATACAGTATATTACTCTATATATACATAGTATATAGGATACAGTATATTACTCTATATATACATAGTATACATGATACAGTATATTACTCTATATTAACCTATACAGGATACAGTATATTACACTATATTAACCTGTACAGTATACGGTATATTACTCTATATATACATAGTATACGGGATGCAGTATATTACTCTATATTAACCTATACAGGATACAGTATATTACTCTATATTAACCTATACAGGATACAGTATATTACTCTAAATATACATAGTATACGGGATGCAGTATATTACTCTATATAAACCTATACAGGATACAGTATATTACTCTATATATACATAGTATACATGATACAGTATATTACTCTATATTAACCTATACAGGATACAGTATATTACTCTATATATGCATAGTATACATGATACAGTATATTACTCTATATTAACCTATACAGGATACAGTATATTACACTATCTTAACCTATACAGGATACAGTATATTACACTATCTTAACCTAAACAGTATATAGTATATTTTGTATACATATTTCTACATGTATATAGTGAAGCTGGATTTCTGTTGTTCACAGGGATGTTTAACTAATACAATTTAAAATCATATTTTTCCTGTTAAATTGTGTTAATGACATCCACACTCTTTATTTTGTTGCAATTAAGAATTACTCCTCAAACTATACAAATGTAAATTAGAATTAGCATATATTTAAACATGATATGAGAATGTCAAATGTATTCAAATAATTTTCCCACTAGGCTATGCAGAGTAAAAAAAATCCACCATCCTCCAGACTTATTCAAGTAATCATCGCACAGTTAGTGTAAACTAACTTTACACTTGACTCTGCCACTGCTTCTACTTGTGAACGTGATAATGTGCGATGTAGTGAAATCCTCTCACGTCTTCCAGTTCACTTAGGAAAAAAAGTGTCAAAATGCCCGTGTCCTTTTCTGGTTGAATGGCACGGTCAAGAGTAAAAACACAGCACACAACAAACACTCCAGTCAAGAATAAGCCGTGTTAAAAAATAAACTCAGTTGAGAGGGCAGTCTGACTGCCTGTCATCGTGTGGCCAGCTGGAACTACACCTCTTTTCAGCCTAAAAACTACAATCCGGAATTGGATAACAACTACATGTTTGACTCTCCACTTGTTTCGGATTACAGCCGAGGGATACGGGGCTCGGGAAATGTACAACCTCTCGTATTCATAGACAACAACACTCTAGATGCAAGGACTGACAATCCAACGTATAGATTTACCAATACTCTGAAGCTATGCACTCAGCATTTTAATGTTGTAAACAATGGAGAGAAAACACCTAATATTCTGGGTTATGTTAAAGTTACTGACAGTTGCGATACACTCACAAGGCACTTATAATTCATATTCTTCAAGAATCAATGGCAAAGCAAATATAAAAATCTCAAATTGAAATGACCATTGAACAGCTAGGTTCCCCAAATCCCTGTCTGCACCTTTAATGTTCAGACAGCTTTCTAAAGTGACTCTTGTGCCATTGAAAGCTGCCGACTGGATGATATATATCGTCGCGTGTCTGACTGCGTTTGACCGTAAATAATACAACGCGACACTGTCCCCTGTCATTGGGAAATAATGAGCGAGGCAATCAGCTTTGTCCTGAGTCAGTCGACACAAAAACGACGCTGGAATCCCCGCCACGTCCTTCACATGGACCTGAACGGGTACCGCTCATGTTGAGATCACCTCTAATAAGACGAGCTCGGCGATATTGATGTCGTTGGGTCGCATCCCAAACGGCACCCTATTCCCTCTGCAGTGCACTACTCTTGACGACATAGGGACAAGGGTGTCATTTGAGACAGACAATACGTGTAAGTCTGTGGCCACTATATAGGGAATTGGGAGCCATGGGCCTTGGTCAAGTGTAGTGCACTATAAAGGGAATAGGGTGGCATTTCAGATGGAAACAAAGTCATATTGGCACCAGGAATAATCTGCATGCATATACTGCCCTTGAGATTTTAGGAAGCGTTTGCAATGTCCCATGTCACCTCTCTCATCAGCCGTGTCTCCTTAAAACAGCTGACGCAATAGAATGAAGCAAGGAATGCCACTTTGGCTGCTATACCCGTGGGTCACATGTTCACGTCTGGTCCACCCACATTATTCTCCATGATCCGGATTCACGGAGCAGAGAGAACACAGAGCCAGCAGGGTATTACACTGTCACTCAGCTACGTTACACACAGAGCAGAGAGAACACAGAGCCAGCAGGGTATTACACTGTCACTCAGCTACGTTACACACAGAGCAGAGAGAACACAGAGCCAGCAGGGTATTACACTGTCACTCAGCTACGTTACACACGGAGCAGAGAGAACACAGAGCCAGCAGGGTATTACACTGTCACTCAGCTACGTTACACACGGAGCAGAGAGAACACAGAGCCAGCAGGGTATTACACTGTCACTCAGCTACGTTACACACGGAGCAGAGAGAACACAGAGCCAGCAGGGTATTACACTGTCACTCAGCTACGTTACACACAGAGCAGAGAGAACACAGAGCCAGCAGGGTATTACACTGTCACTCAGCTACGTTACACACGGAGCAGAGAGAACACAGAGCCAGCAGGGTATTACACTGTCACTCAGCTACGTTACACACGGAGCAGAGAGAACACAGAGCCAGCAGGGTATTTCACTGTCACTCAGCTACGTTACACACGGAGCAGAGAGAACACAGAGCCAGCAGGGTATTACACTGTCACTCAGCTACGTTACACACGGAGCAGAGAGAACACAGAGCCAGCAGGGTATTACGCTGTCACTCAGCTACATTACACACAGAGCAGAGAGAACACAGAGCCAGCAGGGTATTACACTGTCACTCAGCTACGTTACACACGGAGCAGAGAGAACACAGAGCCAGCAGGGTATTACACTGTCACTCAGCTACGTTACACACAGAGCAGAGAGAACACAGAGCAGAGAGAACACAGAGCTAGCAGGATAATTTACTGTCACTCAGCTACGTTACACACAGAGCAGAGAGAGAACACAGAGCAGAGAGAACACAGAGCAGAGAGAACACAGAGCAGAGAGAACACAGAGCAGAGAGAACACAGAGCAGAGAGAACACAGAGCTAGCAGGATAATATACTGTCACTCAGCTACATTACACACAGAGCACACAGACTATCCTCTGGGGTTTGAACATTGTTCATCCTTTGTATTCCATTGACACACCCATGTGTCAACCCAAGTAACATAACAACAAAATCCCCATCAAAATGTGTCAGTTTAAGCTAGAGATATCATGTGTTTTCCATTGAGTGAGTCTAAATCCACCGTAGACGCCTGTGCCGGCATTCTTCATCTGCCGTGGAAGGAGGCCGAGCTACAGCGCTGCTTGTCAGACCATGAGGCATCCCCCCCAAAAAAATCGGTATTCTCTAAAATATATCTGTAACACCGTCCAAGTCACAGGACTTGTTTCAAGTTGGCAACGCTGATGTGCAAACTTCTGTCTGTATCATCCGAACGGTTTGGCATACATATAATCAATGCCACTCTGGAAAGGGGAGTCTCCCGTGAATACGATGGTGTTCTCCGTTTTGCTCTACGACCCCCACAAGTGTCACCGGGCTTGTCTGAAGGTAACCCATTCAAACGAATGGAAGCGTGGAGGTAGTTTTGTGCCCCTCAAAATAAGGTGTTAAATTTGAGTAAAACACGTTTACTACATTTCCTGAGCATTCTTATATCTCTTAGATATAGGACAGACACTTCAAAATTGTATTTCTTATGATTAATTGTTTTAGTGTATCAATACACCTAGTCACGACAAAGATACAGGTGTCTTTCCTAACTTAGTTGCTAGAGAGGAAGGAAACCACTCAGGGATTTCACCATGAGGCCAATGGCGACTTTAAAGCAGTTACAGAGTTCATGGATGTGTTATTAATTTATGAATGTCTTATTCGATGTGATTATATGGGCTATAGCAAAGGCAAAATTCATTATTTATTTATTTTTTATATATATATATTTTTTTTAGACCTAAAGGAGTCCTAAAATTAAAAATCAAATAGCTACATGACCCTCCCCCCCTTCTGACTATCCTCTAAGGTCTGAACATTGTTAAACTACTAACTATCCTCTAAGGTCTGATTACTGACTATCCTCTGGGGTGTGATCCTTATTAAACTACAATAATATCTCAAATTAAACGCATGGTCCCTCCACCAACACACCCTCTCTTATTCAAACCCATTTCATCTTCTCTATTTGGTGTCTTGCTAAAAAATCTAAAGACTCACAGAGAGAATCAGTGAATAATTGATCAGCGAAACCCCTCCTCAGAGCTTGACAAGGGCGAGGGCTAAAGCTATAATATTTCTTGAAGCAAGCATATTGTATATTGTAAGACATTGCAAACAGCTGAAGAGCATTGCAAACACCTGAAGAGCATTCTGAATAACACCATTTTAAGGATTTTTTTTATCCTTTTGGTCACAAAATATTCAATAATGAAATGAGTCCATATTTTGTACTAAATCTTCAGTAATGAAACGACTCCGTGTTCTGTGTATAGTGTAATGACAGAGGCAGATGGCAGATGGTTGGTGTGATGGAGGGGGACTGGTTCATCCACCTCTCCCTGTATGGGGTTGCATGCCCAACCCTGTCACTGCCAGGTTCATGAAATTACTATGGGAAACAAAATCATTACGCATCCCTCCTTGTGGGACCATAACAGTGTCACAAATAGCAACCTATTACCCTTTATAGTGCACTTCTTTTGACAAGTTTCCATAGGGCTCTGGTCAAAAGAAGTTCACTATAAAGGGAAAAGGGTCCCATTTGGGACACATCCATGCTGCTAACACCTTATTTTTCTCGCATGCTTTGTCAGTCCACTATGCAATATACGAGAGCATTAAAGCTGTTTAGCAAAACCTAAACCTAAACCTAAACCTAAGAGTAGTAACCAAGTATGAATTATTCATCAAATTAAATTAAATTTTATGAAGTTTTTATAAAAGTTTACAACTTTACATCAAACTTTACATATATATTTTTTTTATATTTTTTTTACATCAGCAGTCACAAAATGCTTTACAGATACCCGGCCTAAACCTAAACCGAAACCTAAACCTAAACCTAAACCTAAACCTAAACCTAAACCTTAACCTAAACCTAAACCTAAACCCCAAAGAACAAAACACGTAGAAGCAGACATGTTTGGGATATAATATAATCTCTGGATAACCCGTCTATGTATAAACTGTTGTCAGGGTCTTAAAGCCAAGGAAACCTGCTGGTGAATAAGGATATCTTAAATAATATAGTATAGTATAATATAGTATAGTATAGTATAATATAGTATCGTATAATATAGTTTAATATAGTATAGTATAATATAGTATAGTGTAATATAGTTTAATATTGTATAGTATAATATAGTATAGTATAATATAGTATAGTATAGTATAATATAGTATAGTATAATATAGTATAGTATAATATAGTATAATATAGTATAGTATAATATAGTTTAATATAGTATAATATAGTATAGTATAATATAGTATAGTATAATATAGTTTAATATAGCATAGTATAATATAGTATAGTATAATACAGTATAGTATACTATAGTATAGTATAATATAGTTTAAAATAGTATAGTATAATATAGTATAGTATAATATAGTTTAATATAGTATAATATAGTATAGTATAATATAGTATAGTATAATATAGTTTAATATAGTATAGTATAATATTGTATAGTATAATATAGTATAGTATAATATAGTATAGTATAATATAGTATAGTATAATACAGTTTAATATAGTATAGTATAATATAGTATAGTATAATATAGTTTAATATAGTATAGTATAATATTGTATAGTATAATATAGTATAGTATAACATAGTATAGTATAATATAGTATAGTATAATATAGTATAGTATAATACAGTTTAATATAGTATAGTATAATATAGTATAGTCTAATATAGTATAGTATAATATAGTATAGTATAATACAGTTTAATATAGTATAGTATAATATAGTATAGTATACTATAGTATAGTATAATATAGTTTAGTATAGTATAGTATAATATAGTATAATAGAGTTTAATATAGTATAGTATAATATAGTATAATATAGTACAGTATACCATAGTATAGTATAATATAGTTTAATATAAGGTTGGAGCTAACTCAAGGGTTAAGTTTGGAGTTAAACTCAAGGGTTAAGTTTGGAGTTAAACTCAAGGGTTAAGGTTGGAGTTAAACTCAAAGCAGCGAGTCATAGGCGGACTGGGAGACACACACACACACACACACACACACACACACACACACACACACACACACACACACACACACACACACACACACACACACACACACACACACACACACACACACACACACACACACACTCTCTCTCTCTTCAGGTGAAGTTGATCCTGTAAGACAATCAGGAACAATCACAGCACCCTGCACCCTCTCCAAGGTTCCATTGTGGACGTCGTCAGACAAAAATATGTGCTACGACTTAAAAAATAATAATTTAAAAGACAATCTGAAAGGTTATTTTTTTAATAATTAATTGTAATTAATAATAATAAATTAATAATTTATTTTATTTGTATATCTCTCATCAGCATACCCCTTTTATTGTATCTTTATTTAATAATTAGGCAAGTCAGTCAAGAACAAATTCTTATTTTCAACGAAGGCCTAGGAACAGTGGGTTAACTGCCTTGTTCAGGCGGCAGAACGACAGATTTGTACCTTGTCAGCTCTGGGATTCGAACTTGCAACCTTTTGATTACTAGTCCAACGCTCTAACCACTAGGCTACCCTGCCACCCCATTTGTGACCTCTGGGTCTGGCCTGGTGTAGCAGCTGTCACCAGTGTACACCAGCATGTCCATATCAAAAGGCTGCCAGCTAGCCATGCCCGGATAGAGAGATATATACATAGAAGTAATGTGGCGACCAACTGGGCGATTTCTTCTTTCTGCAGTCTGTTCTGGCTTATCTGCAGAACCTCCATGTGACAAGGATCATTATATGTTGTGACAGGTCACAGACAATAACACTGGTATAGCTGGTGTACAGTGCCTTCACTCCTCTTTACTTGTTTCACATTGTGTTGTGTGACAGACTGTTTTTAACATTTATTAAATTGAGATGTTTTGTCACTGGCCTACATACAATACCACATCATGTTAATGTTAAACAAGGTTTTCCAAATGTTTTCCAAATTGATGGCAAGCCTAAATACATTTAGGAGTAAAACAAATTTAACAAGTCACATAATAAGTTGCATTGACTCTCCCTGTGCAATAGTAGTGTTTAATGTATTTTTTTCAATGACTACCTCATCTCTCTACCCCACACATACAATTATCTGTAAGGTCACTCAGTCAAAGCAGTGAATTTCAAACACAGATTCAACCACAAAGACCAGGGAGGTTTTCCAATGCCTCATAAAGAAGGGCACCTATTGGTAGATGTGTAAAACAACAAAACAGACATTGAATATCCCTTTGAGGTGAAGTTAATAATTACTCTTTCAAGGATTTCAGCATGAGGCAAATTGTGTCATTATAAACAGTTACAGAGTTTATTGGCAGCGATCAGAGAAAACTGAGGATTGATCAACAACATAGTAGTTGCACCACAATACTAACCAAAATGGCAAAGTGAAAAATAAGGAAGCCTGTACAGAATTAAAATATTCCCAAAAAGTATGCATCCTGTTTGCAACAAGGCACTAAAGTAATACTGAAAAAAAAATCAAAAACAATTAACTTTTTTTGTGTTATGTTTGGGCCAAATCCCAACACATTACTGAGTACCACTCTCCATATTTTCCAGCATAGTGGTGGCTGCATCATGTTATGTGTTTGCTTGTAATTGTTAAGGACTGGGGAGTTTTTCAGGATAAAAACTAAACGGAATGGAGCTAAGCGTAGACAAACCCCTGGAGGAACACCTGGTTTAGTCTGCTTTCCACTAGTCACTGTGTCACGCCCTGACCATAGATAGCCATTGTTTCTCTATATTGAAGTAGGCCAGGGCGTGACTGGGGGTGATCTAGTTTATTTAGTTTTATGTGGTGTTCTAGTTTATATTCTATGTTGGTGATTTGTATGATTCCCAATTAGATGCAACTGGTAATTGTTGTCTCTCACTGGGGATCATATTTAAGTAGCTGTTTTTCCCACCTGTGTTTATGGGATATTGTTTTGAGTCAGCGCACGTAGAATCTCTGTAGTCACGGTTCGTTGTTAGTTTATTGTTTCTTTGTTTTTGTCTTTGCTAAGTTTCACTTTACTTTAAAAACTATGTGGAACTCAACATCTGTTGAGCCAAGGTCCGACATTTATTCCAGCGAACGTGACACACTGGGAGATGAATTCACCTTTCAGAATGACAATAACCTAAAATACAAGTACAAATCTACACTGGGTTGATGACCAAGAAGACAGTGAATGTTCCTGAGAGGCCTATTTATAGTTTTCACTTTAAATCTACTTGAAAATCTAGGGCAAGACTTGAACATTGTTGTCTGATCAACAAACCATTTTACCAGAGCTTGAATAATATAGTTGAAAAGCTCTAAGATGCATAACCCAGAAAGACGTACAGCTTTAATCACTGCTAAAGGTGCTTCTACACACTATGGAGTCAGGGGTCTGATTACTTAAGCAAATTAAGATATTTCTGTATTTACTTTTCAATGAATTTGAAAACAATTTTAAAATAAATGTTTTAACTTTGCCATCATGGGGTATTTAATAAATTTTGAATGTAACTCAGCAAAATGTGGAGTAAGTCTATTGGTTATGATTGCTTACTTTCTTGGTTACTTTCTGAACACACTGTACATGTGATAGCAACATGCAGACATTATGAGTCTGTGATGAATTGCAGGGGACTGTAAAATATAATGACATTAAGTGTACGTCTTAGATGCATTTATCTTCCTGTCTATAATTTCCCGGTAACTGCTTTGGCAACCTAAATGCAATTATAGACAGTACTATACATCAGTGTAGTGTTTCCCAAATTGTTTCCCCACCCGAGTGAAAAAGTTGTACACACTACACACTGCTACAGATAAGGGGCAGGAACAAATGAATGTAAGGAAAAAGAGAGCAAACTATTTTCTGTAAAAAAAATATATATATATATATATATATATATATATATATATATATATATATATATGGAGAATGAAAAACAACATTGTTTATTATTTTTGAAATTGATCACATTATGTCGTAGTGCATAGTCTGAATTTTGTTATCCACGTAATGTAAAAATGGGATTGGAATTGCATTAGTTCACGTGGTTAGTATTCTGTTCGTCGTCTTCAAGCTCTGCTCTCATAAAGTCCCTACTATAACGGTTTATGAGGTTGAGTCAATCCTCTGGAGGCCTTGCTAGGCTGCCGGCTATCCTCCATTTTTAACTAAAGATGTCACCTCCCCAGTGAAATGAATCACACAACAAAGGTTAATGATGATATCAATTGATAGGTGAAGTATGATTCTAGCAAATAGTGTGAATATATACACTGAGTGTACAAAACATTAAGAACACCTGCTCCTTCCGTGACATAGACTAATTAGGGGAATCCAGGTGAAAGCTATAATCCCTTGTTGATGTCACTTGTTAAATCCACTTCAATCAGTGTAGATGTAAGGGAGGAGACAGGTTTAAATAAGGATTTTTAAGCCTTGAGGCATGGATTGTGAATGTGTGCCATTCAGAAGGTGAATGGACAACACTAAAGACCTTCAATCACCTTTTTTATTTCATTAGGCAAGTCAGTTAAGAACAAATTCTTATTTTCAATGACGGCCTTGGAACAGTGGGTTAACTGCCTTGTTCAGGGACAGAACAGCAGATTTTTACCTTGTCAGCTCGGGGAATTGATCTTGCAACCTTTCGGGTACTAGCCCAAAATTCTAACAACTAGGCTACCCCACCTTTGAACAGGGTATGGTAGGAGGTGCCAGGCTACTACCAGTTTGAGTGTGTCAAGAACTGCAACACTGCTGGGTTTTTCATGCTCAACAGTTTCCTGTGTGTGTCAAGAATGTATTATTTATTTATTATTTATCCGTTATTTTACCAGGTAAGTTGACTGAGAACACATTCTCATTTGCAGCAACGACCTGGGGAATAGTTACAGGGGAGAGGAGGGGGATGAATGAGCCAATTGTAAACTGGGGATTATTAGGTGACCGTGATGGTTTGAGGGCCAGATTGAGAATTTAGCCAGGACACTGGGGTTAACACCCCTACTCTTACGATAAGTGCCATGGGATCTTTAATGACCTCAGAGAGTCAGGACACCCGTTTAACGTCCCATCCGAAATACGGCACCCTACAAAAGGGCAGTGTCCCCAATCACTGCCCTGGGGCATTGGGATATTTTTTTAGACCAGAGGAAAAAGTGTCTCCTACAGGTCCTCCAACACCATTTCCAGCAGCATCTGGTCTCCCATCCAGGAACTGACCAGGACAAATCCTGCTGAGCTTCAGAAGCAAGCCAGCAGTGGTATAAAGGGTGGCATGCTGCTGGCATAAAGAATAGTCCACCACCCAAAGGACATCCAACCAACATGGGCCAGAATCCCTTTGGAATGCATTCAACACCTTGTAGAGTCTATGCCCCAATGGATTGAGGTTGTTCTGAGGGCAAAAGGGGTTTTGTTTTGTACACTAGTGGATCTCCTTACCTCTCCTCTCTCATCTCCTCTCCTCTTCTCTCTCATATCCTCCCCCCTCTTCTCCTCTCCTCTTCCATACCATTCTAATTTCCTCTTTCCTCCCTCTCGTCCGTTAAACCAATCAGGGACTCAAGTGCCTTCCCTCCAATCAATTACATCCCAAATCAGTGCAGACCCCTTTGACACAGAATCATTTGTCAAGTCACCACTGATGTCTGAGTGCAGGTCGCACATAGTCAGAGGCTGTGTCCACCTGGAAATCACTCTGCTCCAGTGTGCTCTCCTGCCGTGCAGGTCCCACATAGTCAGAGGCTGTGTCCACCTGGAAATCACTCTGCTCCAGTGTGCTCTCCTGCCGTGCAGGTCCCACATAGTCAGAGGCTGTGTCCACCTGGAAATCACTCTGCTCCAGTGTGCTCTCCTGCCGTGCAGGTCCCACATAGTCAGGGGCTGTGTCCACCTGGAAATCACTCTGCTCCAGTGTGCTCTCCTGCCGTGCAGGTCCCACATAGTCAGAGGCTGTGTCCACCTGGAAATCACTCTGCTCCAGTGTGCTCTCCTGCCGTGCAGGTCCCACATAGTCAGAGGCTGTGTCCACCTGGAAATCACTCTGCTCCAGTGTGCTCACCTGCCGTGCAGGTCCCACATAGTCAGAGGCTGTGTCCACCTGGAAATCACTCTGCTCCAGTGTGCTCTCCTGCCGTGCAGGTCCCACATAGTCAGAGGCTGTGTCCACCTGGAAATCACTCTGCTCCAGTGTGCTCTCCTGCCGTGCGCCGTCCTATTCATGGGATGTCATTGTGTGCAGGATTTTAGTTTAGCCTTGTCCCATGGATGATGCCTGCATTAGCCTCTTACCCTGTTGAACGGACATACTCCAGAAAGCACCATCACCTTCCAAAAGCACATCCGTTTAATCTAAACTGTACCAATGTTCCCACAATCTGTTACTGGCCTCTCGGCCAGTACTCCTTCATAAGAATAAGGGAGATTTCTTGGATAAATAAATATTACATTAATAAAGTAGTCAGGCGTACCTTTAATGGTTTATTTATGCTTCAAACCATGATGTAATTATTCACCTTTAGTTTCCAATTGTTATGTAATTCTGTTGTTAATGACCTGAAGAGAGCCATGGTAAATCCTCCTCTGTTAGCATTAGCATGTAGTGTAAGAGATTGACACTGAGTTGCCTAACAAACCCCATTAAGGCCTGATGGACAGAGATCCAGTCCTCAGGTGATCTTAAGTCAAAACATTCTAAAACTAAAATCCCCTTTCACCAGAGTCTAGTTTTGAAACTTCTTAGCCATGAATGTATAAATGAATGCATTAATCATACAGTACATGTACTAAATTCATGAACACTGTCTTACTTTTAAAAATACAAATGTTTTTCTCTTCTTATTATCCAGTTATATTCCAACCTCATTATAAATCAATGTGTTTCAATATGTATGAGATGCCACAGATGCCAGGTGTCTGTTCTTGGTGCTCCAGACAAGCTCTCTGTTGTGTTTGCTATACGTTCCTCGCAATCACACTTCACATGAACATTGCATAACCGGCAGCTCTCACAGACAGTACAAAGACAACCAAAAATAAATGTTTTAATACTTTCAAAATGGCACTGAACCAGTAGCCTACAAAAAAAGTACACAAATTATCAACAAACCCGGGTCTTTTTCTTAAAGATGTCACTTAAAGTGAATCGTTAGCATCCAATGGTATTTCCCAAAAACAGTGCTGCACTAAAACTGATACAGCTGAAATTCTTAATTGAGGCATACAAAAACAGGTCGAATAAAATAAATCAATTTAGTCTACCATGTGACCGATCTCTCTAGTGGTAGCCCTTGTTATTACAGTATTATTACCCTTGTCATTACAGTATTATTACCCTTGTTATTACAGTATTATCACCCTTGTCATTACAGTATTATCACCATTGTTATTACATTATTATTACCCTTGTTATTACAGTATTATTACCCTTGTTATTACAGTATTATCACCCTTGTTATTACAGTATTATTACCCTTGTTATTACAGTATTATTACCCTTGTCATTACAGTATTATTACCCTTGTCATTAGCAGTATTATCACCCTTGTTATTACCAATATTATTACCCTCATTATCACAGTATTACTACCCTTGTTATTACCAGTATTACTACCCGTGTTATTACAGTATTACTACCCTTGTTATTACAGTATTACTACCATTGTTATTACAGTATTACTACACTTGTTATTACAGTATTACTACCCTTGTTATTACAGTATTACCACCCTTGTTATTACAGTATTACTACCCTTGTTATTACAGTATTATTACCCTTGTTATTACAGTATTATTACCCTTGTTATTACCGGTATTACTACCCTTGTTATTACAGTATTACTACCCTTGTTATTACCAGTACTACTAGCCTTGTTATTACAGTATTACTACCCTTGTTATTACAGTATTACTACCCTTGTTATTACCAGTATTACTACCCTTGTTATTACAGTATTACCACCCTTGTTATTAACAGTATTACTACCCTTGTTATTACAGTATTACTACCCTTGTTATTACCAGTACTACTAGCCTTGTTATTACAGTATTATTACCCTTGTTATTACAGTATTACTACCCTTGTTATTACAGTATTATCACCCTTGTTATTACAGTATTATTACCCTTGTTATTACAGTATTACTACCCTTGTTATTACAGTATTATTACCCTTGTTATTACAGTATTATTACCCTTGTTATTACAGTATGATTACCCTTGTTATTACAGTATTACTACCCTTGTTATTACAGCATTATTACCCTTGTTATTACAGTTTTATTACCCTTGTTATTACAGTATTACTACCCTTGTTATTACAGTATTACTACCCTTGTTATTACAGTATTACTACCCTTTTTATTACAGTATTACTATCCTTGTTATTACAGTATTACTACCCTTGTTATTACAGTATTATTACCCTTGTTATTACAGTATTATTACCCTTGTTATTACCAGTATTACTACCCTTGTTAGTACAGTATTACTACCCTTGTTATTACCAGTACTACTAGCCTTGTTATTACAGTATTACTACCCTTGTTATTACAGTATTACCACCCTTGTTATTACAGTATTACTACCCTTGTTATTACAGTATTATTACCCTTGTTATTACCAGTATTACTACCCTTGTTAGTACAGTATTACTACCCTTGTTATTACAGTATTACTACCCTTGTTATTACAGTATTATCACCCTTGTTATTACAGTATTATTACCCTTGTTATTACAGTATTACTACCCTTGTTATTACAGTATTATTACCCTTGTTATTACAGTATTATTACCCTTGTTATTACAGTATTATTACCCTTGTTATTACAGTATTACTACCATTGTTATTACAGTATTATTACCCTTGTTACTACAGTATTATTACCCTTGTTATTACAGTATTACTACCCTTGTTATTACAGTATTACTACCCTTGTTATTACAGTATTACTACCCTTGTTATTACAGTATTATTACCCTTGTTATTACAGTATTATCACCCTTGTTATTACAGTATTATCACCCTTGTTATTACAGTATTATCACCCTTGTCATTACAGTATTATCACCCTTGTTATTACAGTATGACTACCCTTGTTATTACAGTATTATTACCCTTGTTATTACAGTATCATCACCCTTGTTATTACAGTATTATCACCCGTGTCATTACAGTATTATCACCCTTGTTGTTACAATATTATTACCCTTGTAATTACCAGTATTATTACCCTTGTTATTACAGTATTATTACCCTTGTTATTACAGTATTATTACCCTTGTTATTACAGTATTACTACCCTTGTTATTACAGTATTATTACCCTTGTTATTACCAGTATTACTACCCTTGTTAGTACAGTATTACTACCCTTGTTATTACAGTATTATCACCCTTGTTATTACAGTATTATTACCCTTGTTATTACAGTATTACTACCCTTGTTATTACAGTATTATTACCCTTGTTATTACAGTATTATTACCCTTGTTATTACAGTATGATTACCCTTGTTATTACAGTATTACTACCCTTGTTATTACAGTATTATTACCCTTGTTATTACAGTTTTATTACCCTTGTTATTACAGTATTACTACCCTTGTTATTACAGTATTACTACCCTTGTTATTACAGTATTACTACCCTTGTTATTACAGTATTATTACCCTTGTTATTACAGTATTATCACCCTTGTTATTACAGTATTATCACCCTTGTCATTACAGTATTATCACCCTTGTTATTACAGTATTACTACCCTTGTTATTACAGTATTATTACCCTTGTTATTACAGTATCATCACCCTTGTTATTACAGTAGTATCACCCGTGTCATTACAGTATTATCACCCTTGTTATTACAATATTATTACCCTTGTAATTACCAGTATTATTACCCTTGTTATTACAGTATTATTACCCTTGTTATTACAGTATTATCACCCTTGTTATTACAGTATTATCACCCTTGTTATTACAGTATTATCACCCTTGTTATTACAGTATTATCACCCTTGTCATTACAGTATTATCACCCTTGTTATTACAGTATTACTACCCTTGTTATTACAGTATTATCACCCTTGTTATTACAGTATTATTACCCTTGTTATTACAGTATTATTACCCTTGTCATTACAGTATTATTACCCTTGTCATTAGCAGTATTATCACCCTTGTTATTACCAATATTATTACCCTCATTATCACAGTATTACTACCCTTGTTATTACCAGTATTACTACCCGTGTTATTACAGTATTACTACCCTTGTTATTACAGTATTACTACCATTGTTATTACAGTATTACTACACTTGTTATTACAGTATTACTACCCTTGTTATTACAGTATTACCACCCTTGTTATTACAGTATTACTACCCTTGTTATTACAGTATTATTACCCTTGTTATTACAGTATTATTACCCTTGTTATTACCGGTATTACTACCCTTGTTATTACAGTATTACTACCCTTGTTATTACCAGTACTACTAGCCTTGTTATTACAGTATTACTACCCTTGTTATTACAGTATTACTACCCTTGTTATTACCAGTATTACTACCCTTGTTATTACAGTATTACCACCCTTGTTATTAACAGTATTACTACCCTTGTTATTACAGTATTACTACCCTTGTTATTACCAGTACTACTAGCCTTGTTATTACAGTATTATTACCCTTGTTATTACAGTATTACTACCCTTGTTATTACAGTATTATCACCCTTGTTATTACAGTATTATTACCCTTGTTATTACAGTATTACTACCCTTGTTATTACAGTATTATTACCCTTGTTATTACAGTATTATTACCCTTGTTATTACAGTATTATTACCCTTGTTATTACAGTATTACTACCCTTGTTATTACAGTATTACTACCCTTGTTATTACAGTATTATTACCCTTGTTATTACAGTATTATCACCCTTGTTATTACAGTATCACTACCCTTGTTATTACAGTATTACTACCCTTGTTATTACAGTATTACTACCCTTGTTATTACAGTATTATTACCCTTGTTATTACAGTATTATCACCCTTGTTATTACAGTATTACTACCCTTGTTATTACAGTATTACTACCCTTGTTATTACAGTATTACTACCCTTGTTATTACAGTATTACTACCCTTGTTATTACAGTATTATCACCCTTGTTATTACAGTATTATCACCCTTGTAATTACCAGTATTATTATTATCATTTCTATATTTAAACCGAGCAGCAAAGACCTAAAGTAACCTTTTTTTGTCTCCCTCTAGTCTTTCATATCTTTTATATGTTATGTATCTCTTAAAGCCTCTTCAGAGGAAATGATGAATCATTAATACCCTTGCATTTAACACCCCCAATCAAAGCCATTCATTAAAAGAGAGAATTACAAGGAAATTATTATAGATGTGAGGCAGCTTTGGGGCAGTATGGCTCTAAAACCATTCATTGAAGCCAAGAACAAGACAAGGTCCCTTGAAAAAAGTGGTATGACATTTCGTGAAGTATTTATGTAACCTCTATATGTTACTTGTGTTAATCTTATTGATAATGAGTGGCCCGGACACTCCCATAAGCCTAAAAGCAAATGAATGCATCTCACCTTCATCTAAGCTCTCCGTCCCTTCACTGTCATCTGTCATCCGAGACATCATTTGTGTACTGCTCTGAGACACATTTCATCACTGGGAGACAGGATTGAAATATAGATAGCGTAGATAACAGCCTTGTTTTTTTGTATTTTTGTTAACCATATTTCATGGTGCTTGTGGGGTCATACTTTTCATGGTTTTGCTTATTACAAGGAATTTACGATGTTTGAAATCCCATGACGGGCTACTTCAGAAGGGAAATATCAAACTGAAAGAGCAGATGAAATGTCATTAGTATGATAATAATGAAGAGGATTTAACTGTTCCAGGAAGGAAGGTTAGGGTAGGCGCAGCTTGAAAAACAGGACTTCCTTCTCTCTCTGCATATTTAATTTGTCGTATACATCCTTACCAAAGGGATGTAAGTCAAGTCTGCATGCTGAAAATGAGAGATAAAAATATACAGATAGAATTTTTTGAAACATTTAACATGAACACTAGATGACCACCTTATAATGATTATAGTCACTGTCTGCCATCTACACCCAATCTTGCCTTTACTTGTCATTATTAGCATGTCCATCAGCAGAAAGGGATACGCCCCAGGTGGATGAAAAGGCCAAGGACTACATGTTAAGGAGGCCTTCCCCTCACGAGGGATAGATCCCCACTGGAATGAGTGGGTGCATGTTACTGTATGGATATTAAACGGCTGTGCACTTAGCAGAACCTGAAACAACAAGGCATTTTCCGATGCAATGGAACACTGTGCTCTGTGAGAGCATAAGTTACTGTGTATCTCCACTGCCGGGAAAGGGTTAACCCCAACCCCAACCCTAACCCAAACCCCAGCCCCAACCCTAACCCTAACCCTACCCCTACCCCAACCCAAAACCAAACCCCAGCCCCAACCCTAACCCTAACCCTACCCCAACCCCAACCCCAACCCAAAACCAAACCCCAACCCCAACCCTAACCCAAACCCCAGCCCCAACCCTAACCCTAACCCCAACCCTAACCCCAACCCTAACCCAAACCCCAACCCCAACCCCAACCCCAACCCCAACCCCAACCCTAACCCCAACCCTAACCCCAACTCTAACCCTACCCTAACCCCAACCCCAACCCCAACCCTAACCCTAACCCTACCCCCAACCCCAACCCCAACCCCAACCCTAACCCCAACCCTAACCCCAACCCCAACCCCAACCCCAACCCCAACCCTAACCCCAACCCTAACCCCAACTCTAACCCTACCCTAACCCCAACCCCAACCCCAACCCTAACCCTAACCCTACCCCCAACCCCAACCCTAACCCCAACCCTAATCCTACCCCAAACCCCAACCCCAACCCCAACCCTACCCCCAACCCCAACCCTAACCCCAACACCAAAAACTGATCAGAAAACCAGTCAGTATCTGGTGTGACGACCATTTGCTTCATGCAGCGTAACACATCTCGTTCGCATAGAGTTTATCAGGCTGTTTATTGTGGCCTGTGGAATGTTGTCCCACTCCTCTTCAATGGCTGTGCAAAGTTACCGGATATTGGCTGGAATTGTAACACCCTATCATACATGTCGATCGAGAGCATCCCAAACATGCTCAATGGGTGACATGTCTGGTGAGTTTGCAGGCCACGGAAGAACTGGGACATTTTCAGCTTTCCAGGAATTTTGTACAGAACCTTGCGAAAATGGGGCCATGCATTATCATGCAGGTGATGTCGGCAGACTAATGGCACAGCGATGGGCCTCAGGATCTCATCACGGTATCTCTGTGCATTCAAATTGCCATCAATAAAATGCAATTGTGTTATTTTTCCATAGCTTTTGACAACTACTATGATATTACTGTGATATTACTAAGATTTTACTGTGCTATTACTATGATGTTACTATAATATTACTATGATCAGTAGGCTGCCTATTTCTGTGGGAAACTCTCTCTTTGGTAGAGGCAAACAGTGTTTTGATGGTACAGTGGCTTGCGAAAGTATTCACTCCCTTGGCATTTTTCCTATTTTGTTGCCTTACAACTTAAAATAGATTTTTGTGGGGGTTGTGTCATTTGATTTACACAACATGCCTACCACTATGAAAATGTGGGGCGGCAGGGTAGCCTAGTGGTTAGAGCATTGGACTAGTAACCAGAAGGTTCCAAGTTCAAAACCCCAACCTGACAAGGTTCAAATCTGTTGTTCCGCCCCTGAACAGGCAGTTAACTCACTGTTCCTAGGCCGTCATTGAAAGTAAGAATTTGTTCTTAACTGACTTGCCTAGTAAAATAAAATAAAAATGTGCGACATATTTTATTGTGAAACGAACAAGAAATAAGACCAGAAAAACTGCATAACTATCCACCTCCCAAAAGTTAATACTTTGTAGAGCCACCTTTTTCAGCAATTACAGCTGCAAGTCTCTTGGGGTATGTCTCTATAAGCTTGGCACATCTAGCAACTGGGATGTTTGCCCATTCATCAAGGCAAAACTGCTCCAGCTCCTTCAACTTGGATGAGTACAGCAATCTTTAAGTCATACCACAGATTCTCAATTGGATTATGGTCTGGGCTTTGACTAGGCCATTCAAAGATATTTAAATATTTCCCCTTAAGCTACTCAAGTGTTTCTTTAGCAGTATGCTTAGGATCATTGTCTTGCTGGAAGATGAACCTCCGTCCCAGTCTCAAATCTCAGGGTGACTGAAACAGGTTTCCCTCAAGAATTTCCCTGTATTTAGCGCCATCCATCATTCCTTCAATTCTGACCAGTTTCCCTGTCCCTGCCGATGAAAAACATCCCACAGCATGATGCTGCCACCACCATGCTTCACTGTGGGGATGGTGTTCTCGGGACGATGTTCTCGGGATGCTAACAGGGCGTTGGGTTTGTGCCAGACATAGCGTCTTCCATGATGGCCAAAAAGTTTAATTTTAGTCTCATCTGACCAGATTACCTTCTTCCATATGTTTGGGGAGTCTCCCACATGTCTTTTGCCAAACACCAAACGTGTTTGCTTATTTTTGTTCTTTAAGCAATGGCCACTCTTTCGTAAAGCCCGGAGTGTATGGCTTAAAGTGGTCCTATGGACAGATACTCCAATCTCCACTGTAGGGCTTTGCAGCTCCTTCAGGGTTATCTTTGGTCTCTTTGTTGCCTCTCTGATTAATACCCTCCTTGCCTGGTCTGTGAGGTTTGGTGGGCGGTCCTCTCTTGGCAGGGTTGTTCCGGTGTCCTATTCTTTCCATTATATAATAATGATAATGATAATGATAATGATAATGATAATAATAATTTAATGGTGCTCCGTGGGATGTTCAAAGGTTCTGATATATTTTATAACCCAACCCTGATCTGTACTTCTCCACAACCTTGTCCCTGACCTGTTTGGAGAGCTCCTTGGTCTTCATGGTGCTGCTTCCTTGGTGGTGCCCCTTGCTTCGTGGTGTGGCAGACTCTGGGGCCTTTCAGAACAGGTACACTGAGATCATGTGACAGATAATGTGACACTTAGAGTGCACAAAGGTGGACTTTATTTAACTAATTATGTGACTTCTGAAGGTAATTGGTTGCACCAGATCTTATTAAGGGGCTTCATAGCAAAGGGGAGGGGCTTCATAGCAAAGGGGAGGGGCTTCATAGCAAAGGGGGTGAATACATATGCAAAGGGAGTGAATACATATGCAAAGGGAGTGAATACATATGCAAAGGGAGTGAATACATATGCAAAGGGGGAGAATACATATGCAAAGGGGGAGAATACATATGCAAAGGGGGTGAATACATATGCAAAGAGAGTGAATACATATGCAAAGAGAGTGAATACATTTGCAAAGGGAGTGAATACATATGCAAAGAGAGTGAATACATATGCAAAGAGAGTGAATACATATACAAAGGGAGTGAATACATATGCAAAGAGAGTGAATACATATGCAAAGAGAGTGAATACATATGCAAAGGGAGTGAATACATATGCAAAGAGAGTGAATACATATGCAAAGAGAGTGAATACAAATGCAAAGAGAGTGAATACATATACACTCACCACCTTCACACTTCTTTATTTGTTTCATTTCATTTCAGCAATTTGGACTATTTTGTGTATGTCAATTACATTAAATCCAAATAAAATCCATTTGAATTACAGGTTGTAATGCAACAAAATAGGTAAAACGCCAAGGGAGGGGGGGGGGGGACACTTTTGTAAGGCACTGTACATGTTGGAGCCTACTGGCTGCAGCAGATTTGGAAAGAGAGACAGCTCTATCATACCACACAGACTGGGAAAGAGAGACGGCTCTATCATACCATACAGACTGGGAAAGAGAGACGGCTCTATCATACCACACAGACTGGG
The DNA here is from genome assembly GCF_036934945.1 of Oncorhynchus masou masou. Lineage (NCBI taxonomy): Eukaryota > Metazoa > Chordata > Actinopteri > Salmoniformes > Salmonidae > Oncorhynchus > Oncorhynchus masou. The sequence continues at coordinate 88,213,528 of NC_088243.1, forward strand.
AAAGAGAGACAGACTGGGAAAGAGAGACAGCTCTATCATACCATACAGACTGGGAAAGAGAGACGGCTCTATCATACCACACAGACTGGGAAAGAGAGACAGACTGGGAAAGAGAGACAGCTCTATCATACCATACAGACTGGGAAAGAGAGACAGCTCTATCATACCACACAGACTGGGAAAGAGAGACAGCTCTATCATACCACACAGACTGGGAAAGAGAGACAGACTGGGAAAGAGAGACGGCTCTATCATACCACACAGACTGGGAAAGAGAGACGGCTCTATCATACCACACAGACTGGGAAAGAGAGACGGCTATATCATACCACACAGACTGGGAAAGAGAGACGGCTCTATCATACCACACAGACTGGGAAAGAGAGACAGCTCTATCATACCATACAGACTGGGAAAGAGAGACGGCTCTATCATACCACACAGACTGGGAAAGAGAGACAGCTCTGTCATACCACACAGACTGGGAAAGAGAGACAGCTCTATCATACCATACAGACTGGGAAAGAGAGACGGCTCTATCATACCACACAGACTGGGAAAGAGAGACAGCTCTATCATACCACACAGACTGGGAAAGAGAGACAGCTCTATCATACCACACAGACTGGGAAAGAGAGACAGCTCTATCATACCACACAGACTGGGAAAGAGAGACAGCTCTATCATACCACACAGACTGGGAAAGAGAGACAGCTCTATCATACCATACAGACTGGGAAAGAGAGACAGACTGGGAAAGAGAGACGGCTCTATCATACCACACAGACTGGGAAAGAGAGACAGCTCTGTCATACCATACAGACTGGGAAAGAGAGACAGACTGGGAAAGAGAGACGGCTCTATCATACCACACAGACTGGGAAAGAGAGACGGCTCTATCATACCATACAGACTGGGAAAGAGAGACAGACTGGGAAAGAGAGACGGCTCTATCATACCACACAGACTGGGAAAGAGAGACGGCTCTATCATACCATACAGACTGGGAAAGAGAGACAGACTGGGAAAGAGAGACGGCTCTATCATACCACACAGACTGGGAAAGAGAGACGGCTCTATCATACCACACAGACTGGGAAAGAGAGACGGCTCTGTCATACCACACAGACTGGGAAAGAGAGACGGCTCTGTCATACCATACAGACTGGGAAAGAGAGACAGACTGGGAAAGAGAGACGGCTCTATCATACCACACAGACTGGGAAAGAGAGACGGCTCTATCATACCACACAGACTGGGAAAGAGAGACGGCTCTATCATACCACACAGACTGGGAAAGAGAGACAGCTCTATCATACCACACAGACTGGGAAAGAGAGACAGACTGGGAAAGAGAGACGGCTCTATCATACCACACAGACTGGGAAAGAGAGACGGCTCTATCATACCACACAGACTGGGAAAGAGAGACGGCTCTATCATACCACACAGACTGGGAAAGAGAGACGGCTCTATCATACCATACAGACTGGGAAAGAGAGACGGCTCTATCATACCACACAGACTGGGAAAGAGAGACGGCTCTATCATACCACACAGACTGGGAAAGAGAGACGGCTCTGTCATACCACACAGACTGGGAAAGAGAGACGGCTCTGTCATACCACACAGACTGGGAAAGAGAGACGGCTCTGTCATACCATACAGACTGGGAAAGAGAGACAGACTGGGAAAGAGAGACGGCTCTATCATACCACACAGACTGGGAAAGAGAGACGGCTCTATCATACCACACAGACTGGGAAAGAGAGACGGCTCTATCATACCACACAGACTGGGAAAGAGAGACGGCTCTATCATACCATACAGACTGGGAAAGAGAGACGGCTCTATCATACCACACAGACTGGGAAAGAGAGACGGCTCTATCATACCACACAGACTGGGAAAGAGAGACAGCTCTATCATACCACACAGACTGGGAAAGAGAGACAGACTGGGAAAGAGAGACAGCTCTATCATACCACACAGACTGGGAAAGAGAGACGGCTCTATCATACCATACAGACTGGGAAAGAGAGACAGACTGGGAAAGAGAGACAGCTCTATCATACCACACAGACTGGGAAAGAGAGACGGCTCTATCATACCATACAGACTGGGAAAGAGAGACAGCTCTATCATACCACACAGATTGGGAAAGAGAGACGGCTCTATCATACCATACAGACTGGGAAAGAGAGACAGACTGGGAAAGAGAGACAGCTCTATCATACCACACAGACTGGGAAAGAGAGACGGCTCTATCATACCACACAGACTGGAAAAGAGAGACAGCTCTATCATACCACACAGACTGGAAAAGAGAGACAGCTCTATCATACCATACAGACTGGGAAAGAGAGACGGCTCTATCATACCACACAGACTGGAAAAGAGAGACAGCTCTATCATACCACAAATGGCTTTGAATAGCATCAATGACATACTTTTATTGTACTCAACTGCCGAAAACTGACAGAAACCTATTTAGGGCAGACTTGTTTGTTTGCTGTGGGTGGTTGGGGATACAACTGTGCCATTGGCTCGGGATTGTTCAATGTTTTACCAGGCCTGTATATTCCAGCTTGTGAATATATGGATTTTAGCATTTTAAAATAGTTGGCAAGTACAGCAAGTATGTAACATAACAGCGTGCCACCGTAAGACGTTGTAATCCTCATAATGTGATATAATGTGATATAGAATTATAAACTGGGTGGTTCGAGCCCTGAATACTGATGAGCTGACAGCCATGGTATATCAGACCATAAACCACGGGTATGACAAAATATGTGTTTTTACTGTTCTAATTACCTAGGTAACCAGTTTATAATAGTAATAAGGAACCTCAGGGGTTAGTGATATATGGCCAATATATAAGGGCTGTATCAAAGCACTCTGCGTTGCGTTGTGCCTAAGAACAACCCTTAGCCGTGGTATATTGTCCATATACCACACCCCCTCTGGTCTTATTGCTTAGTTAGATCATTACTAATTTAACAACAAACTGCTACGTTACTGTCAATGCACACAAACGTGACCACAGTCATGCATATGGCCCAAGTTTTACTGCAACTGAAGACAGCTAACCGATTAGCCTACCTATTCATGATACGGGCTATGGTTAGACTGGAGCCGGTGGGAAGAGCTGTTTGATAAGGGCTATGGTTAGACTGGAGCCGGTGGGAAGGGCTGTTTGATACAGGCTATGGTTAGACTGGAGCCGGTGGGAAGAGCTGTTTGATACAGGCTATGGTTAGACTGGAGCCGGTGGGAAGAGCTGTTTGATACAGGCTATGGTTAGACTGGAGCCGGTGGGAAGAGCTGTTTGATACAGGCTATGGTTAGACTGGAGCCGGTGGGAAGAGCTGTTTGATACAGGCTATGGTTAGACTGGAGCCGGTGGGAAGGGCTGTTTGATACAGGCTATGGTTAGACTGGAGCCGGTGGGAAGAGCTGTTTGATACAGGCTATGGTTAGACTGGAGCCGGTGGGAAGGGCTGTTTGATACAGGCTATGGTTAGACTGGAGCCGGTGGGAAGAGCTGTTTGATACAGGCTATGGTTAGACTGGAGCCGGTGGGAAGAGCTGTTTGATACGGCTATGGTTAGACTGGAGCCGGTGGGAAGAGCTGTTTGATACAGGCTATGGTTAGACTGGAGCCGGTGGGAAGGGCTGTTTGATACAGGCTATGGTTAGACTGGAGCCGGTGGGAAGAGCTGTTTGATACAGGCTATGGTTAGACTGGAGCCGGTGGGAAGAGCTGTTTGATATGGGCTATGGTTAGACTGGAGCCGGTGGGAAGAGCTGTTTGATACAGGCTATGGTTAGACTGGAGCCGGTGGGAAGAGCTGTTTGATACGGGCTATGGTTAGACTGGAGCCGGTGGGAAGAGCTGTTTGATACAGGCTATGGTTAGACTGGAGCCGGTGGGAAGAGCTGTTTGATACAGGCTATGGTTAGACTGGAGCCGGTGGGAAGGGCTGTTTGATACAGGCTATGGTTAGACTGGAGCCGGTGGGAAGAGCTGTTTGATACAGGCTATGGTTAGACTGGAGCCGGTGGGAAGAGCTGTTTGTCTGTTTTTAGGAGGGGGGGAGGGAATATTAATATTGAGTGCTGGTAATGTTAATATATTATTGATCGTCTTCTTAATGGCGGCCTGTGCGGTCAGACAGAAGAGTGCTTAGACTGTTTACACGTTTCTTCCTTTCGTCCATTCTTTTTTCTCATCATTAGTTGCCCTTCTGGAACAATCCGGCCTATTGCATTTAAAAATATATATATATTTTTTTTTTTACTGGCTATTACTTTGTTTTTTATTGCCTTTTCATTGGAAGATATAAACACATGACCTTGCATCTCTGTCAGTGGGTTCTACCAGTCACTGGCACTACTTGTATCTCCCAAGGTAGTGAGCAAACGAATGGGAGAAATGTAGCTGAGAGTGGTCCTCATTTGTAATAGTTAAAGCCCACTGACAGGTACAGTATCTCTCACTTACCAGTATCACTTAGCCTACTTAAAAATGACCTGCCAGGCAGGCTGGTGCTTGCGGTGCTACACACAAAGTAGATAACAGGTTGGGTTTGTTGGGGAAAGATTAGTCTTTTCATTTACTTTAGTTAGGAAACGTTTGTGTGAGTTGTTTTTGTGAGTCAGGATAAATACATTACTATAAATACTTTTAAGAGCCAATGCTAGGTCAGTATGTTAATAATATTTTGAAGGATTTTAGTAGTTAATATGGAAATGGAAAGTCATGCCTGACACATAGCAACCTAAATACATCAACACAACTGTACCGTGTCATAACAGCAGTTGTGTTACCAACGTTATACCCACAGTGTGTATGTTTTCTCTTTTCTTTGAAGTAAAAAAAAAAACAACACCATTATTCCGATATCACAGGAGATTGGTGGCACCTTAATTGGGGAGGACGGGCTTGTACTAACGGCTGGAACGGAGTCAGTGGAATGGTATCAAACACATCACACACATGGTTTGATGCTGTTCCATTCACTCTGTTCCAGCTATTATTATTATTATTATGAGCCCATGCTCCCTTCAGCAGCATCCAATGTCCGATATAGACGCTTTTCACCAATGGATCACTGCTTATTCAGAGTTCATGCCAATGTATCACTCAAGTTATTTGTCCATTCTGTTTGAGTATTGTAATTAGAGAGCAGTAGAGAGTTACGGCGCTGACTAGTCACAAAGATAATCTTCGCTGGTTTGATCTGATATGAAATGAATATTCAGCACCAACTGGTTGAAGGAGACTGGGTTTTGACACCCCATGAAAGATTTTTGAATTTCATTATACCAACCATATGGCTGCCAACTGTGAGCTTAAAGTTGAATCTAGTCAAACCTTCAGTGTTCTGGGCGTTGTGTTCCAAATGTCACCCTATTGTCTACGAAGTGTATCACTGTGGACCAGAGCCCAAGTAGTGCACTATACTGGGATTAGGGCTCTGGTCTAAAGTAGTGCACTATATAGGGAATAGGGTTCCATTTTGGACGTAATCACAAATGCACTGAGTGGAAGTGATTCATCAGCGTCAACTTTGTGTGTGTAGTTTGCCAGGCAGAGAGGCCTGCCTGTGACAGTGATAGGTGATTCAGCTTCTGCTTCAACATGAGACCTGTAATACAGTGGGGTGACTGTACACCGTCACGCCATAGTCAGAGACCTGTAATACAGTGGGGTGACTGTACACCGTCACGCCATAGTCAGAGACCTGTAATACAGTGGGGTGACTGTACACCGTCACGCCATAGTCTGAGACCTGTAATACAGTGGGGTGACTTTACACCGTCACGCCATAGTCAGAGACCTGTAATACAGTGGGGTGACTGTACACCGTCACGCCATAGTCTGAGACCTGTAATACAGTGGGGTGACTGTACACCGTCACGCCATAGTCTGAGACCTGTAATATAGTGGGGTGACTTTACACCATCACGCCATAGTCAGAGACCTGTAATACAGTGGGGTGACTGTACACCATCACATCGTCATCTGAGACCTGTAATACAGTGGGGTGACTGTACACCATCACGCCATAGTCTGAGACCTGTAATACAGTGGGGTGACTGTACACCATCACATCATAGTCTGAGACCTGTAATACAGTGGGGTGACTGTACACCATCACATCATAGTCTGAGACCTGTAATACAGTGGGGTGACTGTACACCATCACATCGTCATCTGAGACCTGTAATACAGTGGGGTGACTGTACACCGTCACGCCATAGTCAGAGACCTGTAATACAGTGGGGTGACTGTACACCATCACATCATAGTCTGAGACCTGTAATACAGTGGGGTGACTGTACACCGTCACGCCATAGTCAGAGACCTGTAATACAGTGGGGTGACTGTACACCATCACATCATAGTCAGAGACCTGTAATACAGTGGGGTGACTGTACACCATCACCCCATAGTCAGAGACCTGTAATACAGTGGGGTGACTGTACACCGTCACATCATAGTCTGAGACCTGTAATATAGTGGGGTGACTGTACACCATCACCCCATAGTCTGAGACCTGTAATACAGTGGGGTGACTGTACACCATCACATCATAGTCTGAGACCTGTAATACAGTGGGGTGACTGTACACCATCACATCATAGTCTGAGACCTGTAATACAGTGGGGTGACTGTACACCGTCACATCGTCATCTGAGACCTGTAATACAGTGGGGTGACTGTACACCATCACATCATAGTCTGAGACCTGTAATATAGTGGGGTGACTGTACACCATCACTCCATAGTCTGAGACCTGTAATACAGTGGGGTGACTGTACACCATCACATCATAGTCTGAGACCTGTAATACAGTGGGGTGACTGTACACCACCACGACATAGTCAGAGACCTGTAATACAGTGGGGTGACTGTACACCATCACATCGTTGTAGGGAATCTCGTCCTCGCCTGATGAGGAATATGAAGGATCGGACCCAAATGCATCGTGGTACGTGTCCATGTTAACTTCATCAATCTGACCACAAAATAACAAAGCTGAAACAACCAAAAAATGAAACAGTCCAAAACACAAGACAGGAAACAACTACCCACAAACACAGGTGGGAACAGGCCACCTAAGTATGGTTCTCAATCAGAGACAACGATAGACATCTGCCTCTGATTGGAAACCATACCAGGCCAAACACAGAAATACAAAACATAGAATGCCCAACCCAACTCACGCCCTGACCAAACCAAAATAGAGACATAAAAAAGGAACTAAGGTCAGGACGTGACAATCGTACAATGTGCACCTTCACACCATAGTGATGACAATACCTCTGCCAGGCTCAATGAGAAAAAAAATGTCATGCATTACAATAGAGGGAGAAAGATCAAACGCATTAACAATGTATGTGTCACTGTGAAATCTTAACAAACTAAAGGTTGACACTACAATAGGGATTCTACTTTTTCCTTCTCTCCCTGACAACTTTCCACTCTCCCACTTGACATATCTACAATGCTTTTGAAATGGGCTATGTATGACCAATGACCCCAGGCTGGAATAATTTCCCCTCTTCGTCTTCGCAGCAGAGCTACCGTGACACTCTGCATTTGAAATAGCGGTTAGAGATCACTGTACCTCACCAAGCCCGAGATGGCACACAAAAAATCATGGAAACGGCGGCGTTCTTGCTGAATATGCCGTGTGGAGGAGTATGGAGGAGTGTGGAGGTGTTCAGGAAGGACATCTCCCAAAACGGTTTCCCCATTCACTACATATACAACCTTATAAACTGTGTACTATGTCACAACATGTGTGCACTGTAAAAGGGAGCAGGGGGTACCATTTGGGATGTAGAAAACAGAACAATCAATCAAATGTATTTATTAAGACCTTTTTTACGTAAGCCCATGTCACAAAGTGCTTAAATAGAAACCCAGTTTAAAACCCCAAATAGCAAGCAATGCAGATGTAGAGGCACGGCTGCTTACCTCTAGTCTGCTGTACCTCTCGTCTCTCAGTGACTTACCTGTAGTCTTCTGTACTTCTCATCGCTCAGTGACTTACCTGTAGTCTTCTGTACCTCTCATCTCTCACCTGTAGTCTGCTGTACCTCTCATCTCTCACCTGTAGTCTGCTGTACCTCTCATCTCTCACCTGTAGTCTTCTGTACCTCTCCTCTCTTAGTGACTTACCTGTAGTCTACTGTACCTCTCATCTCTCAGTGACTTACCTGTAGTCTGCTGTACCTCTCCTCTCTTAGTGACTTACCTGTAGTCTTCTGTACCTCTCATCTCTCAGTGACTTACCTGTAGTCTGCTGTACCTCTCCTCTCTTAGTGACTTACCTGTAGTCTTCTGTACCTCTCATCTCTCAGTGACTTACCTGTAGTCTTCTGTACCTCTCATCTCTTAGTGACTTACCTGTAGTCTTCTGTACCTCTCATCTCTCAGTGACTTACCTGTAGTCTTCTGTACCTCTCATCTCTTAGTGACTTACCTGTAGTCTTCTGTACCTCTCATCTCTTAGTGACTTACCTGTAGTCTTCTGTACCTCTCATCTCTCAGTGACTTACCTGTAGTCTTCTGTACCTCTCATCTCTCAGTGACTTACCTGTAGTCTTCTGTACCTCTCATCTCTCGGTGACTTACCTGTAGTCTTCTCTACCTCTCATCTCTTAGTGACTTACCTGTAGTCTACTGTACCTCTCATCTCTCAGTGACTTACCTGTAGTCTTCTGTACCTCTCATCTCTTAGTGACTTACCTGTAGTCTTCTGTACCTCTCATCTCTCAGTGACTTACCTGTAGTCTTCTCTACCTCTCATCTCTTAGTGACTTACCTGTAGTCTTCTGTACCTCTCATCTCTCAGTGACTTACCTGTAGTCTTCTCTACCTCTCATCTCTCACCTGTAGTCTGCTGTACCTCTCATCTCTTAGTGACTTACCTGTAGTCTTCTGTACCTCTCATCTCTCAGAGACTTACCTGTAGTCTTCTCTACCTCTCATCTCTCACCTGTAGTCTTCTGTACCTCTCATCTCTCAGTGACTTACCTGTAGTCTTCTCTACCTCTCATCTCTCACCTGTAGTCTGCTGTACCTCTCCTCTCTCAGTGACTTACCTGTAGTCTTCTGTACCTCTCATCTCTCAGTGACTTACCTGTAGTCTTCTCTACCTCTCATCTCTTAGTGACTTACCTGTAGTCTTCTGTACCTCTCATCTCTTAGTGACTTACCTGTAGTCTTCTGTACCTCTCATCTCTCAGTGACTTACCTGTAGTCTTCTGTACCTCTCATCTCTCACCTGTAGTCTGCTGTACCTCTCATCTCTTAGTGACTTACCTGTAGACTTCTCTACCTCTCATCTCTCACCTGTAGTCTGCTGTACCTCTCCTCTCTCAGTGACTTACATGTAGTCTTCTCTACCTCTCATCTCTCACCTGTAGTCTGCTGTACCTCTCATCTCTCACCTGTAGTCTGCTGTACCTCTCCTCTCTCAGTGACTTACATGTAGTCTTCTCTACCTCTCATCTCTCACCTGTAGTCTGCTGTACCTCTCCTCTCTCAGTGACTTACATGTAGTCTTCTGTACCTCTCATCTCTCACCTGTAGTCTTCTGTACCTCTCATCTCTCAGTGACTTACCTGTAGTCTGCTGTACCTCTCATCTCTCAGTGACTTACCTGTAGTCTTCCGTACCTCTCATCTCTCAGTGACTTACCTGTAGTCTTCTGTACCTCTCATCTCTCAGTGACTTACCTGTAGTCTTCTGTACCTCTCATCTCTCAGTGACTTACCTGTAGTCTTCCGTACCTCTCATCTCTCAGTGACTTACCTGTAGTCTGCTGTACCTCTCATCTCTCAGAGACTTACCTGTAGTCTGCTGTACCTCTAGGAGCATTTTGTTGCATATCATCTCTGTGACTTTCCTCCTGAATCACTGAATGTCTGCATCTAGTTATTTTCTCAGATGCAAGTGGTTTCTGCCTGGTGTTTGATGTCACAAAGCCTGGTGTTTGATGTCACAAAGCCTGGTGTTTGATGTCACAAAGCCTGGTGTTTGATGTCAGAATGTGTTCATTCTATCTTCATCTTTTCACGTCAGTGATTCCGCTATAAGAGATGATGATTATTTTTATTTTATTCACTTAACTAGGCAAGTCAGTTAAGATCAAATTATTATTTACAATGACGGCCAACCAAAAGGCATAAGG